>NC_072851.1:2233861-2552985 GCF_013085055.1 Fusarium oxysporum Fo47 | reverse complement strand
TAACCCTAACCCTAACCTAACCCTAACCCTAACCCTAACCCTAACCCTAACCTAACCCTAACCCTAACCCTAACCCTAACCCTAACCCTAACGCTGCCGCGCGACCTGCCGTTAGCGGATTTGCACGGGTTCACCCACCAACCCACAAAATCCTTCTCTCTAACCCTATCTCTTGTGCTGCCACACCCCTGCCGGGAGCTAAATATACGGGTTCACCCACCCACCTAAAGAAACCTTTCTTTTAACCCTAATCCTAACCCTAACCCAGCCCTAACCCAGCCCTACGCGCTGCACCTGCCGTGCGCCCCGCCTCCGGCGGATAGCATTACCTTCCTTCCTATTATACCCTTCTATTAACCCCTAAGTCCCTAAGCCCCTACTTAAACCGCTATCGCGCTTGCACCTGCCGTGAGCTGCGCCTTCGGCGCCTACTATTACCTTCCTTCCTACCTTACCCTCTTATCTCCTAACCCTTATATTAATTACTCACCCTAACCCTCATATTAATTACTCACCCTAACCCTCATATTAATTACTCACCCTAACCCTCATATTAGTTACTCACCCTAACCCTATCTCTTAATTATAGTAATATTTACTTCCCCTACTCTCTGCCCTTTTTACCTACTAACCTCCTTACTCTATATTACCCTTACCTCTCTATACCCTCTGACTTACTTGCCTTATACTATCCTTTACTCTCTGTCTTACCCTCTGACCTATCTGCCCTTACCTTAACCTCTTAATCTCTCTAATCCCTTTCCCCTCACTTTAATTTCCTTACCCTTTAATCCCCTTACTCTTACTCTAACCTTTATAGTAATAGCTTCCCCTAATCTTATCCCTTATTTATTATTGCATTTACTTCCTTTATTATTAGCTTTTTATACCCTATAACCTACTTACCTTATATTATTCTCTACCCTCTATGCCCTCCCCCTAACCTAACCCCCTTATTATTACACTATTTACTTTACCTAACCCTTATCGTAATCCCTTCCCCTAACCTTTATTTTATATTAACCACTTACCTTAACCTTTATATTAATTACTCCCTCTAACCCTCCTTATCTCTTACCCTCTCCCTCTCTTGCTCCCTTACCATTTATATCCCTTATCTCCTAACCCTTAGCATTATACACATACCTGCCGTTAGCAGATACACGGGGTTCACGTCCCTAACCGCCCCTCCCTATCCCTAACCCTCTCACCCTCCTGCTCTCTTATCCCCTTACCCCTCTTACCCTATACCCCCCTACCTCCTCTTTATCTCTCTCTACCCTATATCTCTTTATTACTCTCTCTATCTCTTCACCTCTCTTATACTAATATATCCTTATTATAATCCCTATAGCTACCCTATAGCTACTCCTTATCCTTATATATCTGCCAAACGACTGCTTCCCATAACGCGTGTGCATTTGTCCCCTTCATCCCGTGAAACCGCCTTTCAACCCCTAGCCAGCGATAAAATCCCTCCCTATCCTTTATATCAATCCCGAATGCAGCCCTTGCTATATCTCCGATCCGCCAGCTCCTCAACCCCATCAACACCACCGGCAGCAGCTTATCCTTATACACACACTTACCCTCTTCATCCCGGGTTTCCTCACACCAGTCTAACGGCAGCTTGCATATAAAGCAGCATGATAGCTCTTTAAACCTGATCTCCCTGCGCGCCGCATCATACCCTTCCTCTCCTACTACCTTGCACCACTGCCCGGCCTTCTCATGCCGCGGCTCATCTGGGACCTCCCCTACCTCTAGTCCCTTCTGATGACGTCGGACGTGACATACCGGACACTCCTCTGCAACATCGTCTAGCCATCGGAAAAGCATTCTGATCCGCATACCCTCTTCCTTGCCAAATGCCTTCCAAATCCTCCCGCCTTTTCTCGTGTCATAACCCTCACCCTCACCCTCACCCTCACCCTCACCCTCACTCTCTGCCTCACTCTCTCCTTCAATCACCTCCTCGGCCCTGCCCGCACCCTCATCACTGTTATTATCCTGCTGAAGCAGCTCACATCGATCACAAAGTGCAGCCCCATCCACATCCTTACACGTTTCGCCGGCTGCTCCGTCCATAAACGCCGAAACCACAGCCCTTCGACATCCCGGCGTCGATATGAATGCCTCCATCTGTGCCTGATTGATATCATCTACAAAGCTTCGATGCTGATCCTCTCGTTGCCGCCGTCCGTCGTGTACGATGATTGACCGGACCACCTCGCCTGCCCGCCGCCCTCCTCGCCCAGTCTGCTGCACAAAATCAACGAGCCCATACGGCTTCTCCATATGAACCACGGCCACAATCCCCTCGATATCAATACCTGTCCCTAACCCTGTTGTTGCTGCAATCCAACGGCTTGTGTGTCTGCCCTCTATCCATGCCGTTCGTGCCTCGTGACGGTCCTTTTCGCTCATGCCGCTGTGATGAAACCCGCAGCCGATCTCTTCAGCTATCGCTTCACACTGACTCTTTGACCGGCAGTATATGACCCCCTTCTGACAACCCGTCATATCTCTGTCTAGCTGTTTGATCACCTCGACCGTGCGATCCTCAACAGCATCACGCCCGGGCTTGACCTGCTGAACTTCATAGCGGCAGTTCGGCTTGACCGTCCGATCCCGCACCATGACCGCTGACTTCGCTAGCATCTCACCACGGAACCAGTCCTCCAGCACGACGGGTAGCGTTGCTGTGAGCAGTACTAACGGGCAGCCAAACCGACGTAGCCCAATTAGCTCGCCAAGCTTAGCCCGGTAGCCGATATCCATGATCACAGTATGACATTCATCCACGAATATCCGCTGCAGCAGCCCTGTACACGACAGCCCGTCAACGTACCCGGAAAACTCGGCGCTTGACACGATATCGGCACTGACAACGATCAAGCGTGCCGCCCGCGGCATGCCCTCTCGTCCCGAATTCATCGATGACCTATATCGGATGCAGTCGACCCCCATATCTGTTGCTCTTGCCACCAAGTCATCCATCAGTGCAACAAACGGCACGACCACGATGCTCGTGCCTGTATCCTGCATCACGGCCGGCAGCATGAATAATATGCTCTTGCCGGCCCCGGTCGGTAGCACATTGATCGCCGTCTGATCTGCTTTGAGTGCCATGATCGATCGCATGCACTCAGCCTGCTTGTCGGATCGCCAAGTCGTCTTCGGTCCAAGCAGCCTTCGCAGCCCATCCGCCATCTCGTCCTCTAGCTTCTTCCTCTTCTGAGCCGCCTCTCCCTCCTTATTCGTCTTTCTCCGCTTGCGGCTAGTTGCTCGGTTTGAACTATCAGCCTTTTGCTGCTGCTGCTGCCCCGTCACTTGACTATCCCGCTTACGCTTCACCGCCGTCTTCTCTTTATCCCCCTCTCCCTCTGCACCGCTTCCCTCCAAATACTGATGCCACAGCCTGCTGATCTCCTTGAATGTCGCGATCATCTCCGGTTGCAGCTTACCCGGGAAGCCGATATGTACGGCATAGTGCTGCCTCGCAATCCGTGTTCCGTGCGTCGACTGCAAATCCCACACGATATTCCAGCTTCCTCCACAGTCAACCGGCTCACCTGTGATCGGATCGATCTCGACGTTATCATCCTCATCTTCATCATCCATCTTACCTTCTAGCTGCTTCATCACAAGCCCTCGAATCTTCCGTCCCATCTCGATCGCGATCGCTCGATATCGTCCCACCCCGAGTCTGACCCCCGTCCCGGCCTGCATAACGCGAGCAAGCTTCCTGCTAAGCCGGTCGGTTTCCCATACCGACGAGTTGCCATCCCTCCACATATACTCTAGCTGCTCTCCACGCGGCTCGGTAAGCTGACATTCCCGCCGTAGCACCCTCTCAGTCGGAATTAGCCATGCGATATATGCCACAATCATCCGCCCGATCCGGTCGGGGACGAACCGTGCGACCTTCCGGCCGTTGTCACGGATTGCCTTCATCTTATCTCGATCGGTCACGATCATGACCTGACCATCTAATATGAATATATTCCGGATCAGCTGCCACGAATCGCAGTGCCGCAGTGTTGTGACTTCCGGTCCCCTTCCCGGAAGCCCACCCCACGTATGTACGAGCACGAGCAGCGTCTCTCGCAGCAGCCGCAAGTCTCGAAGCCACCTCTTAACACGCTGTCGCTTCCATCGAACCCTTGCAGCATCCCATATCGATGCTTCCATCAGCCGCATCACCTTTGCCGGCCCGGGCTCGAGCCAGTTGTTCTTCGGGTTGCTTGCGAATGACTGACCTGCCCCGAGCCGTACCATATTATCGATGATCCGCCCCATATCGATCTTCTTACTGACCGACTGCCACACCCCCCCGAACAGCTTATCCAGTAGCTTCTCTGCCTCGGTCACCTCATCGCGCAGTGTGCGGGTGAAATCCTCGACGCTGATATGCTCGCCCATGTGAAATAAGCCCTCTCCGTCCTCGGACCATCGTATCGACGGCTGCCCCCCCATCTTCTGCCGATACCCTTTCCCGTATGCCATCCATCCGATGATCGTGCTCATGACAGTGTGAGTGCCCATACACATCCACGATGTATGCTGCTCTTGAAATGCAAGTACGGCCTCGACCCCGACCTCGTCCCGATCTAGCGGCTGATTCTCAAATGCAGCCTCCAAAAAGAACAGCCGGGCCCACCATACTATAGCAGCTAGCAGACCAGTATATAAATGCGGCTCTATATAGCCCATCGGGCGTGGTTTGATACCAAGTGCCGCACAGAAGCACAGTAGCGAATTCGTATATGTGTTTCCGCCAACGTGAGTTTTGATCGAAGCCACGATAAACCGGAAGACGGCTCGGTCTAGTGCATCCTGCAGCGGGCTAGTCATACCTTCATCCCCTTGCTCGCCTTCGTCACTATCATCATCGTCTTGATATTCGTCTCCGTCTCCGTCTCCGTCTCCGTCTCCGTCTCCGTCTCCGTCTCCGTCTCCGTCTCCGTCTCCGTCTCCGTCCCCGTCTTCGTCTTCGTCTTTATCTTTAGCTTGTCTCTCTCTGCCGCTGAAGAATCCGCTGTCATGACTGCTTGGAACCCTATCACTCTCGAGCTCTTCAGCGACATCATGCAATAAGCTCCACTGCTCATCCGTAAAGCGAACGGCCCAGCATTTAAACGCTTCCTTCCGCCCGATACGGTATGCCTTCCAGCAGAAGCTTAAGTAACGGTGACCGACAGACTTATACTGGCTCATCGATTCTTCCTTGCCTTTACGGCCAAACGGCACGCCGCTTGGGGTCATTGATGTGATGCTGCCGAGCCACTGCAACGTCTCGGTCGGCACGCTATCGAGCCGCCAGCAGCAACGGTCCACCTCACGATCAAAGCTCTGTCCGAGCCGGCTGAGCAATAGTCGCTCACGAGCTGCTTCCTCATCTTCCTGATTCTGAGCCCACCTGCCTGTTGCTGCCCTCGCCCGTAGCCACTGGGCTGCATCGTGAATACTGATCAAGTCCCGGGAGCCAAAGTGTCGTACCCAGCCTAGCCTCTTGACCCACGGCGAATCACGGTCGATATCTTCCTCCAAGTCACCCTTCCGTAGTCGTACGGCGTCTTCTTCCTTTAGTCGAGCCAGACTTGCAGCAATGACCTTGTCTATAGCACTCTGATTTCCAGCATCAGCTTTGTTAGCCACTTCTAACGGGCCATTCCTATCGCTATCATCTCGAACGATCCAGTAGCGCGCATGCCTTCCTCCCATCCACGTCTGTAGCCGCACCTTAGTCCACGGTTCCTCTGCTGTATTATGCCCTGCCTCTCTCCAATGACGGACAATATTATCGTATGCAATAGTAAGATATCGGCATATACAACAGCTATACCCACCTGAAATAACGAGCTCTTCGATTGCTGGGCCGTTATCTTCTGGTACTGCAATACGCTTCGGGTCAGCTAGTTTTAGTTCACCATAGTAGTCTATGATATCCTTGAGCACTTGTCCCTTGAGCTGATGCTGCCGTCGAAAATGTGACTCAATGCTGCTGCCGGGCCGAACGGCTGCTTGACATAGCCGGCAGATGAGTATTTGATAATCCTGATTGAGCTGTACGATGTCCTCCATTGTTGTTTGATATCGCCTCTTTAATCTTGATTATAGAAAGTAAAGAGAAAGTAAAGAGAGAAGCAGTCTTGTTGTTTTTCTCTATCAATTATAGTCCCCTTTCCTCTGCATTATGCTAACCCCAAGCTCGTACTAGCTAACCCCAAGTGTGGGGTTGGGGTTATTTTAAGCCAATCAGCAACTCGGCCCAAGCCCAACCGATTCAAGTCCAAAATCTAAGCGAGATAACACAATTTATTAGACGATTACTGTTCAATCGTCTCTTAATAGTACCTAGAGAAGCAGTCTTGTTGTTTTTCTCTATCAATTATAGTCCCCTTTCCTCTGCATTATGCTAACCCCAAGCTCGTACTAGCTAACCCCAAGTGTGGGGTTGGGGTTATTTTAAGCCAATCAGCAACTCGGCCCAAGCCCAACCGATTCAAGTCCAAAATCTAAGCGAGATAACACAATTTATTAGACGATTACTGTTCAATCGTCTCTTAATAGTACCTAGGTTGCGCGAGGCCTAAATGATGTTAGCCTTTAGGTCTTTAAATAGCTTTTCTTTCTCCTGTAATATAAATACTATAGCTAGGCCTAACCTTATTAGTGCTCCTCTTATAAGTAGCAGAGATAGGTCTTCTTTAATTAGAAAATAGTTAATAAGGCCCTTAGCTATAAAGTATATCTAAAGCTTATATGCCCTCTAGAGAGGTATAGTATTTATATACTTTAAGGCCTTCCTCCTATAAACCAGCATATAATTATATATCTTCCTAGCCTACTATATATAATAGTTATATTAGACTTCTATATAGGTATAAATATAGCCTTTATATATAATAAGACCCTCTATAGGCCGGTATGGCCTTTTTCTATTAGCCCTCTACTACTGTAATGCCTTAACTAAGTATAGTTTATAGCTTAAAAACCGCTTAATTATTAGTTATAGTTTATCACCTCTTATCTGGTGCGGCTTGGCCTGTAAGTAACTCCTCTAGCTTATTTATTTTAGAACCAGGCATATTCCGCAGAGGCGGCAGACTATGACCTGGTAATTAGCGTTATAATAGAAGCTGTTAAGACCTATAGTAGGTAGTACTATAACTATAAGATAATGTATTTTTATTAATCTAGGAATAATAAATAAAATAGGGAGCCTTAATTTATCTATATCTATATTCTTATATATTATATTTATTTTAACTTTCTCTCCTTTTTCTTTTTTTCTCTCTTTTATTTTCTTCTCTATCTACCTATTGATTTAAACTTCCTGCTTACCGTCTTCGGTTGATATCTGTCTAATTATAATTAACCCTTTCACTGAAATCCCCTTTCACTTAACGCCCGCCATGCCCCTGTCAACGCCATGTCATTTCCCAGCCGTGTTATGCTGCGCAGGGTACCTCCAGACCTGACCAGGGTTGCCCCTTTTACTGAAAGAGTCCCCAGCAATAGTGGCTAGCTATTATATCTTACTCTAAAGGTATTAATATATTAAGATATGGCTTTAGGTAGAGGCTAATAATAAGGTTTATAGTTAATAGTAAAGCAGGTAGATAGGGTTAATAATAATATATAAACTCTGTATTTTATAATTTAATAGTAATATAATAGGTATTAATAGATTATTTATATTATTATTAGTATTATTATTATAATTATATATATTATAAGGTAAGCCGCTCCTCTTCTATTTATAGCACTTTCCTTAGGGGATAGCCTTAGCGTTTTAAAGCAGCTTAAGATATTATCTTTTATATAAACTAGCTAAAGTAGTTATTCTTATTACCTTATTAGTATAATAGGTCTTTATGTGTTTTCTAAGTAATTAGTAATATAATGCATTTATTACTTACTATCCCCTGTAGTAGCTGCTATGGCTTATATAGTAATTAAATCTTATTATTTTCTTTTTTTTTCCTGGCAGTTATAGGTTTATAGGTTACTAGTATTATAGTATATATTAGTCTATATAGGCCAAGAGGTAAAAAAAAATAGTTTCTTATAATATTAATTAGCTTAGAGGCCTTATAAATAAGAAGTAAGAAATAACTAAAAGTAAGATATTTATTAGTGGTTTTTAAGTCTACTTTATATATAATAATATTATTATAAGGAAAAAGTTTATAATAGGCATCTCCTATAAGTAGTATTATAATTATATATTTACTATATAATATACTAATTATATATATTAATATGCCATAGAGCTAGTATACTAAATTATTAGATTTATTATATTATAAATTATCTTAGTAAAGCTATCTATATGTTATTTAAGATTAAAAGGTAGATTCTAGTAGTTAGCTTTTTGCGCTAAACCTAATTAAATTAAATATAAGCTAAGACTTCTAGGTGGAGTATTATAACTATTAACCTTATTTCTATTATTATATTTTAAAACTCTATAAGTAATTCTAGAAAATAGCTATTAAGTCTAGGAAACCTTTAATTAGCTTTAAATAGTCTACTTAAGATTGCAGGGATAAGATATTATTATATTTTAAGAAAAGTGTACCCTGAACTTATGAACTTTTTGGCTAACCCTTACTCCTATATCTATAAGTAACCTAACTAGTTATTAGTTTATTTATTTTTACTTAATATAATAACCTAATTATTAAGAAGGTTATATTCTTAATATTAATTAATAAGGTAATATTAGCTTAAACTAATAATAAATAATATAATTAATTAATCTTTTATATTAACTACTTTAATTATTAAAATTTATTTTTAATTTTTAGGCTTTATTAATTTTAATATCTCTTACCTTTTTATATTTATAATAATTATTCTAGGCTTAATTATACCTATTATAAAGCTAACCTTATTAAAGTTTTAAATATTATTTAATTAAATATTATATTTTATAATTATATTTTTTATAATATAAAACTAGCCTTAAATAATTATTAAATCTTTATATTTAACTCTCTAATAGTTATATCTCTAAAATTAATATATTTTAAGTTTTAGTTATTATTAAATAAAAGTTATAAACCTAGAGCCTATTAACTAGTAATATATCTTAGTTAATAAATAGGGAATTAATTATTCCTTTTATAAAATCCTATTATAAAGGAAATCCTTATAAATTTATATTAAAAATAAATTAAACTATTATTTACTTTTCTAATTTAAATAGTTTTTATAACTTTATAGTAATATTATATATTAAATAAATACTATTCTGGCATTAGCCTAAGATATAGTAATTAACTTAATATATAATTACTACTTTTTAGGTACTTAATTTTAGGTTATTTTAAAGGGCCTAAAGGGCATTAAAGATCTAAGCTTTATATAAAGACTGTGATATATTAAGTTATTAAGGAGTATTAAATTAAATAGTCATAATATAAGATAAGGGATTTTTAAGATACTTACTTATATAGGACACTTACTTATAAAATATATTAATAGTTTATATAATTACTTTACTTATTTTTAATATATTTATCTTCCTTATAGAGGTAATATATTATTATTTTTATTATATTTACTTTATATCTTATACTTTAGTAGTATTATTAATAATATGTAATATATATAATAAGCATATATACTAGGTAAGTAAGTGCACCACTACTTAATATACCTGAAAATCTAATATTTAATAACTTAAATAAATACCACTATTACTATATAAAGTATATTATAATTAAAATATAAATTTAAAAAGAAGTATCCTCTGGCAGTAAATAATCCTAAAGTTCATATCCTTAATTCCTTCCCACACCGATTAACTGCCTATATACTTCATATCTTAGAGCAAAGACTAGTAATTAATAAGATATACTAGTCAGAAGAATAAGCGATACTGGGATCATGGGTAGAATGACAAGACTTCTAATAAAACTAACCATATAACAATGTAGATGCCGAACCGCGGAATGCCAGGTAATTATTATGCATAGCTATTTCAAGTCTCGAGGCTTATGAAGATGCGGATAACGGCAATGATATTGTCGACCGGTATGGGGCTCTCAGGCCTGGGCATAGCCCTGTCATCGTCGGGGTCCGGATGGGAGTTGGATCAGAGTTAATAGTAAGAAGTGAGGTAACCTGGCCCGATCATCGCCTTGAATCCTAGCTGATTTTGGTGTGTATCTAGGTCTAAGCCAAAGGATTAGGTTATTCTCTACCAGAGAGCTTAGTTACCCTGCTTTGGACGGCATGGGAGATAAAGATTTATAGTAACTATTAAATAAGCCCGGTCTACCCCCTGAAAAGCAGGGTAAAATAAATTAATTATATAATAATTAATTTCAGTCTATATAACTAGGCCCTTAACCTACTTACTTGAACCTTTATACCTCTTAATTACCTTTATATACTAATTAATAGTAGGTAAAATCCCTTTTAGACTTAAGGTCTTAGGAACTAGGTAAAATTACAGGATGCTCATAGATATTAACAGAATACGGCTTAATTTTAATCCAGAGGCGGCTGGACACCTGGTAATAAGCTGCAACTAACTATAATTTAATAACTGCAGCCAAAAAGCATAATTTAAAAGATCACTATCAAGCAATCAGACACCCAACTCATTAGCCTAAGCCCTCACCTAAGCCAATAATAAAGTGGCTTGACTTAAACTATAACAAAAAGAGCATACTAAGCCATAGAGTAGGCGAGCTTTAGAGAAGTGAAAAAGCAAGCTGCCTTGTAATCCGGCAATCCAAAAGCATTCAAAACCGAGTCACTTAAGTACCACTAGGGCTAACACTCGAAGTCCTCGGTCCTGCCAACTCGTGACAGTTACCTCATCCAATTGTGAATACCCCTGATATGTCAGCCGCTGCAACGAGCTAATATGGTCCGTGAGTTACATACCTCCTTACTTGTTGCGCTGGTTCTTGTTGTCCAACTTGGCACTTTTACGAGCCAGAATCGCCGTGGCCACCATCGTTGGAGCCACCATCGTTGGAGCCACCATCTTTGGAGCCACCATCACCGTGGCCATCATCACCGTGGCCATCATCACCGTGGCCATCATCACCGTGGCCATCATCACCGTGGCCATCATCACCGTGGCCATCATCACCGTGGCCATCATCACCGTGGCCATCATCACCGTGGCCATCATCACCGTGGCCATCATCACCGTGGCCATCACCGTGGTGTGTATTGGTTGGCTTACAAGGTTTGGTGACCGTGACCGTGTATGCTGGCTTGGTGACCGTGACCGGCTTGGTGATCGTGGCCCCAGGTTTGGTGACCGTGACCGTATCTGCTGGCTTGGTGACCGTGACCGGCTTGGTGACCGTGATCGTGTATGCTGGCTTGGTGAACGTGACCGTGTATGCTGGCTTGGTGATCGTGACCGTGTATGCGGGCTTGGTGATCGTGACCGTGTATACTGGCTTGGTGACCGTGACCGGCTTGGTGATCGTGGCCCCAGGTTTGGTGACCGTGACCGTATCTGCTGGTTTGGTGACCGTGACCGGCTTGGTGATCGTGGCCCCAGGTTTGGTGACCGTGACCGTGTCTGCTGGTTTGGTGACCGTGACCGGCTTGGTGACCGTGACAGTTTGGCCCGGCGGCGGGTAGTAACCGCCAGGAGCAGCCAGAACCAGTGGCATGGAAAAGAAGGGTACAAGAACGAAGAACTTCATTTTGCAGGAAATAGGCTGAGACGTGTGATGCAAAGTTGGTTTTGGCTCTTGAACGAGTGCTGTGAATCAACTTAAGGCCTGACTCTAGGATAGGGCATAACCGCTCGTCAACCGCCGAGGGGAACAGCCTATATATAGACAATTTGTTGTTACACTATCTTCTTGTACCATTAGGAGGTTATCTCCGGGTCAGGAGCGGTAACTAGATTAGAGGTCTACAAACACTACCAAAGCGCCACTTGCATAATTCTCGTTGGGGTCACATTGTTGAGCCTAGTTTTGACTTCGTTGGCCAGGATCTATGATCCGCGTAAAGTTCAATAATCATTCCTACGCAATGAAGCAATACTTAACACTGATTTCATCGGACCAGCGGCACCACCCAAATAGATGGCTGCATATTAGGCAAATTACTCAACTTAATATCCACCCAACATATCAGGCTCCTAAGAGGATCTCAGTAAGTTCGGCTACAGAGTTGTATACCACCTGTGATGTCGTTATGACGCCCAAGGGCAGCCCTCAGAGCAAACTTGTAGTCGTAAGATAGCTTTTCGCGGCAACCTCCTTAGATGCATATTGTATGGCAATCTACCCTACTGAGCCACCGCTGTGAGATGGCTGATGCCATTTGGAATGCAGCAGGCTGAGTATATATTAGTATATAAATACTATACTAAGCAGTCCGTTATTATTTAAAAACTAGCAGTAAATAAGAAAATATAATAGCTTAACAAATATAGCAGCACAGATACTTAAGGATGAGTTAAAAGTCTCAGGCCTTACATATAAATAAACGCTTTTACCTAACAGACAAAGGAGAGTGAAATTAAAGCCAGACCGATTATAGAGAACTTCAAAACTAGCAAAGTGTAATCACTTCAAATCACATGTAATAATAGACGTTGAAAGTAGTCCTAGACAAAGGCAACAAGACAAGCCACAGTTACATTTAATCGTTCTCTCACGAAACGGCAAGCCACTGACTACAGAATGGTGAGTGGTCTCATAACTGGCTGATTAATGGTTATTGCCATATGCCCGGATGCCCTTGCATATGCATTGACCCAACCACCGACTTCCGCCAATCTGAAACGAGATGCAAACCTTAGCACAAACTACTAAGTTGATCCTTAAAGATAAGCTTTTAGCCACAGGTCTCATCGACAAATAACACATCTAGCTTACAATTTATACTTTACACCATGTTGTCTCAACAATTTAGCAAAGACTACACTTATATCATATCTAGTCATAACTAACAATAACTAACGGTGGGAGATGCACAGCGATGCAACGGGTGCGAATTGACCTTTTCAGCTCAGACATTTCCTAGATGGGATGCCCTTTATGAATAAAGTACTGTAAAAGACTCTATACGAATATTAGTCTGTCCTGTTCGCCCTTTCCACCTTTCAACCTTTCAACCATGTCGGTCACTCTACATCTCGCTACTCCCTTAGCTACTTGACCACACAATCTCTTTCTACTACAGCCTATCTTTAGCTACTCGCCCTGCACTTAAGCTACACACTATCACCATGCAACCTTCCACTCTCTGCTGCGGTCTCGCGCTGCTGCAAGGCGCTTTAGCATCTCCTATTGCCGAACCGGCTGCAGAGGTTGAGGCTAAGATATTGACCCTAGTGGCCCGAATTTCGGTGACTTTCCCTGGACCATAATGCCGGCCCTCCGTTGTAAGCTTTTTTTAATGCATCTAACAACGTCTCTAACATGATGTATGCTTAGAAGTAACCAAAAGGGATGTTAATAGCACGAACTGCCCAGCTCCCTCAGCTACTCAGCAGCACAATGCCTGTTCTTTAGGAACTCAGTTCTGCTGTACTACTGACGCGAATAGCAGTAGACATCTTTTACTCCTTAATTATACTACTTACCTAACGCTTTATGGTTAAACCTGCACTAACTCTGAGATTTGCAATGCTAAGGTCATTTGCTGCAAGAATAACAGCAGTATAAGTAATTTATACTTAGTTTTATTATCTATTACTTATATATAGAGTTCTAAATATGCATTCGTGAAGTTGACTTCAATGCCCCTATTACTTATTGTAAGTGTGGGTTGACCAACCTATGTTTATTTTATATAAGATTGAATCCAAATAAGCAGGGGCATCTTCTAACCAGGCACTACAGAGCACTAAAAAGGAGGGCTTCGACCCGCTTGTTGACGACAAATCTCTATTTGATGCTAATGTTGCTGGTTTTGATGAGGTACGCAAAGTGATTCGTCGTCAAATGCTCCGCTTTGTTAAGAAGTCGATGCTATTGACGCAGACCCCAAACTTGCCTATAAGCATGATTCCGGTAAAGGTCTGCGCTGGCCGAAGATCGGCGAGGAACTCGACTTTGTCTGGCCATTACCTGTTCAATGGACAGCAACAAGCTTCATAAGGAATAATAACACATCCGATAGCTGTTCGCCAAATGAAGATAACAACAGGTCGAACAGCTCGTTCGATGATCAGAAAGCCTAACCTCGTCACCCTCGGATCCAGCGCAGCCTGATAAGGTGGTAGAAATCACGGCCCTGTGCTGGGAGCCTGGCAGTGAGGACAACAGACATCGGAAATCCTACCCTCTTGGTTTGCCGTTTCCATAAGAGGCTGTAATCACTCGAGACGTCTAGCACTTTGTGGCCTGCCCCTTCAAAAGCCGGCCTACTCCAGCTAGAACAGAGAATAAAAGCCCTGCCTGGGGTGGCCATAAGTTGCTGGAAATATGTTACTGGTAATTTATTGCTGGTAATAGCCATATAAGGGGATTGCCATGTGAGAGGGGATGTCGTCAACGCGAATAACTGATGAGATCAGTAAGGTACTTGTTTAGTGATATTACTTATTTCTGTAAGTTTGGGAAGCTAACCACTGAAGTATGTCAATGGTCAAGTTAAGGACAATTTCGGTCTCGACACTCTCGCTAAATACAAGCCTGTGATAGGCGTTGACGATCTCCTCCTTTGACTCACGTATCACTGGCCCAGGAATACGAGCATCTTCCCTCCCGAGAACGATAGCCTTGATCTGTTAGCGATACTGCTTTTCTAGGCGGTGTACCTAGATATGGTCAATGGGACTAAGAGCAGGGGAGGCAAAGATCCCCTGCTGCATGATCCTGACGATGAGCATGCGGATGCCCAAATGCTTGATGTTGGCCTTCGCGCTTCTTCAGAGAGGAGAAAACATGCATGACCCCTGGTCCTCTGCTCCTTGTCCTGTGTCTATTACATCGTACTCTTTACTTTGGGACGGCAGACGCGGCAGTCAAGAGAAGCTGAACAGGAAACTTGAATTGATTTGACATTCGGGGCTGGCACAAGACCACGTGATAGGATACCGTTCTTTTCTCAGCTGAATCAATTCATGAAGCACGAAGCGCCGGTACATAGCGAGCTTCGTTGCAGTGGAAGCGATCCATTGTTCGCTCATAAGCGGAAGGGTGTTGCAAGTGGTACAAATAGACTGAGCATGGCTTCTACCGTGGCTACAGCGGCTAGCTGCACCATGTAAGTAGACAGCCTTGGCACCAAAAGCTATTGTCCTAATGCTTGGACCTGAGTCCAATGAACGAATGGGCTTTCCTCCCATCTTAGTTCATGAGAGATGTGTTGTCATACAACAGAGCCGCGGAGAAGAAGCTCAAGCAGCCGCTTGGCTACATTATGCAAGTAGGCCACCAACGTCCGTCGGCTCCGGATTGCTCTCGATAAAGACAGACTCCGAAAGCTACTCGAAGAAACCGGAACGGCTTAATAAAAGAATATGAAAGAGTTTGGCTAACAAGCTGGAGAGTGGAAAGCTGAAAGGGGCATTCTCGAGACGAAGATCCGGGACACAGCCAAGAAGCAACAGAAGCTAACAGACGAGAAGGCGGCAGCATACCAGAAGCTCAAGGAGGTTGCTGTGGCGGGGCTACAAGAGAAAGTCAAGTCTCTCGAAGTGGAAGTGCGACGATCGATCGACGACAGCAAGAAACACGAAGATCAAAGCATGAAGCACCAAATATCATGACACAAAAGAGCAAAGAGCTCAAGATGGCCGAAAAAGAAGCGACAATATTAGAAGACCTGCTGCAGGACACCGTTTACATGGAAGGTCAAACCAGGTCACTAAAAACAGCAGAGCACAATCTCTCGATAATCCAGTCGTTCATGGTGAAATTGACCCCGCTTGGAGATGCGAGGGAAAGCATGTACTCAGCATATACTGTGCACTTGAAGCTAACACGCGGGACCAGCTTTGGCATCTTAGGCTCGTCGTTCAACGCTTCCACAGACCTGTTCAGGGCCGTCCTATGCCGTGACCTGGATGGAGACTCTCTGAAGGATTCGGGTCGCTGGGATCGCATAAGGGACCACAGCGCCATACAACGCATGCTTCCTTTCTCCGTATCAAATCCAGCTCCAGCGAAGCAGATGAGGGCTATTGCTGGCCTAGCGATGTATTCGAGAGCTTTGGACGAGTTCGCCTTCCAACCTTCTTGATACCTTTACGTCTACATAGAGCCACTCAGATACTGTGAATTTTTTGAATCCACCATTGATGAATCTTATCAACGGGAACCCCAAGCTGGTCATTCCTAGATAGACGTAGATTCCGCTTTCACTGATATATCAACTTAGTTTTTCGGCGTCCATTTCCTTAGGCTTCAGAACAAATGGGTATTCATAATCTCAATGTCCTCTGGCATTTCAACTGACAGTGCCAACAGAACATGTCAATTGTTCCTCCTGGTTCATCAGGAGAGAGCCTTGTTGACGTGGAAGGAGAGTTTCTTGAGGAGCGTCATAAGGGCCCAAGCCGTGGACTTCGAGAGTGGCTTGGATAAAGCAATCTAGAAGTCATGAGTAACAATACTAGTTGGAACGCGTACGTTGATATTGGGGAGACGAGAGGCAGTTGTGCTCCAGAACCTGTCGAGGCATTCGCTGAGTTGCTCGACGATCGACTACGACTGGCACTGCTGGACATGAGGCTAGGTAGCTTGTTACCACTCCCACTATTATCACTCATCAGATCTATGGCTCAAAGAGGACATCTCAGCGTCATATGAATGCTGGGTGTTGATTTCCTGTCTTTCTGGGACCTAAGACTCTTGCCGCTGCCACTGCTGGTCTTCTTAATGCCAGTTAAACTGATTCATCGGCTGGCTTTGTACCTGACGGTGAAAGCGGTGCTGGTGCTGCCAAGTGTTTGGTGCTGGTCTATTGTGCTCTTAGTCTGTTGCTCTTGAAAATGATTCGTCCCTATCCCCAGTCCCCCAACCGTGACCATAGCGTTCCCTTTTGGGAGATACGCGGCTTCTGTTTGTTTATTCACACCGATAATTATCTCACTTCTTCCGGCGCCGTCGGGGAGTAAGGCTGATGGCTTGTAAGTGAAGCGGGTCACAGCGACGATGAATTTAAATCAATACTCTTCGACCGTCGATGTAAGACCTTGGGACAGAGACTGGTGGGCCAGGAGGTCGAGAGTTAGATTATTATCGATCCTGAGCTTTTTTAATTATAGAATTAATAGAGTAGCTTATTGAAAGTTAGGGTGCTGCTGCATCTTCTTATGACCGACCAGGACTCCGAAGCAGCCATGAGATTTGGTGCATATCACCAGTACTAAGACTTATCATGTGATCAACATCATGATAGTTTATCCAAGTAACAGGTGACCGGGAAAAACTACATTTTGAACGGTTTTTCGCTTGCCGTAAGTCGTATGTATTTCTGAAGCTCTTGTTATGGGGTAATACTTGACCAGATGATCGTATCTTGAGGCAAGGAGGGCGCGGAGATGTCGCCAACGGATCTACCATGTCAGTTCTCAGAGATAGTCATGAATTCCTAGGTATGGAAGAGCTGTTGCATTCCATGGGCTGCTTTCAACTCTGACAATCTCAGTATCATCTCAGACTCAATTCACTGTACTCGATACGCGGCACTAGCAACGCCAAGGGTAAGGAAGCAATAGTACCTATTTTTATATAGCAAACGTTAAATCAGCACCAGGCTCAGCTATTAGTTGCCACATAGGGAGGCTGAACATTCCAACGTCGTTAACAACTCATCACTCATTGACAACAGTGTCCAGTACCTGGCCAGAGTGAACCATCTAAAATCTTCACTCAGGCAACCATGGTTTCTTCACTTTCAGCACGGGACAAGTTAAAGTCAATACAACGCGTTCCATTCCTGAGCGTTGGTTGTGAACGGTTGGTCGTTGCATCACATCATACAGCATCCTTCGTGCCTGTCGTAACGCCGCCAGATTCAGCATTTATAATTTAGGGAATATTAATGGCGACGCTCTTCTCTAGATCGAGAAGATGTCTATATAAATACACATTTACTCAAGATATGCGAATCAATTAATACGTGCAGGTATGTAAAAAGAATGGTAGCAAGCGGCAAAGCCATAATCGAGATTGACCAAGACTGCCTGGAGAACATTTCATTATGCCGCTAAAATATTAACAGCATAATAGTGAATCCTAGCTCCGCAAGCCTGAACTACTACTTTCTTGGCTATTGGCATTTCTCGCCCATGGTTTGAGCAAGAGATTTAAATTAACGCCTCTACCAAATCAATCGTTTTATCCCTGCGTCTTTCAACCTGACTGTCTATATCTCCAATCTTGCTTAAGGGCCAGCGTGGGAGCGATTATACTTCGCTGTCCAGAAACTCTTCCAACCGACGTTCAGCTGTCCTATATGTCCTGTTCATGTCTTCTGCTTCTGCTTCTACCCCATCATAGGCCTTCTTTGCGGCTCTCTCCCTGGAAGTGTGTCCCCTTCAAGAAGCGCTCTAGCCGCTTTGATGCTTCGTTCGGCCATTTGATTCATATTCTTGGCGTATTCTAAGGCTCTGTTGGCCTTGTCGTCCTCGGCCTTTGCTCCTCGGGCATGGTAGCGGATTCTATTGGCACTCTTCATGTCCGATGCTTCACTGTTAGCTGTTTAGAGCGGGTGACTTGTGGAATTGACTTTTCGTCGTTCAAGTCTTGGGTGCTTGCATTGCAGGGGCGCTTCATTCCATGGGAGCTCTCTGAAGAGGGAGGTTCTGACACCTTGGACAACAGCCTCATGTTATGAGTACACAGAATTGGTGCCTCCGGACGTGTTTCCACGACGTACTGTGAAGTTTGACCTGTGGCATAGTAAAATGAGTTCGATTGGCAATACCGTTTCGGGTAACATCAGTAGCGTGACTCGCAGTGAGTTGTGGAGAGAATATGATAAATAATGAAAGGAGAAAGACATGGTAACAGAGCCTGCAATCATTAAGCTCAATAAAAAAAACCAAATGTTGAGGATGACGTGTAATTTGATCTTGGTGCAGGTCTATGCTGGCTTTGTGGTTACACATGGCGCCATCTTGAGTTATGGTTTTTTCAAGCTCAGCATCTCCAGCTTGCAAGCTACGGAATTGAAAGGTGCAGTTCGATACGAAATAATTATATAAACAGCACGTATAATAATAAGAATTGTATTTACGTTGACAGGATAGCTGTTTGTTCAGACTACTCTCCCTGCATTGTATTGGCAGAGCGCACCAATATACCCAACCTTGAGGGGTAATTCTCATCCAGCTTTTAGGTACTGTATTATTTGCAACCAGAAACACCAGCATCTAGATTAGAATATTGAAGTAGTGAAATCTTGGTCTCCAATTGGTTTAATCTATTTGAGAGTCAAGACACAGTTTACATGCATTGACTGTTCCAGATTTGAGGGTTGATGTAACGGCCAGCAAATTGCACTGAAGTAAGCTTAAGAATACGGGCTAAGATAAAATCGCTGAGGCGAGACCAATTTGTCAGTGGCTTGCTTCAGATAAGGGAAACCGCGCTAAGATAAACATGGGCCCGTAGATTTCCCGACAGCTGATCTGTCCAGAAGGCAACGGGACTCGGCTGCTGATTAATGCGCTCGTAGTGGCCAGCTTCAGGAGGTGTTCCAGTGGAAGATGCCCTATGCAATCACTAAAACGCCCTCCAAACGATATTTCCGGGTGACAGACCGCGCGCATCTCGACTCGTCGCATTTCGCAGTCACAAACAGTTACTCAGTTGAAAGCATATTCATCAAGACATTTTCCATGTCTATTCCGTGTTCCCTAGGTCTAGGTATACCAAAATTGATAGCCAACTACAGATAGGTATAGTTCTCTTGAACCGATTACACCAAACTCCATTCCAGAATGCGATAAACTGAAAAAGCACTAACTTGTGCGCCATGAGTGTTGTGCCAATGGCATTGAAGAAAGCAGCTCGCTTGCGCTCAGCAGTTCTATTGCAGCGCACGCCGAGGACTTCCAGAAGGGCTCCAAGCTCGCGAACTGCAATGCAGATCTTAGAATTAATTGGCGATAGGATGGGAGGAATACATATACATACTGTTGAGCTCTTGGGCATCGCCATTGATGCGGGGGAAGTTGGGAATGTCCTCGCCAGTCTCTGGATTGACAAGAGGGGTCAGGGCGGTGACAGTCTCAGTGACTCGGGCGTTGGAAGCTCGGGCGCGAACGTTCCTTGTTGCGGAGGTCCTACATATGTTGATGAAGAAGGGCGGGAAAGGTTTATGGTGCTAACAGGTTGGCGAGATGACCATCGATACTATCCAAACGGTCACCTTAGCCAGCGACGGTTGCTTCCATGCGATTGACACTGCCTTCAAGAATTCGGAGACGAGTGTTGATGCCGCCCAGTTGTGCCCCCATTTGACGGAGGAGGTCTTCGACACCGTCACGAGGGCGCTGGGCCGCTTCGACCTCATTCTTGAAGAGGATCCCCTGCTGAGCGAGGGTGTTGATGGCTTCAGCGACTGCCTCGGGGTCGAAACGCGCGGGTCGTGGGAGGACACCACCAAGACCTTCGGGGTCGCAGGGTCCTGTCTGGTTATCCTAGCGCGATTTCCTCCACCTGACGAGGCCCTCGCTCCAGCCATCTCATCTTAGCTAATTCGGTCTCTCAGTCGGCATTCTCAAGCTCACTTCAGCACAATTAGCTGGTCATCACAGAGACCTACTGTAAAGCCAAGTATGTCATTCAATCCTTCAAAAATACATGATACAAAAAGCCGATTTTGATCCTCATTTGACTGTATGTAATGTTGAGTGCAAGTCTAGCTCTAATTGCGCTTGGTTAAGTTCATCGGATTGAGATTTGCTGGCGTACGCCGGCTCAGCCAGAACTGAAAGGAGCTTGATTTAATTAACAATGCGCGCGACGAATCAATTGAGTCACCATTTTATGTGCTTCCCAGAATCGTGGTTGGTTCACAAGGCGCTCGTCCTGGCTCAATTGCAGCTGCGAATGCGCCTTTGACTGATAATGGCATGTCGCGCATGTTGATGGCAATGGGTCTCGATTCATTAGGGACTGTTCCAGAGAGTCGCGGCAGTGTTGGAAGTGTTGATCGTGATCCCACTAAGCTTAGACGACTGTCATAAGCTCATGCCGCAATTCATGCTTTACCAGATCAACGAACGAGCTTAAGCGAAGAGAACTGAGATCAGACATTGGGCTGCCAGCTTCGGTCATTCCAACCTCCGTTTCCATCCCTGGCACTTTCTCCTCCATTTATTGAAAATCACACTAAATTGTCAATTTCTTAATGAATACGTTCGCTTTGCTTCCTGGCTCAACGTCCATCAGACACCTCGAGAACCCCGATGCTTCAAGTGCATCATGCATTGCATTGAGGTTGGCAGAAGTCAAGACAACGCGAACAACGCAATGTCAGAAACAAGATGAGTAAAGGTCCACAAAGAACCGAATGCGCATGGTTTGACCGACTCCTCTGCCGCTTGGTGTTTGAGCTTCCGTAGCAGCTTCTCTTTGTCGGGCGATTGGTCTGCAAGACCTTACAAGTCAAAGACATCCAAGACAAATGACTCTTTATCACTGGGCTCACTCTGTAACATGTAAACACGCTCTGTCCCTCACGGTCGCGCTGTTCAGGACACTTGAACAAAGGCATACCTGAAAGCGAATCAATGCTCATCTGTTCTTGTGTTGGTGCGCTAAAAATATACCCAACCAATGCTCAATGGCCCTGGCTAATTTTAGCTCGGAGCTACCCTAAACACCTACGCCGCTTGGACATTGCCGCGGCTATTGGCTATTACAAGTCAAAGAATGATGTTGTTCAGCATCTGAAAGGCCATTGACATCTCGGTGAGCACTGAGATTGAAGGTCATAATGCAAGGAATTGAAACAACGTGTAGTTAATTATTTAATTTATGATGAATTCCGGTAACTGTAGTCTTCAGAAACAACAACCATTCACTTCAATTCACAATCATAATCACAACACTTGTAACAAACACATACTTCAACCAACAACTCACGACAATTCTCTTCAAGGGTTTCATCATTACTCGCAATGGCACCTAAGTCACCTCACAGAAAGCCCCGCCGCAACGCCGGGCCTACTTCGCAGGGCTCCCCGCGCCCTCGGTCTTCGGGATCTACCACTACCGGCTCTTCATGCCCTCAGTCTCCTTGTTCATCCGACTTTCAGGAACAGGATGCAACTGGCCGGCCCAGTACTTCATCCTCACGATCTCCCTCTCCCGAAGCGTCGAGTGCTTCTAATCCCGCTTCATCCTCCTCTGGGCTTTCGACACCATCAATGGAGGAGCTTGAAACGTCTGAGATCAAGGTTCAAGATCCTTTCACCTCTCCGCTGAAGGATGCAGATGCATCTCATTCCGGGACTGTTGGTTAGCCACCGGCCTACTGTGAGAGGCCTGACCTCGAACAGGATAAAGCACCAGTCGATGATCAGCCAGAAGATGATGGATATGTGCAGGAAACAGTTTTCCTAAATCACCTCATAGTACTCTGGAGTTGGATCCAGTTCAGTATTAGGCACTGGAAGGTTGTTGTATCTGTCCTGTTCACTACTGTCGCTGTTGCAATCTGCATTGGCATTTGTTACCTTGACAAGGGCAATGATTTGTTGACATAAAACAATCTACCTTCCATACCATTCTTGGAACACATCAACGCCATGGTTGGGTATATATCTTGTGTATATGTTATTGGAGGCACTGTCATCTTCATTCTCGGCTTTGCTGGCTGGTACAGTATCGAGTAGAAGAGAATGGCGTCAACCGAGACTGGGCGCTTTGTAAGCTTTTGCCTAGGAAAGCTGAGAAGCTGGCGGTCTCGGATTCTTAAAGGGATTTCATCTCTCTTTCATTCCTTGGTAATCAGCCCATTGACCTCCCTACTTTGGCTGGTCGTTTCTATCCCTGTGGCAGTGATATCTTGGTTCATAAGCTTTGTCAAGTGGACCATCATCAAGGGAGACAAGATTTGCCGCCGCCGATTCCTCGTCATCCTTGTCGTAACAGGAGGCGGTATTCATTGGGTATGGGAAATGGCTTACCCTCTCGATGCAGTTGATTTAGAAGATAAAGAAGAAGAAGAATTGTAGAGGATTTATTACTAAAATATCCTAAGATTTAATTTTCTTAAATCATAAGATAATTAATAAGAACCTACTAGTTTAGCTAAATAATACTACCTTCTGTCTAGGTTTAACTAAGAGAGTAATATCTTCTAATATAAAGCTTAGTAAAGTATTATTATTATTAAGAGAAGTAGTTTTATTTCTATTTATTAATAAGATAGTTATTATTTACTACTAATTATACTACTAAAGGGTATTAGCTAATACTTACTTATTTAAAGCCAAAATGCCCCTAATTATTATATAACCCTAAGTAGTTTACTTTTTAGTTAGTTTAAGGTTTTTCTTATTTAAGTTCTTAGATATTAGATTTAGTAAATGCCTTTAGGCGCAACACTGCATTAATAAAACTTCCTACCTATTTATAATAGTATATAATATTACTATTAAGGAGCTAGTAAAGCATAACTTAGTTTTAAGCAAGGTTGCCATGGCAATAACCTCTAATGCATATATTATATCTATTATATTTAATAATAAGGCGAGAAGTTATTATATTATAGTTATAAGAAAAGAAGGCCTCTATAAGAGACTTAATAAGTCCTAGTTATAAAGGATTTCTTAATCTCTTAACTTCTAGGTATAAATAGTAGTAATTCTTATAAAGTTATTAATTATATACTTTATAGGATTAAAATTAAAGGAAAATATAAAGTTTATATAAAAGATATATTATAAGGGATTATTAATCTTAAAATTAAGTAAACTTAGTTATTTAAAGGTTTATAAGTAGATTATCTATAGTATATTTATAATACTAAATACTAATAAGTAGGCAATTACTAGCTATAATATACTAAATATAATAATAATAATTATTATAAAAATATTAAAAGCTTAAAAAATGTTTAAGGTAAGACTTATTAAAAAAAAGAAAATATTAATTAGGATAATAAGCCATAAGGGTAAAATTACTAAAAAGGAGAAATTATATTATAATTCTAATAATTATAATATATATATCTTATATTTTTATTTTTATTTATGAAACAGGTTAAGACTAATAATATAAAACTAATAATAACCTAAGACTAAGTTACTATAAGATTAATAATAACCTTATATTATATTACTTAATTAAAATAAATTATTAATATATAAATTATACTTATTAATACTTTTATAAAACTTAGTTTATTAAATATTATAAAAGTATTCTTATATTAATAAGCCTAATATATATTATTTAATTATTTAAAAATAAAATACTTTATAAAACTTAGTAATATATTATTATAAACCCTGCAGTTATATTATATATACTTTATATTTTCTAACCTATTATTAGAGACCTCTAATATACTTATACTCTTAATTATAATTGCCTATATAGGATTATAACCTTAACTATAATCCTACTATTAGGATTATAACTATAACTATAATTATATAATTATTACCTTTACTATATAAATTACTTTTATTTTTACTTTTATAGATTTTAGCTTACTAGCTATTAATAAAACTTCTGTATATTAATTAAGCCTAATATATATTAAATCTACTATTAAGGATATAATACTTTAATTATACTTAATACTATGCCTTATATAATCTGCTAATAATAAACCTAGTATAACTTAGTTTACTTTAGTTAGAAAACCTATTATTATATATACTTTATATAATTTATAAATATAAACTTAATATAATTAACTTATTTATTTAAAGACTTTAATTATTATAATTAATAGTTATAATTAAAAGATATATATTTAAATTAAATAACTTATTAATATATTAATAAATTAGTCTTTAATATATTTAATTAACCTCGAAGTAAAGTTATTAGATAATTAAAATATAATATTTTTTAAAGTAAATTATAAAAATATAATTAAGCCTAGTTTAAAAGTAAATAAGGCTTTTTAGTTAATATATATATAGCTAGGTTTAAGTTATAATTAAAATAACTAATTATAATAATATTAACTTAATAAATCTTTACTTATTAAAAGGTAATAAATATTTAAATTATAATAAACTTTTAAGATATTTAAATGTATTTTTTAAAGCTAATTTATAAACTTAAAACTATATATATATATTTTTAATAAATATTCTAATTAAATATTTTTAAAATATAAAATTACTTAATAGACTTTTAATTATTAAGTTTATTTAAAAGATAGGTTCTTATATTTATAATTACTAATATCCTATTTAATTATTAATTATTTATAATATACTTAATAAGCCAGTATAATAGATAAGTAAGTATATAAAAATCCCTTACCTTTATTAATATAATCTAATTAAATAATTCTTAATTACTTAATATATTATAATCTTTAAATAAAGCTAGAATTATCCTTGCCCTTTAGGCCCTTTAAAATAATTTAAATCTAAGCACTTAATATACTATAGAGATCTACTAAGTTAGCTAAATATAGCTATAATGCTAATAATAAGGTATTTAATTATAATATAATTATAGCCTAAACTTATAGTAATTATCTAATTAAAAAGAATAAATTATAATTTAATTTATTCTTAATTTAGATTTATAAGGAATTCCTTTATAATAGTATATTATAAAAGAAATAATTAATTCTCTACTTATTAGCTATAATATACTTCTTATTAGTAAATAATAAGCTTATAACTTTATTAACTAATAACCAGAGCTTAAGATATAGATTTATTATAAATATAATTATAAAAAAGCTAAATATAAAAATCCTATTAGTATTTATAGCTAGTTTAAGCTTATATAAAATATAATTATAAAATATAATATTTAATTAGAAGATATTTAAAACTTTAATAAGATTAGCTTTATAATAGGCCTTTTATAATCTAGGATAGTTATTATAAGTATAGAAAGGCAAGAGAGGCTAAAATTAGTATAGCCTAGAAACTATAAATAAATTATTATAATTCTAATAATTAATATAAAAGGTTAATTAATCCTAGTATTTATTATTAATATAGGCTAGTATTATTTTATAAACTAATATTAAGATAATAACCTCCTAGCTAATTAGGTTATTATAATAAGCTAAATCTTAAGTAGTTAAAGTACTTAAATTAATTTATAACTAAGTAATTAATTAATCTCTATTATCTTTTAATCCTTATATAATAGTGGGTTTTCTAATTATAATAAACTAAGCCATACTAGGTTTATTATTAGTAAATTATATAAGATATAATACTAAGCATTATTAAAGTATTATATCTCTTAATACTAAATTTAATATAAGTTAGGCTTAATTAATATAAAGAAGTTTTATTAATAGCTAATAAGCTAGAATCTATAAAAGTATTAATAAAAGTATTTTATATATTAAAGTAATTTTTTAGGTAATTATAATTATAATTATAATCCTAGAAAGAAATTATAATTTACTTTATAATCCTTTATAAATAATTATAATTAAAAGTATAATTATTTTAGATTATCTAATAATAGGTTAAAAAATATAAGATATATATAATATAACCATAAGGTTATAATACCTTAATAATTATAAAAGTTATTACTTTATAAACTTTAAATAATATTATTAGGATTATAAGATTATTATACTTTATATACCTACTTATATATTTTACTTACTTTAGTTTTTAAAATTAGATATTTTTTAATATTAAAGAATACCTATAATTAAAAAATAAAGTATTAAATTAGATATTTTATAACTTATATTTTAAAGATTAAGTTCTTCTTAGCCTTTTATCTTACTTTTTAAGCTACCTTTATAAAAAGTAATATCTAGGGGGCTTTTAAAGGAGCTAGACTTTATCTCTTTAACTTAAAAACTATAATATTAAAGCTTAATATATAATTATAGACTCTAATACCTTCTAAGAAGGCAGCTAAACCTTTTACTTCTTAGACTTTAAAAACCCTAATAATAATAATTAAGGCCTAGTCTTAGTTTAAATACCTAGAAAAATAAATTAGAAGATATAAGAGTAGCTCCCTAAAGTTAATAATTAAAGCTTTAAAGTCTAATACTAAAGTAATAAAGGCAACTTTATATTAGCTAGCATTAGTAAAGGTAAAGTTAAAGAATATTAAAGAAGTAAATAAGATATTAAGTTAGTACTAAAGGGCAAAAAGGACTAAATTATAAAAAGAAGAGATAATAATTATATAGGATATATTATAAGTAATTAATTAGATAGATATTAATATATAGATAGTAGCTA
Organism: Fusarium oxysporum Fo47; assembly: GCF_013085055.1. Taxonomy (NCBI): domain Eukaryota; kingdom Fungi; phylum Ascomycota; class Sordariomycetes; order Hypocreales; family Nectriaceae; genus Fusarium; species Fusarium oxysporum. The sequence goes on along the minus strand of NC_072851.1, from coordinate 2,525,639 downwards.
AAGTATTAAGAGGTAGTAGTTAAAGAAGGTTAGTTAGACTAGGTATTTAATACTATAGTATATATAGTAAGACTAGTTATAATATAAGAACCTATTAAGAAGATATTTAGCCCTCTAGAGAAGAATATAATAAATAGCTTTAAATAATCTAATAGTTTATAGTATTCTAAGGTAAATTAAAAAATTAAGAGTAAGGACTTTTATTATACTTACTTATCTATTATACTTACTTATCTATTATACTTACTTATTAAATATATTATAATAATTTATTTTCTATAATATAATTACCTTTAAGAGATATAACTCTAAGACTTTTAATTATTAAACTTATTAATAAATTAATTAAATTATTTAATTATTTTATTTATAATATTTATTTAAAAAAAAAGAAGTAATTATTTTAATAATTTTTTTTTTTTTAAAAAAGCAGCTTCTTTTATAAAAATACATTACTAATTTAGCTTCTATGGTTTTATAATAGCTAATTAAAATAAGGTTAGTTTTATACTTAAGTATTAATATAGTCCCTAGAGCTTATTTTCTTTTTATCTATATTCTTATAATAAATAGGGTTTTAAACAGGGAAACTAATTTATACTAAGATTATATATATAAAATATATAAGGCATTAATACTAAGTAGGTTAAGTATTATATCCCTTAATAGTTAAGTAATATATATTAGGCTTATTAATATAAAGAAGTCTTATTAATAGCTAATAAGCTAAGTTCTATAAAAGTGCTAATAAATATAATTTATATACTAGTAAATAATAGTAATAATTAGTAAGGTTTATTATAAGATTAGTAGTAATTATATTAGATTAATACTAAGTATAATAAATTATTTATTATTATATAATCTTAGTATTAATTTATTTTAATAGGGTATATAATAATTAGTAAAAAATATAAGATATATATAATAAAACTACTAGGGTTATAATATAATTTCTCCTCTCTGCTAGGCCTTGTCCTTAAGGCTTAGTTATTATATTTTCTATTAGTTATCCCCTAGTAAGTCTAATCTTAATCTTATAATCCCCTTAAGATATTTAATTATATAATAAAGGCTAGGAAAACATCTATTAAAAACTAAAAATCTCTTTATATTCTTATTATAGTATTTAGGAACCCTATTATGCCTTATTTTAATTATATTTATTAGAAGATAAAAGATTTATATATCCTTAATCTTATAAAATTAAATTACTATAATCTTTATATTAAATCTAAGATATCTTATAATAATTATAGCTTATTTATAGCAGTAAGTATATATATTTAATATAAATATATTTTATAGGTTTATTAATATAATATTAGCTTAAAAGATTATTAATAAGAAGTATTACCTTAAGTATAAAAAAGAGGCAGCTAAGAATAAACTAATTAATTTTTAAGCAGAGTTTATTTATATTTATAATATAATAAGTACTTAATTTACTAAAATTACTTATTTATAGTATTAATATTATTAAGTAGAGGTAAGAGGTATAAATATAATTTAATATAGCCTTAGCTCTATAAATAAATTAAAAAAGGCAAAATAAAATAAATAAGTTATATTAAAAAATACTATAGTAGATAATACTTTTTAAGACTAGTTTATTACTACTAAGTAGTCTAAGTAGGATTTTCTTAATTTAAGTGCTTTTATTAATTATTCTTTTGGTTTTAATATTAATAGATGTTTTTTAGGAGTTATTAGGTATTTATAAGGTATTTTAGTAGTTTTTATATATTTTTATTTTCTAAGTAGTTTTTTTATTTAATTAGGTATATAGTTTATTTATTAATTTTATTTATATTTCTTATAGTCTTTGCTTTATAAACTTTTAGTCTTATAATTTATTATAATTTATTATTAGTTTTAATATAACGTGGTTAATAAGCATGCCGACCAGACAAGTATGCCAACCAAAAATCCCTCATCCTACATCATTTCCATCTGATTAGATACTTCTCAACCACCTATTATATCACAACCTTTAAATAAAGCTAGAATTCTTCTTGCCCTTCAGGCCCTTTAAAATAACCTAAAATTACGTCTCTGACGCGCTGCTACTATATATAAGGTTAGATATAGTACCCTCCGTGACTGAAGGAATGGCATTTAATCGCGAAGTAATTAGGTCCCAAAGTCATGGAAACTATCTGATCTAGAAGAACAGATAATAGTTCAATTCCTCCTTGACCTAGATTCCTGAGGATTTCCTATGCGACTGCGTTTTATGGAAGAAATAGCCAATTCTCTGCTCGCTGACCGCGATGCATCACCTGTTGGCAAGCGCTGGGCTCATAACTTCGTTAACCGGCAACCAGAGCTAAAGATGCATTTATTTCGGAAATATAGCTACCAGAGAGCTAAATGCGAAGATCCGACTATTATTCGTGGCTGGTTTAGGCTCATATAGAACATAATCGCGAAATATAATATCCAATCAGATGATATCTGGAACTTTGATGAGACTGGCTTTATGATAGGCCTTATAATGGCCGGAATGGCAGTTATAGGCTCGGAAAGGCAAGGAAGACCAAAATCAGTGCAGCCTGGAAATCAGGAATGGATTATAGTAATCTAGGCGATTAATGCAGAAGGTCAATCAATCGCGCCGTTTATTATTAGTGCAGGCCAATATCACCTTACCAACTGGTAACGAGAAAGCAACCTCCCGGCCGACTGGGTTATTGCAACAAGCCAAAATGGTTAGACCAATAATCAGCTAGGTCTTGAGTGGCTAAAGCACTTTGATTGGTCTATAACTAACCGATTAACTGGTCCCTATCGTCTTCTGATCCTCGATGGCCACGAAAGCCACCACTCGGCCGATTTCGAGAGATATTGCAAAGAGAGCAAGATTATTACGCTCTGCATGCCTGCTCATGCATCTCACCTACTCCAGCCTCTCGATATTAGGTGCTTTGCAGTACTGAAAAAGGCTTATGGTCAAGAAATAGAACATCTGATTAGATGCTCTATAACCTATATTTCTAAGACTGAGTTCTTCCCGGCCTTTTATGCCGCCTTTAAAGCTACTTTTACAGAAAGCAATATCCAGGGGGGTTTTAGAGGAGCTGGACTTGCTCCTCTTGACCCAGAAACCGTGATCTTAAAACTTGATGTGCAGCTACGGACCCTAACGCCTCCCGGGGAGGTTAGCCAACTATTAACCCCATAGGTTTCAAAGACTCCTAAAACAGCAATAAAGGCTTAATCTCAGTCTAAATACCTAGAAAGATAAATCAGAAGATATAAAAGCAGCTCCCCAGAGTTAATTATAGAGGCTTTAAAGTTAAATACTAAAGCAATAAGGGTAATTATGTATAAGGTTGTCTTATTGAGAAATAAGGTGCGAAATCTTCGAGATGCGAATGAGATACTAAGCCGGCGCCGGAGGGCAAAAAGGACTAGACTACAGAAAGGAGAGGCAATGACTATACAGGAAGCATCACAAGTAATTGATCAGATGGATGTTAATGCGCAGGTAGTGGCCGAATCATCAAGAAGTGGTGGTCGAGGAAGGTCGGAGTAACCAGGCAGTCGGCGTTGTGGTGTATGCAGTAAAGCCGGGTATAATGCAAGGACCTGTCAGGTAGTAATTGAGACATCTAGGGAAGAGTATAGTAAGTAGTTTTACTTGATTAGATGGTTTGTGGTGTTTTTAAATGCATTTAAAAGTTTAAGGCTGAGATTTTTGGTTGGCATACTTGTCTGGTCGGCATGCTTATCAACCACGTTATATTATATTTATTACTAATTCTAGTATTAAGATATAATATACTAAGTAGTATTAAATTATTAAAGGTAAATCTAACTTATAAATACCTTTTTTCTTTTTTTTATTTAATTTTAATTAATCTAAGATATTTATAATTTAACTTATAACTTAATTAGTTTATTTTAATATTTTTAGTAAATAGGTAAATTATATCCCTCTCTAAGAAGGTTAAGCCCTTTAACCTCTTAGGGTTATAATTCTATTATATTTATTTTTTAATATATTTAAGTTTTATTTTTATTTCCTTATATAAGTTTTTTAATATATTATTTTTAAGTATAATAGCTAGGTTAATTAATTTAGGCTCTTATATATTATAATAAGTATTTAATATAAACCTAAAATTTATATCTAATAATATTAACTTTATACTTTTATTATATATAATATTATAGGCTAGTTATATAACGGTTAGGTTTCTAAATAGGTAAACTAGTCCATACTAGGTTTATATTTATAGATAATATAGGGCATAATACTAAGTAATATAAAGTATTATATCTCTTAATAATTAAGTAATATAGTTTAGGCTTATTAATATAAAGATACTTTATTAATAGCTAGTAAGCTAAGTTCTATAAAAGTGCTAATAAATATATCTTATATACTAATAATAGTTATATAAAAGTAATATAATAAGAGGTTATTATTAGTCCTAGAACGATGCAGTCCTAGAGCACTATTATTCCTATAAGTATTAGTCCTTATCTAGTTAGTTACCTAAGGTAGAGTTTTTATAGGATATATATAATATAACTACTAGGATTATAATATAATCTCTCCTCTCTAGTAGTCTTATCCCTAAGGCCTATTATCTTAACTAATATTATCCTTCTTTTAGTAAGGCCTAACTTAGACCTTTTATTATTATATCTCGTAATATTTAACTATATATCTAAGCAGTTATCTTATAAGGATTATAAAATCTAAATACTTACTCTCTCTGTTAAGTTTGCTAATAAAGAAGCTAATATGCCTTATACTTATTATTTCTAGGTAGGCAAGAAGTATTTAATATCTACTAATTCTGCTTATTATAGTAAATATATTTAGGCTAAAAAATCCTATAATAGTACTTATATTGCATCTTCTTATAGGTTACTATGCGTTATTTATTAATTCTTTTACTAACTGCAATAGTTATAAATTTAATAAAATAAGAAAAGAAACTAGAGAATAATAAAGATAAGGCAAGTAAGGATCTTCTTAAGCTTTATAAGGAAATAGCGGTATTATAATCTTATCTAGCCCTAGCTGCTAGTTAATTATCTAGGATCTGTAAGATCTATAATTATATAAAAAAAAAGCATTCTAAGGCTACTTATTATAGCCTTTAGGAAGTAGATTATTAGGATAAGATTTTATCTAGATTAGATATATATAAAGATATACTGCTTTAAGACCTCTAGGTAGATTATATTCCTAATAATATTAATTAGTCTGCTTTAGGTTTAAGTAATAATTTTCTTAATACTTCTCCTTTATTTAAGGTTAGTAGAAGTTCTTTAGGAGTTACTAGGCATTAATAAGGTATTTTAGTAATTCCTATATATTTTCGCTTTCTAGGTAGTTTTTCTATTTTACTAGGTATATTATTTATCTATTAATCTTTTATATATCCTAGATTTCCTCTGCTTTATAGACTTCTAGTTCCTTAACCTCTATTAGTTTATTATTTATTCTAACTTATATAGTCCCTTCTGCTAATTCAAGAAGTAAAATATAAAAGATTAGATAGAGCCTAACTTTTAATAGTAAGTCTAATTTATAGTTATTCTTTAAGACCTTCTTAATAATCTTATAGGGTCTAATATATTTAAAGTTAAGTTTATAACTTAGTTATTTTATAATAATATTTTTTATAAATAGGTATATTATATCTCCCTCTGAAAAGGTAAGACCTCCTACTCTTTTAGGGTTATAATACTATTATATCCTTTTTCTTATAAATTCTAGTTCTATTTAGAGTTTATTATATAGATTCTTTAAATTATTACTCCTAATAATTACTATAAGGTTAATAGTTTTAGTTTTTTATATATTATAATATATATCTAGCATAAATCCGAAATTAGCATAGGCTAGTATAAGCTTTATACTTTTATTATAGGCAGTATTATATACTAACTAGGCATATAGTAATTTCTTAACCTAGTTATTGTTACGACCCCAGCGGTTACGTCACGTGTACCCCACAATTTCACTCCTTTCAAGAACCAATCACGATGCAACCATGCAGGGACGACCAGCGTAGGGACGCCGTCGTCCCATGGAACGAAGCGTCCCAAGGACGACAGCGTCCGCACATATCGTCGTCCTCACATCACACACAGTAGTATATAGAACACATTCATTTGCACTTTCATAGAACTTAGCTCACCAGCTATCAATAAAGCATCTTTACATCAATAAGCCTAACACGCATTACTTGATCATTAAGAAACGTGACACTTCGCATCGCTCAGCATCACGCCCTACGTTATCTGCAAACATAAACCTAGTACGGACTAGTTTACCTGTTTGGAAACCCAACCGTCACACGTTGATAGCTCTTGTTCAGACCGTACCGCGTAACGCTGAGCAATATCCACGCAATGGCACCTGCTACTCCAAACCGCCCTTCAACCGCAGGACGTGCCCAGCACGTTACTCCCCCTGAGGAACCACGACCCCTCGCAGAGGAACTGCAGGAGGTCCCAATGGAAACGGACGAAGAGGACGAGATACAGAGTCCTCCTATTCATCCGAATTCCCATGAGGACGAAGTCAAGAAGCTCAAGAAAAGACTTCGTGACCTGGGAAAACAGCATGACACCCTCCTGGACAACGCCAAAAACAACGCCAAGATCGCGCAAAACAGGATCGAGGCCTTGGAGAAGAAGGTGGCCGACCTCGCCGAGATTGCAGAGTCACTCGGAAAAACAGCTGAGAACAGTCAGAAGCTGTACAAGGAACATATCGAACACACCGCAGCTCTTACTGCTACCGGAAAAGACCCTGGAGAGATCCTTAGACCCCGTCAGCCTGACTCGTTCAACGGCGACGCCGATAAATTACAAGGATTCCTCACCAGCCTTCGGAGTTACCAAATGTACTACCCGATTCAGTTCACCACCGAGGAACTGAGGGTTCGACACGGGATGGGATTCCTCAAGGACAAGGCGTTACGAATGATGGAGCCTATCATCCGCGACTATGTCAATAATCCACCCCACGAACGGAAGCAAATGACCAAATATGTCTATGAGAAATACGAACACTTCGAATCCGAACTCAGGAATGCTTTCGGAATCATGGACGAAAAACGAATGGCGGAAATGAAGATCCGGCAACTCAAACAAAGAGGATCAGCTGCAGACTACCTAGCTGAATACCGCTACCAGGCAGCCAAGTTAAACTGGGGCGAAGAGGCCCATATGGCACAGGTATACTTGGGACTCAAGTCCGAAGTAAAGGATGCCATGGTGAACATTAGGCCCAAGCCCAAGGATTTAAACGAACTTGCCAGCATCGCTGTAGAAATCGACAACCAGCAGTATGAACGACGTAAAGAAAAACAGGCTGAGAAACACGGAGGATCATACAACCCCCGGTGGAACACCAAACAGCAAAATGCCAATCAAGGACGCAAGAGACACGTCGACACTCAACACGGAACTGAGCCTGGACCCATGGTCCTCGGGGCCACACAGCGAGACAACAACAGAAGACCCCGCGACATGTCCAAAATCAGGTGTTACAATTGCAACAGGATGGGACATATGGCCAGCAAATGCCCGGAACCTAAGAAACCTAGAGACCCTAATCGAGGTAAGCAAACACTAGGAGCAACTAACGAACAGGACCCTCAGATGGCCATCAAGACCCAGACACTGGGAATGACACGAAGTCTGTACGACATGGCGGAAACCACCGCCCTGTATGAAGACTACACGCCAGCAAAAGAATGGAACCCGCACCCGGACAGCTCAATCAGAGAGCCCCGGGATATATTTCCCACTTACGAGGAAGCAAACAAAGAGAAACCAGAACCACGAACTAGGGAAATCCAAAATCAACTCCAGAGAGAAAGGCATGCACAAAGGATGCGAGACGAAGAAGCATACCGCAAAAGGATGGCAGAATACAACGAAAGGAGAAAACAGAAACTTCGCGACGATCCTGAATACAGAGAACGAACAAACGCCCGACACAGAAAATACAAGCAAGACAAGAAGAATAGCACACAAGATGCACCCACCGAAACCCTAGGCATGATGAGAGAACAAAGACTCTCAAAACAAGGAACAAAGGAATACCTAGAGGGTCTACAAGGGAAGGACGCTACCCCTAACAAGGGCAAGCAACCCGAAGTACTCAAACAAGTGGATGATATCCCAGTTAGAGTCACCCTACAAGACACCGAGCAGGCATTCCAAAAGGCACGAGAGGCAGGAGCAAAGATCCGCACCTACCACCATCGACAATCCCGCCACATGGGACACAGAGGAGGAGTAGCACGAGAAACCGCACGATACCTCCGCAAACAAGATGAACGCCTGGAACAGAAATGGCAACAACCCTACGAACAACTGTTCGACGAAACAGGCAGCAGGATGTGGACCTCACCCGAAGACAGGTACACCCAGGAAGCCAGAGAACATGGCGAAACAAACAAACTCGCACCCCTGAACATACGCGCCTACCACATGGACACTGCTACAAACCCACTCCACAGGGAACCAAAGTTCAACGTCAAGGACGATGTAAGAACATTTCCAACGCATTCAGAACATGAGGAACTATCGTGGCTCTCATGCAAATATCATTGGTGTAAGGAACATAGACAAAACAAGGAAGACAACGACTGCTTTCCTGTGACGATTCCTGGCACACCGAACGACAAGCCCTACCTAGCAACTGAAACAGAAGGATACCTAGTACACCTATGGTACGAAAATCTCGGAGTAGTGGAATTACGGTTCCATATGCCGTACTATCGCGAGATCCAAAAGAACAAGAACCTCTGCGAAGGAATCAAGCAAATGACGCTGGAAATCACAGAAGTTGAAAAAGAACTCGAAGCCTTGACCTTGAAAGAATGTGCGAAACAAGGAAGCACCTTCAAATCCATCGACTTCGGCGAAGGATTCGATCAGGCTTCAATCGACGACACCAGTTCGGAGGACACGATGCCAGACAGCGAACTCGAAGCCATAGAGGAATTCTTCAAAAAACCTCACGACACCAGAGGGAAGCCAACAGACGAACAAAAGAAAGCATGGCGACGATGGTGCAGATATGAGTTAGAACTCATGAAAGAACGACAAGAACTAAGCGAGGTGGATCACATCGAAGGATGTACGGATCCGGAAAAATGTCACCAACTATACCTCGAAAACATCGGAGCGTTACATGACAGACAGATGACGGAATCCGAAAAATATGAAGCACGTCTAAAGACATCTGAAAAACAATACGAAGAATTGGAAATACGCTTTCAACAGCGACTATTCGACGACGAATTCAGCAACGATTGCACCGACGGCGAAGAATGCGCAGACAGCGACTGCGAACAAACTCACAAGGACGCCTCGGGAAAAGAGATACGCTTCCTGTAACAACAGAGCCACAGGAAAGCGCCAGACAAGGACGGACAAGACCCGTACCTACAAGTGCTCTGGGAGCCACACAAGACAACAAACCCGATCGCCTAGTGCTACGAGCTCAGATCAAGGGAAGATGGCTAAACGCATGGATCGATAGTGGAGCAAAGAAGAACTTCATCGACCCAAGAATAGTCACAAAGCTAGGATTACCATGGAAGAAGAAGCGACTGTCATACCGACTTGTGAATGCGGAAGGACAGTACTTTGATTACAACAACGGTATTGTGGATCAAGAGATTGATCACCTCAAGGTCCGTATCGGAGGAAAGAATCAAGGGATAAGCTTCGACATCATACCTTTGGGAGAGAATATGGACATTCTACTTGGTATGAACTGGCTTAGACGACAAAACCCGCACATCGACTGGAGGACCGGCCAGATCACTTTCCCCAGTGACCCCGACAGCGATAGTAAAACGATCACGATGAGCAAGAAGAGATCTCAATCCACGACTAAAGGAGAAAGCGTGGACCGGCATGGAACAAAGATTCCACCACCTCCAAAAGGAGTACGACACAAGCACAAGAAAGGCCAAAGAAATAAAACAGAAATCCTAGGCATTCTCCAACAACAAGATCCAAGAAAGGACGAACCACCAACGACAAGCCAGGACCGACTAAAAAACATTCCGAAAGAATACCGGATATACGACAAACTGTTCAGAGAAGAATTAGAAACAGGAGTCCCCGAACACAGCCAATGGGACCACGAAATCAATCTCACAGACGACAACTTACCATTTCAGAAGTTGTATTCGCTCAACGAAAAAGAGCTACGAGTACAGAAGGAATACATCGACGAGATGCTAGCAAAAGGCTATATCAGGGAATCTAGTTCACCCTCAGCATCATCCATGTTCTTTGTACCAAAAAAAAACGGAAAGGATAGACCCGTCATCGACTACCGACCGGTCAACGCGAAAACCATCAAAGATCGAACCCCGCTTCCGCTCATCACGGAACTCAAGGATCGGTTACAAGGCAAAAAGATCTTCACAGCTCTAGACCTTAAAGGCGCGTACAACCTCATCCGTATCAAGGAAGGAGACGAATGGAAGACGGCGTTCAGAACCAGATTCGGACTGTTCGAATACCTGGTAATGCCTTTCGGTCTCACCAACGCACCCGCAACGTTTCAGCGGATGATCAACAGCGTACTTCGACAATACCTCGACATCTTTGTAGTCTGTTACCTGGACGACATCCTAATCTTCTCGGACAACGAAAAAGAACACAAGGAACACGTCCACAAGGTCTTGAAAACACTACAAGACGCCAAGCTATTGGTCGAACCAGAGAAAAGTCACTTTCACGTTACGAAGGTAGACTTCCTGGGACACACCATCACACCCGGAGAAATCCGAATGGAAAAGAAGAAGATATCCGCGGTAGCAGAATGGAAAGTACCCAACAACGTCAAAGAAACGCAAGCCTTCTTAGGCTTTGCCAACTACTATAGACGATTCATTAAGGACTTCAGCAAGATCGCGAACCCCTTAACAGAACTTACGAAGAAGGATAAGCCCTTCACCTGGAACGACAAGGCACAAGAAGCCTTCGACGGGCTCAAACAATCAATCCTCAGCGAACCCGTACTAGCGATGTTCGATCCCGACAAGGAAATCGAACTAGAGACGGATTCATCGGATTTCGCACTAGGAGGGCAAATCGGTCAACGAGACGACACAGGAAAATTGCACCCTATTGCCTTCTATTCACACAAGTTGCACGGAGCAGAACTTAACTATCCAATCTACGACAAGGAGTTCTTAGCAATTGTCAACTGTTTCAAGGAGTTCAGACATTACTTAATGGGAAGTAGACATCAGGTCAAGGTTTACACCGACCATCAAAATATTTCGTACTTCGCCACGACACACGAACTCAACCGACGACAATTACGCTACGCAGAGTACCTATGCGAATTTGATTTTGTAATCATCCACCGCAAGGGATCCGAAAATGGAAGAGCAGACGCAATCAGTCGACGACCAGATTACGACACTGGCACTACCAAAGCAAGAGAACAAGTGCTAGAAAAGAACGAAAAGGGAGAATACCGATTCACCCAACAAATGCAAACATTGGGATGGATACAAGCAGCAGACACCAAAGAAATTCCAGGAGATCCACAAGAGTTTATCCAAGAATTCCACGCACATCCACTACATGGACACCCAGGGGTCACCAAGACCCTGAAACGGCTATTACAGCAAGGATATCGCACGACACGAAAGGTAGTAGAAGAGGTTGTCAAACAATGCGATGTCTGTGCTAGAACGAAAGCACGACGACACAAACCCTACGGAGAACTACAACCAATCGAAGTTGCAGAACGACCATGGAGTTCAATCACTATGGACTTCATAACTAAATTACCGTTATCTGAAGACCCCTCAACCGGAATCTTTTACGACAGTATCATGGTTATCGTGGACAGACTCACGAAATTCTCAATCTACTTACCCTACAGAGAGGCAACGGACGCAGAAGTCATGGCCTACATTTTCTACGACAGGGTAGTAAGAGAACGAGGATTACCCAAGGAAATCCTATCGGATAGAGGACCGACATTTGCCTCTAAATTTTGGCAATCGCTTATGGCACTCATGGGAGTCAAACACCGGCTCACAACGGCTTTCAGACCACAGGCAGACGGACAGACAGAACGAATGAACCAAGTGCTAGAACAGTACCTTCGGTGTTACATCAATTACGAACAGGATAACTGGGTTGAGAAACTACCGAACGCCCAGCTAGCCTACAACACCGCCTACAACGAAAGTACGAAACTCACGCCGTTCGACGCAAACGCCGGATTCACCCCAAACGCGTACTACGACGCTCAAGAACCCAAGAATGTGAACCCCGCAGCCATTATCGCAAGCGACAAGCTGAAGGAAATACACGACGAACTCAAGACAGAGCTAGAATTCGTCAGAAAAAGGATGCAGAGACACTATGACCCTAAAAGGTTGAAGGGACCAACCTTTAAGGAAGGGGACATGGTCTACTTATCCACCAAAAACATCAAAACAGACCGACCAAGTCACAAACTGGACTACAAGTACCTAGGACCAGTTAAGATCAAACGGAAGACAGGGGAAGACAGATACGAATTAGATCTACCCCCGAACATCAGATGTCACCCAATCTACCATATCTCGATGTTAGAATCAGCCGCCGACACAATACATGTCAAGACCGGCAACGAACCCCGACAAATCACAGGACCAGAGGTATACGAAGCAGAAGAAATCAGGAAGATGCGCAAAGAAAACGGCAGAAAGGAATACTTGGTGAAATGGAAAAACTACCCAGAAAGCGAGAATACGTGGGAACCAACTAAGCACCTTGTTGGTGCCCAGCGGCTCCTGAAGAACTTTCACCAAAATCAAACAAAGGCGATGCGTTCAGAAAATCATCCCCCAAACCAAGAGAAGACCAGTCAACATCATTAGGAACATGATCCACCTGGAGATCACGCACCACGGCATCTTCATGAGCATCCAACATGGACAAGATACCATCCTCCTTCTCGACTTCTTGGAGACCACGGCGAGTGGCCTCAGAACGTTTCTCCTTCACCCTAGCACGAATCTTCCGGATACGAGACAGACGCCCAGCAGCCGCAGCAAGACGAGATTGCAAGGCCGCCATTTCCTCATGAAGCTTCAAAAGGTCATCGCTCGCTTCATCCTCATCCACCTCCAGTTTCTTCTCCTGCTTCATAAGGGAAGATACTAAAAGCAATCAGCGACAAACAAGAAAACACAGAAAAGAACTCACGAGAGGACGCCACCCGCGTACCATCACAAGGTTTTCTCTTGCGCACACATTCGCTACAACGACTGGAATCGGGAGACATCAAACATTTGTCCCCATTACCTGCCCTAAAACAACGGGTGCACGGCATATCCGCTTGCTCGCCGGACAACGCAACGGACTCAGCAAGTTTGGCAACGTCACGCTCCTTTTTTAATTTTTCTAACTCACGTTCCGCGTGGGTCTTGCGAGAATACTGTTTGGAGACACGGTCAGACATTTCGCGACATGATGATGAAAGGTTTAGGTTAGAACGCACCAAGTGAAATTCGGGATGGACAGGGTATGCAGGTCTCGAGGACGAGGCCCAACGGAGGGGAGAGATCGTGTTACGACCCCAGCGGTTACGTCACGTGTACCCCACAATTTCACTCCTTTCAAGAACCAATCACGATGCAACCATGCAGGGACGACCAGCGTAGGGACGCCGTCGTCCCATGGAACGAAGCGTCCCAAGGACGACAGCGTCCGCACATATCGTCGTCCTCACATCACACACAGTAGTATATAGAACACATTCATTTGCACTTTCATAGAACTTAGCTCACCAGCTATCAATAAAGCATCTTTACATCAATAAGCCTAACACGCATTACTTGATCATTAAGAAACGTGACACTTCGCATCGCTCAGCATCACGCCCTACGTTATCTGCAAACATAAACCTAGTACGGACTAGTTTACCTGTTTGGAAACCCAACCGTCACAGTTATTTTATTTATAATTAATATAATACCAGAGATATTATTTTAGTACTTAGTTTATTTATTCTATTTATTTATCTACTTAAGGTCTAAATACTATAGTAAGCTAATAATTTAATCCTAGTAGTGCCATAAGTACCTACTAAAACTTAGCTATAAATATAGGTCCTCTATCTAAAAGGATCTTTATTGGTAACCTATATATACTAATAATATTTCTATAAAAGATATAAGTAAGTTCTTTTATATCTATTACCTCTCTATAAGGTAGGTAATATAAAAACTTTATAAGTTAATTTACTATAATTATAATACTATTATAGAAGATTCTAATTAAGGGTTTTTTTAATAGTAAGAGCTTAGTTATAAAGTCTATTATAATTAAGTCTTATAGTTATTATATTACTAATAGTAGTTATAATTCTCTATATAGTTTATATTATTATGATTTAGTTTTTATATAGAGGTTATATTATTTAACTATCTTCTCCACTTCTATCCTTAAGACTTTATAGCCTTACTGTAATAATCTCTTAAAGGTCTTAGTAACACCTTAGTATTTACTTAGTAAATATATATAGAATTCTCAGATAAATTCTTATAGATCTCCTAAGATTTCTTTAGTTACCTTTACTTCTATCTATCCTAAGGTTTATATCTGCTAAGTAAATTAGTATTCTCCCTTATTATTTTTTTCTAATACTTACTCTTTAGCTTTAATAATACTAGTATTATAATCTAGTTATTAACTAATTATATCTACTTTTCTATTTTCAGATCCCTTATAATAAATAATTATAAAATTAAACTTATATAAATATTTTATATAATATAATTATTATTAGTTAAGTTTATATATTATAGTAAAATATAAAATATTCTAGTAATTAGTATATACCTTAACTTAGTACTTACTTTCTATTAAGTAGTATTTAAACTCCTTAAAATAGTTAATAATAGCTAGGAATTCCTTATTATAGATTAGGTAGTTAAGTTCTGCTCTATATAGCTTATATAAGTAAAATGCAATAAGATATAATTTTCCTATATTATCTTATTAACTAATTTATCTTCCTAGTATAAAGTCTAATAAATCTATTTCTAGCTTAATTTCTTTATTTAGATTAAATATTACTAATATAGGTTTACTAAGGATTAATTATTTAAGCCTATTAAAGGCTTCTTATGCCTTATTATTCTAGGCAAAGGGCTTATCCTTTTTTATAAGTTCTATTAAAGGGTTTATAATCTTACTAAAGTCCTTAATAAACCTTCTATAATAGTTAGTAAAGCCTAAGAAGGCTTATATTTCCTTAATGTTAGTAGGTACCTTCTATTCTGCTATTATAAATACTTTTTTCTTTTCTTTTTAGATTTCTTTAGGTATAATAGTATATCCTAAAAAGTCTACCTTTATAATATAAAAGTAATTTTTCTCTAGTTTAATTAATAATTTAGCATTCTATAGTATTTTTAAGACCTTATAGATATATCCTTTATATTCTTTTTTATTATCTAAGAAGATTAAGATATTATCTAGGTAATAAACTATAAAGATATTAAGGTATTATTAAAATATACTATTAATTATCTACTAAAATATTATAGATATATTAATAAGACTAAATAGTATTACTATGTATTTAAAAAGCCTAAATCTAGTTCTAAATGCCATTTTCTATTTATCTTCTTTCTTAATGCAGATTAGATTATATACTCCCTTTAGGTCTAAAGTAGTAAAGATCTTTTTGCCTTATAACTAATCCTTAAGCTCTAGGATAAGCAGAAGTAGGGTTTAATCTTTAATGGTTTTTATATTAACTAGTTAGTAATTAATAATAAGGCTATCTTTTCTGCTTTTCTTTAGTATAAAGAATATAAATAATACTAAGGATAAGCTAGATTCCTTAATATAGCCTTTTGCTAATATCTTATTAATATATTCCTTCTATATTTATAGCTCTCTTTTATTAAGTAAATATAACTTCTAAAATAGTAAGTTATTATCTATAAGGTTAATTTTATAGTCCTATTAGCTATATTTAGGGACTCCTATTTCTAATTCTTCTCTAAATAAGTTATTATATATTTAGTATTTTTTTAGAATATTTTTTAGTTAGTCCTAGCTTATAGTTAGTAATTTATCCTTTTATAAATCTTATTATTAGAGAATACCTAGGATCTCTATCTTATTTCTCTGGCCTCTCTTATGCTTATATTATACTCCTCTTAGAGGTAGTAGAATCTTTATTTTATACTAGTTTATACTTTTTCCTTTAGTTATAGATTAAGATCTCTTCTTACTTATTATAATTATTTTATTATTACTATTAGGGTTACTAAGGAAAGTAATCTAGCTAGTCCTCTAATTAATATATAGGTTTTATTATCTAAGCCAGTTTATACTAAGTAGAATATTTATATTCTCTCCTAAAGGTATAATATTAAAACTTATTCCTTAATTCTTTCCTCTAATATAGGCCTTAAGGTAATTAATCTCTTAATTTATAATACTATTATTATAATTAAAGTACTATCCTTCTGTATTTATAAGTCGGTATAATAATTACTTCTTCTTCTATAGTAATCCTAGCTTAGTAATTATTCTTAGGTTAATAAAGTTCTTCTTTGCTTTACTGTCAATCTATGCATTTAGCTATCTCCCCTTGATCTAAGCTTGTAGCACTAGGCGATTGGGCTTATTGTCTTATGGCAGGTTAACTATGCTATCAGGGTGCAGGCGCTATCCCACTTGGGGTCTGATACTTCCTTGTAGCGCAGTGCCTTATGCTATGTTATAAGCGCTTCGCATTATACCTAGAACCTGGGTTTATATGGCCATTTAGGGGTCCTATTTATTAATTACTCCTAGTATTTACTTACCTCGGTTAGGGTCTCTAGGTCTCTTAGGTTCTAGGTATTTATTAGCAATATATCTAAATTAATTATAATTATAATACTTAACCTTAGATATATTATAAGGTCTTCTATTATTATCCTATTATATAGCCCCGAGGACTATAGGTCCTAGTTTAGTGCCATATTAAGTATTAATATATCTCTTCCTTCCCTAATTGGCATTCTGCTATTTAGTATTTTATTAGGGATTATATAATCCTCTATATTTCTTAGCTTATTTCTCCTTATATTATTTATACTGCTAGTTATTAATTTCTATAGTAATACTAGTAAGCTTATTTAAATCCTTTGGCTTAGATCTAATATTTATTATAGTATCCTTAACTTTAGATTTAAGTCCTAAGTATACTTATGCTATATAAGCTTCTTTGCCCTAGTTTAGTTTTACTACTTAGTAGTAGTATTTTATAAAATAATCTGCAGTAAATCCTTTCTATTTAAGTTATTAAATCTTTATTTCTGCTATTTATTTTTTATTTATAATTCTAAAGGTATTTCTAAGTTTAGACTTAAAATATTTATATTTTTTATAGATATATTTAGTTATTTACTTCTATTTATAAGGTAGATTATTAATATAATTACAGATAATAGGCTTTATTATTTATAGCGCCTTATCCTTAAGGAATCCTATCTTATATTAAACTTATAGTTCTTTAATAGTAAACTAAATTAGGTAGTATATTTAGTAGCTCTAGAGGCTAGTAAGAAATCCTTATAATTTATTAGTATTATTATTAAATAAATTAAGCTAATAAGGTTTAAGGATTTCTCTAAGGTCTTTTCTAATAGCAGTAAGAGCTGCAGTATACTTAATATATTCCTTATATAGCTTCTAATTATTCTTAGCTATTTTTCTAAGTAAGTCTATTATCTTAGTAAGGTTAGCTATCTTCTTTTCTAAGGCCTTAATCCTATTTTATATAATCTTAGCATTATTTTTGGTATTATCTAAGAGAGTATTATATTATTCTCCTAGGTTATAAAGTTTTTTCTTAAGTTTCTTAACTTTATCCTTATAGGAGTTTAGGTAGATAGGAGGACTCTCTATCTCTCCTTCCTTATCTATTTCTATTAGAACCTCCTGCAGCTCTTCTGCAAGAGGTTATACTTCTTTAGGGGGCATAAAGTATTAAGTATATCCCGTAGTAAAAGGGCGGCTTAGAGTAGTAGGTACTATTATATAAATATTACTTAATATTATATAATATAGTCTAAATAAGAGCTATTAATATATAATAGTTAGGTTTCTAAATAAGTAAACTAATCTATACTAGGTTTATATTTACAGATAATATAAGGCATAATACTAAGTAATATAAAGTATTATATCTCTTAATAATTAAGTAATATAATTTAGGCTTATTAATATAAAGATGCTTTATTAATAGCTAGTAAGCTAAGTTCTATAAAAGTGCTAATAAATGTGTCCTATATACTAATAATAGTTATATAGGAGCGATACAATAAGAGGTTATTATTAGTCCTGGAATGATGCAGTCCTAGAGTGCTGTTGTTCCTGTAAGTATTAGTCCTTATCTGGTTAGTTACCTAAGGTGGAGTTTTTATGGGGTATATATGATATAACTGCTGGGATTATAATAAGTTAGGTATATAATAGTTTTTTAACCTAATTATCTTATTTATAGTTAATATAATACTATAGGTATTATTTTAATACTTAATTTATTTATTTTATTTATTTATCTATTTAAGGTCTAAATATTATTAAAAGTTAGTAATTTAATCCTTAATATAATATAAGTACTTACTAAAATTTTAATATAAAGGTAGGTCCTTTATCTAATAGGATTTCCCTTAGTAATTCTTTTCCTCTTATTACCCTATTATAAAAGATATAAGCTATTATTTTTATATTTATTACCTCTCTATAGGGTAAGTAAATTAAAAGTTTTATAAGTCTATTTATAATAATTATAATACTATTATAAAAGATATTAATTAAGGGTTCTTCTAATAATAGTAATTTAATTATAAAATCTATTATAATTAAACTATATAATTACCCTAGTTTAAACCACTGCTTTTCCACTGATTTCACTAGATCTGTTCTCGTACGCAAGGTCGATTAGTCACGTGCCACACCACGTGCATTCAATTAATGGAGGTCAATCTGACTTTCGCCAACTAACTTACATAAAAGTCAACCCAATTCCTTTAATTCTGACTTTGATAGAATTTCTAAACCCCGCCTTTACCCCGCGTTCATCTCAGCTTTGCTCTCATGGTCTCAGACTATGACCAGCCTAGTCTGTACATTACTTCCATACAAGAGGGAGGATACAGAGTACCCATTCGGCCTTGATGATTACGTTCTTGAGCCACTTTTTATACCGGGCTGAGCCTATAAATACAGCAAGGAAAGCTGCCTCTTCTGCCTTAAGAGACTAGCCTTACTATAGGGCTTCTTTTAGCTTCTTTAATCTAGATAGCTCTCTGGCTAGCCAGGTCAGAGATATTATACCACCTAGGTAATCTAGATCTATATAACTAATTAAGCTAATTAGGCTGCATTTAAAGATAGCTATCCTAACTAGGCTTAATCTGCCCCTTAAAGAGAAGTTTTTCTTAATAGCTTTAGCTATCTTATATAATATATAGTAATCTTTGCCCTTAGCTTGCTCTAGCACTGGTCTGATTATATCGATAAGATTGTGGTTAGTTATGTAATAGCCCTGATCAGGCTGCAGGCTATTGCATATAGCAGGCATCGTGTCAGTGGCTATAATTGATGTCAGCAAGTGTGACCAGAAGGTATAGGAAGTCAGTTTGGGGAACATACTTGAAGTGTGATGGATGGATCAGGCGCGGTATTGTCTTAGTCCTTTGGGTGGGATGAAGGAAGAAGGGTGACCTAACTGCTGAGAGGTAATGGGCCTGCAGCTAGTATTAATACTACCTGGTTAGGGCAGTAATTACGCCATTAAGGCAGATAAACCTTATATGATTTTAAATTCTGCGATAATAGCCTGCTATAGGGGTCTTACTGTTTAAGCCTTTATAGAAAAGTTAAAAAGCTTAATGGTCTTATATAAGGCTAATAGTAAGGAAAAAAAAGAAAAAAAAAACTATATAATTATTTTACTACTTCTAATAATTATAATTCTTTATATAGTTTATATTATTATACCTTTATTTTTATATATAAGTTATATTACTTAATTATTTTTTTTACTTTTTTTTTTATATTTTATATTCTTATTATAGTAATTATTTAAAGGTCTTAATAACTTATTAGTATTTATATAATAAATATAAGTAGAATTTATAAAGGAAGTTATATACTTTATCTTCTAGGATTTCTCTTATTAGTATTATTTATATTTATCCTAATATTTATATTAGTTATATATATTAATATTTTCCTTGTTAATTTTTCTCTAGGAGTTATTTCTTTATCTTAAGTATACTAATATTATAATTTAGTTATTTACGAATTATATTTACTTTTTTATTATTTAAACCTTTTTTATAAATAATTATAAAATTAAATTTATATAAGTATTAAATATAATATAATTATTATTAGTTAAGTTCTTATATTATAATAAAGTATAAAATATTCTAATAATTAATATAAACTTTAATTTAATATATACTTCCTATAAGATAATATTTAAATTCCTTAAAATAATTAATAATTACTAGAAATTCTTTATTATAAATAAGTTAATTAAGTTCTAATTTATATAACTTATATAAGTAAAATATAATAAGATATAAATTGCCTTAGTTATTATATTAACCTATTTATCCTCTTAATATAAAGTCTAATAAATTAATTTCTAGTTTTATTTCCTTATTAGAATTAAATTTAATTAATATAGGTTTACTAAGGATAGCTTATTATAGCTATTTAAATATATTCTAGGCTTTTAGTAATTAAATAAATTTCTATTTTTTTTAATTAATTTTATAAAAAGGTTTATAATCCTATTAAAGTCTTTAATAAATTATTAATAGTAATTAGTAAAACCTAAAAAGTTTTATACTTCTTTAATTATAATAAGTCTTAGTTAGTTAATTACTATTAAGATTTTCTTTTATTTTATTTTAATTTTACCTAGGGTAATAATATACCCTAAGAAGTTTACTTTCTTTATATAAAAGTAATTTTTCTCTTATTTTACTAAAAGGTTAATATCTTATAAGGGTTTTAAAACCTTATAAATATATTCTTTATATTCTTTTTTATTATCTAAAAAGATTAAGATATTATCTAGGTAGTATATTATAAAGATATTTAAGTATTATTGAAATATATTATTAATTACCTATTAAAGTATTATAAGTATATTAGTAAGTCTAAATAATATTATTAAATATTTAAATAATTGAAACTTAGTGTTAAATGCTATTTTATATTTATCTCTTTTTTTAATATAAATTAGGTTATAAGCTCCCTTAAGGTTTAAAGTAATAAAGATTTATTTTCCTTATAGGTAATTCTTAAGCTTTATAATAAGTAAAAGTAAGGTCTTATCCTTAATTATAAGGGTATTTAGCTTCTTATAATCTATAATAAGTTATAAATTCTTATTTTTCTTAGGAATAAATATTACTAGGAATCTTACTAATAATATAAATATTTTAATATTTCCTTTTATTAGTTTTATTTTTAAGTACTTTCTTAAGGTAATAAGTCTTTTTTTATTAATATTATAAATTTTTTAGAAAAATAAATTATTTATTTTAAGCTATATTTTATAGTCTTAGTAATTATATTATAATACCTTTATTTTAAGTTCCTCTTTAAATAGTTTCTTATAGATATAATATTCTTTTAAAATATTCTTAAGTTTATCTTATTATTCTTTCTTCTTAAGTTCTTTCTAATATTTTAATTATTTATCTAAGTTATATAGTTATATTCTAAGAAGACCTAGGATTTAATAATTCTATTATTTCTTGCCTTTTATATACTTATATTATACTCTTATTAGAGGTAATAAATTCTTTACTTTATACTTTCCCTTATTATTCTCTTTAATTAGGGTTTAAGATCTCTTATTATTTATTATAATTATTTTATTATTACTATTAGGGTTATTAAAAATAATAACTTAGCTAGTCCTCTAGTTAATATATAGGTTTTTTACTTATAGCTAATTTATACCAAGGAGGATATTAATTTCCCTATTTAAGGGAAGGATATTAAAGTTTATCTCTTAATTCTTTCCTTAGATAAAGACCTTAAGGTAATTAATTTTTTAATTTATAATTTTATTATTATAATTAAATAATTACCCTTTTGTATTATATAGTAAATATAGGTCTTATTTCTTTTTTTATAGTAATTTTAGCTATATAACTATTCTTAGGTTAATATAGTTTTATTTAGCTTTATAATTAATTTAAGTATTTAGCTATATTTCTTTAATTTAAACTTTTAGTATTAGGCATTTTAGTATAAAGTCTTTATATAACCCTAAAGTATTTATTAAATTAAGTTATTTATATTTCTGCTTTTTACTTATTTAATATTTTATTATAGATAGTATATAACCTTTCTTAATATATCTTAGTATATTTATTTATATTTATTATTATTATATCCTTTTCTATTAAGGTAATTATTAATAAATCCTTTATTAAATAGTTATTACTAGAAATATTTTTTTAGTTTTATATTTTATTTATTTAATATAATTCCTTATTTAGGTTATTTATTATTAATTAAGGCCTAATTAAATCCTTTTATAAGGTTAATAAGTTTAAAGATATATTCTTTTTTTAATAATAACTTATTACTATTTATATCTTTTATAATTATAATCTTATTAGGTTATTATAGTTTTATAAGATTATTATATAAGTAAAGCCTATTAGCTTCTTATTTACTTTATAGTTCTTTAGTAGTATTTAAGCTTATATTATTAATTAATAGTTTTTTTATTAGGTAATAATATTATTCATTAGTAATCCTTTCCTGGTATTTTTTTTCTTATCCTTAGTATTATTTTTTAACTTCTGCTTTCTTCTAAGTATATTTTCCTTAAGTTACTTTTTTAAATTCTTTTTTAGCTTCCTTAATTAGCTATTAAAAATACTTAATTCCTTTTAGTATTTTTTTTATCTTATAGATTTGCCTATAGTATATTAAATTAAATTATAATATAACTACTCTAAGGTTCTTATACTAGTAGTATATTAAGTATTTATATATTTCCTATTTATAATATAGGTTATTACTAGGTATACTAGGTATTATTACTAGAAAGTAGTTATTATCTTTCTTATTTTATTAATAGTATTTATACTAATAATACTTATATAATACCTATAAGATATCCTTATAGTTAGGGTTATTTAGTAATATCCTAATATTATTATTTTTATTAAATTATTACTCTTAATATAATAGGTTTATAGTATTATATTAGTAATAAGCTCTAATATATATCTCTTTAACTTCCTTAGTATTCCTATATTCCTTGGCTCCTTAAATATATCTATCTTTAGGTAATAGGTATATCTTTAGGTAATAGGTATATCTTTTTTCTAATTTTATTATATAGTAGCTTTCAGGGTTATTTTTACTTATTTTAGAGTTATTTATCTTTCTTATAGAGGTATTATATAATTAATTACACTACGCCTCCTCTATATCTTATACTTCAGGAGTGTTAATAATAGTAGGTATATACTTTGGTTTCTGCCTCTCTTTCTTGTTTAATAACTTCTTCCTTCTATTAGAGTGTTATTTTTATAGGGATATTATCTACTGCCTTGGATAGGTAGGCTTATTTTTTATTCTTAGGAGGGGTTATTTTCCCTTCTCTAATAACTCTGAGGGTCTAAGGTTCTCTAAGGTGTCTTTTTTATTTATTTTCTTATTATCTTTTATTTTCTTCCTTATAATACTTAGAATCTTATTGCCTTTCTTTCTTTTATTATTTCTTTTTCTTTTTTACTTTTTCTTTAGTATTATACTTTTATTATGCCTATTATAAGGATTTATAGTATTTTTTGGCTTTTATTTATTCTTCTATGTCTTACTTTGCCTGTTTTTTTTTTTTACTTCCTTTAGGCTTTCTTCTAGGAAATAGCAGAGTTCTGCATTATATCCTAACCTATATATGCCTAGTGTTTATATATATATAGCTATTTAGGGGTCTTATTACTTAATTAGTCCTAAGGTTTACTTATCTTAATTTAGGTCCCTGGCTCTTCTAGGTTTTAGGTAATTATATATTATATATTTAAACTAGTTATAGTTATAGTATTTATATTTAAATATATCTTATTAGTAATAGTTATTACCTGGCTAGATAGCTCTAAGTACTATAAGTCCTAGTTATACTTTATATAATATATTATTTTACTAGTTATCCTATTATTATTTTTAGTTTTAAGAGTTATCTTAGTAGTTATTATTATATTATTAGTTAGGGTAATATAGGTTAAAGTTATTACCTTACTTATAGTTTACTTTTTCTCTTTTATATTTATATTATTATTTATTAATCTTAATTACTATAGTAATATATATAATTAGGTTATTAGGTCTATTAGCTAGGTATAGCTTATCTTTAATTTCTTCTTTTAGTCCTCTATAATATATTTCTATTAGGGCTTTATTATCCTATTTAGTCTTAGATATAAGTTACCTAAATTTAGTAAAGTAGGCAGCATAAGACTTATACTATTTAAGTATAACTAACTCTGCTATAGCTTATTATTTTTTATTAATTACTTTAAAATTATCTTTAAGAGCTTATTTAAAGTTATCTTAGTTTATAAAAATATTCTAGGTATCTTATTCTTAAGTAGGTTTCTTATTCTTAAGAAAGTCTCTTATAATTAGCTCTTATTAATCCTTGGCATCTCCTTAGATTAGTGGCAAGGTATATAACACCTTCTTGGTGGCGGTATCTAGTTGGTTTATATGACGGTTGGGTTTCCAAACAGGTAAACTAGTCTGTACTAGGTTTATGTTTACAGATAACATAGGGCGTGATGCTAAGCGATATGAAGTGTCACGTCTCTTAATGATCAAGTAATACGTATTAGGCTTATTAATGTAAAGATGCTTTATTAATAGCTGGTAAGCTAAGTTCTACGAAAGTGCTAATAAATGTGTTCTATATACTAAAGTAATTATGTGAGGAACGATAAGTCCTAGGGACGAATCGTTCCTGGCGCACAGCGTTCCTGGCGCGCATCGTTCCAACATCCGTCGTTCTAATATGATAATAGCATTGGTTGGTCGATGCAAGTTAGGTGGGTCTCTCGCGGCTGATGCTTTACATGGAGTTTTTGTGGGGTACACGTGACGTAACCGCTAGGGTCGTAACAGTTTAGAAATAGGCAAAAGTATATTTTTTTTTAGGTTAGGAATAGAATTATATTAGCTGCTTTTCTGGTAAATAGTTCTGGTTTAGGTGGTTTTAAGGATTCCTTAATGTTGCATTAGAATTAGTTAGGACTTTCCCCTTTGTTAGTAGTTGCTATAGGTTGTGTGTTTATTTAAGCCTGCAGGTTGCGGATAGTATTATGAAGCTGTTAGACTTTAGCTGCTATCTCTGTATTGCTAGGTAGTGCTCTGGTGTAAGGAGGTGTTAGTCTAGGGTTAGCGTTGCTGGATATCTTAATAGTATGGTATTGCTTAGTTGCTAATGCAGTATGTTCTGAATAAGAACTATTAATGTGTGACGAATAGGGTTTTAAATAGGGAAACTAGTCTATACTAGGTTTATGTTTACAGAATGCATAGGGCATTAATACTAATTCGGTTAGGTATTATATCCCTTAATAGTTAAGTAATGCATATTAGGCTTATTAATATAAAGGAGTCTTATTAATAGCTAGTAAGCTAAGTTCTATAAAAGTATTAATAAATATAGTCTATATATTAGTAAATAATAATAATAATTAGTGAGGTTTATTACAGGATTAGTGGTAATTATATTAAATTAGCACTAATTATAATAGATTATCTATAATTATAGGGTCTTAGCACTAATCCGTTTTAGTAGGGCATATAATAATTGGTGGAAAATGTGGGGTGCACGTGATGGAACCGCTGGGGTCGTAATAGTTCTATGCTTTTAGGTGTTTTTCCCTGCTACCTGGTATTAATATATCCAGGGGCCTATAAAATACCTTTTTTTTTTATCAAGGTACTATCACTAATCCAAAAGGAACGGGCCCACTTCCCTTATTGCAATATTAGTCTTATATCCAGAGGTGCAAAACCCCTCATGGACAGACTAATCCAAAGAATCAAGTCGGCAACCAATAACATCATCACATTCTGGTCCACACGGGGATACACTCACCCCGTCATATTCATGCGTATCTAACAGCTTCTCGGCCCACCGGGTAACTCGCAAGCTGAGAGGGCGGGAGCGTGCCAAAACTTAGGCTGCTCGTAAAATATGATATAACCATCAAACTACGTGTTTTTTGGTCATAATTCTCTGCCCTCCAATCGACCGCTTACAGCTTCCCAGCTGCTTTCAGCCTGCGCTTACTATCCACTAAAATGCACCACCCTTCGAGACCCGGCCGTCATCGCCAGCCACGACTGCATTGAATCCGCCTTGCTCATTGGCAAACTTGAGGACGTCATCGTCAAAGCTACCAGGCTGCAGCCACGCGGATAGGATCCTTAGCTCCTTTGCCTCCTGGAGCACCTTGATGGTTGCCGAGGGGAGTAATGACTGTGATGGACGTCTGTTTGGGGTTGGGAAGCGCCGCGACGCTGGGGACAGTGGGATGGTCCTTTTCCAGAGCAGAAATAGTTGCCGACCCCGGATTAATGGGAGTGACTGGCAAGTCATGATAGAAATAGAGATACCATGCACAGACTATTTAAAACACTGTCAGCCCAGCGCGGCCTTGATGAGTAGGTTATTGACAAGGATCTGACCTCGGTGGCCGAAATTGGCGGGGTTTGAGCTAGCACCCACAGCCGCGGAGGCTGAGGACGCAAAGAAATTGCCAACATTGGCTTCGGTGGACATTATAACACAAAGTCGGCTGAACGCTTGGCTAGCAGGATAGGTTGTGTCTTCGGCCGTTCAGGATTGTCAATCAAGGGTGCAGGAATTCAAGGGATCGTATAGGTTCCATTATCACCCACGCCGCGCTGCGGGGCAGCGGCATACACCGATCGATCACTCCATAAATCTTGAGTGCTTGTGTCATGTGTAAGGCCGAAGCCGCGGCTGCGAAGTATAAATCAGTCGATCCTGCTGGTGCATCTTTTCTTGTTTATTGAACGACTCTCCCGAGTATAGTAGCCTTTGATCAATTAGCCATTGTGAACGTGACAATGTCCATTTATGGGTGAGTCATCATCGTCAAATCAATGCATCTTCTCCTAGGAGACTGCGCAACTGAACTGACGCCACGGCAGGAGGGCAACTTTCTCTGCTGCAGGGTACGCCGCAGCCAGGCCCACGTATCCTGCAACTCTGTACAAGACAATTCTGGGGTATTATCATCATGAGGATCCTCATGGTACGCTGCTGGACTTGGGTTCTGGCCATGGAATTGTTGCTAGGGAGCTGAGCCCCCGCTTTGCCAGAGCCATCGCCATTGACCCAAGTGCTGGTATGATGCAGCAAGGAATGCAAGCCACTGCCCAGTTCTCCAAGATCTCGTTCCGCCAGGGCAGCGCCGAGGACTTGTCTTTTCTACCGGCGCACTCGGTAGACATGGCTGTAGCCGGCGAGTCAGCGCATTGGTTCGACTACCCCAGAGTCTGGCCAGAGTTGTCCAGGGTAGTCAAGTCAGGCGGCTCACTGGCCTTTTGGGGGTACAAGGACAACATCATCATTGGACACCCGCAAGCCAACAAGATATTTGAGAGGTTCTGCTACGGTGAAGGAGATGTGTCGCCCGGGCTGGGAGGGTTGAACCAGTATTGGGAGCGTCCCGCGCGAGACATCCTCCGGGGCCTGTTGGCGGACGTCAAGCCCCCTGGGTCGCATTGGGACAAGATCAAGCGAATCACCTACAACGTTGACAAAGACACGACTGAGGTTGCAGACGCAGAGACGGCCTGGATGAGGAGCAAGATCAATCTAGGACAGTTTGAGGCTTATGTGCGGGCCTTCACTGCTTATCGGGGCTGGATGGATGCGCACCCGGACAACAAGAGTCGTGCCGAAGGCGGTGAGGGAGACATTGTGGACATCTTGTTTGACCAGATCTTGGAGGCAGAACCTGAGTGGAAGGCACAGGGTGATCGCTGGAGAGACATTGAGGTTGAATCAGTTTGGGGCACGTACATTCTACTAGCGAAGAGGAAGTGAGGACGAGAACCGCGAGGTCTTGATCAGAGCGAATATTGCGCCAAGACTTGATGAAAGTGATCGACAGCTACACAACAGTTATTTATGCAAATGCAATGAATGGCCTCTGAGTCCGTCTTTTCTTCAATTTTCTCTTTTCTCTTTTTACACATACAGATCAACCCCTTTCGATAAGAGCTTTGCATATTTGCCGAAGTTAAAATAGTTTCACCGTCTTGCTTGGCTAGCAAGAGGGTGACAATATAATGCCGACATCTTGCACGATAACTGGGCCTGAAGGGGCGATCAACTTCTTGATTCATTTTGTCACCCAGGCTACGGTTAGGCGACCAGCCTGGGCCCCACTCTTGTGTCTTGTGCCTCCTACGATTTATAAACTTTCCTCCAATCGCGCTACCTCTCCCACTTCAAAGGCCCTTCGCGATCTAATAGTACCTATTATTTAGTGCCACTATATCTACCTGCCATCTTCTCTACTTATATTGCTATTATCATATTAATCCGGCAGCTACGGTGACTTGCCCGGCTTGTTATTGCTCTATATACTATTCTCGCTTGCCCTGATTCTTTGTTGGTACCCATCCGGCACAGTGTCTTCCCAGCTCAACGATAACGCGGGACTTGCTCACCACTCGGTTTGCTTCCAGGTATAATTTACAGCTCCTACTACACTTACACTGTTATGCATTGCCTTATTCGGATGCTAAGCTCATGATAGCATCTGCTCAGCTACCAGGTCATCAGCGACGGCGTTCATACTTTCGAGTCTGGCAAATACGGCCAGAGGTCCATCCCGTTCGGCAACGCCGCTTATCAGACTTTCGCTGCCACCACCACGACTTGGTTCCAGAAGCCCTACCAACACCTTCTACTTTATATCAAGGTCGATTCCTTAGGCGACAATATCCTCCATTACGTCGAAAAACAATTCCCCATTATTAAAAAGCCTACCCAGGTGCTGTACAACGACACTAAGGACCTTATCTCCCTATCATACCACAAAGGCCTGGAGGGTAGAGACCACGTTCCTAAGGTTTATGACTCTGAGTATAAGAAGAACAAGCAAGTAGGCCTTGTCGCCCACGGAAAGGCTGCAGTTACCACCGTTCTCGGTGTCAGCAATGAGGCCCTCTCTTGGCTCAGTCGCCTGTTGCACCCGAAGAAGGCCGAGGCAACCAATACCGTCAACTAAAATTTCAATCAATAGAGAAGACCAGATTGACGTCAACACTACCACAGGACTTGAATGGTCCAAGGCCGCTGTTGTTGGCCATGGCATTCTATGACGGCACCACTACATACGTCCGATTTAGTGGGAATGGAAATTCCCTCAGATAGATAACCAGATAATGCATTCACATCTATCTAGTCAATGCAATAACCACTAGGAATAAGCATTCTGACAGCTAATACTACCTAGTGATTCATTCTTTTCGCTTTGCTAGGACTCCCTAGCGTTCACTCGTAGAGATCTAACCCAATAAGCGCTGGTCTTGAGGCTATATTTGTATGTCTGAATCTGCACTGGTCACTATGCCAGCCTGCAGAATAAGCTTCTGACAGTGTTATGACAATAGAGTATGTTAAATTACGGAGCCTTCGCACGGTCGAAGGGATAGCAATGCAGAGTGTGAACTGCCGATATCAACTTTAGGGGACCGAGGATGGGAGAGTTTGGGCCCGGCGAACTTTGTGGTGCCAATCCTGGATGGAATAGGTGGAAGAATCACCATCTTCACTTCCTGGTACATCACTTGTAGCGTGCTAACCGTGTACGATAGGGATTGAATCAGATCCTTCAAGTAACGCGTAACTGAATAATATTCTCAAGCCCATTCATAGCCTGTCTCTCTTATTCAAGTTATTTTTAAACCTTTATTTACAGCCCGTACAGTACCATAACTAACCCAGGCGGCAACGCCTCCAACAAATCAAGTCTCTAAAGATCCGTAGAAGGCGGAATAATAGCCGAATCGAGTAACCGCAGATTAAGTGTATCTGAATATTGACAGCATAACAGCTGTATTTGTCATTGAGATAATTAGTGCAGTATCGATATGCTGGACCACAAAGTAGGGTAGCATAACAACCAGCCCGCCTTTTATTATTTCATTAATATCAACTAGAACCAGAAACTTGATACACTAACCTACGAAGTATGCTAATCCCATTGTAATTTTGACGTCAATGGTCGAAACCAGCCGGGCCGCTTAAGCTTCAGCTTAAAATCCATCATAGACTATATACTCTTAGCTTAGCTGTATATCAAGAGATCGGAGTCCTTACATTAACCTACGAGTCTAGACTTTGCCTAAAACTCTAGAGAATAGGTGATATTTCTTCTCTGATGAGGCCATACTGTGTGTAAATCACTACCAATATATCTCCTTCGAGTTATGGGGTCCCTATTACCTGGCGCTACTCACGAACTTCCTTTACTCGAAACTAGTGCTGGGAAGATTAGCCCTAGGGAGTGGCAGACGTAGAGAAACATGGCGAGATCAGCTTTAGAGGGTTACCATAACAATCGCAACAACCATACTAACACCCTGACTGAACGACTCATCGGAGCACCTTAAAAGAAAGGAAAATGGAAAAGCAAAGATAGAAACCGTAAAAGGCGGTTGCTTAGCTTAGGTCTCAGGTTAGCAGCGATCCCGATCCAGAAGATAATCGAAGGATGATTTCAGCCAACCAGTTATAATTTAATTCGGACCAGGTGTCTCCAATCGCGCAGAATGCAACAATATTACTAAATACTACATCCCACGGCTTAAAGGCAGCTAGGCTGTAGCAGGTATGAGAATCAGTAGCATTTATACCAGTACTATATGAACTAAAATGATTTTCCAGCTAAAAATGTGGCCAGCCAATATGGCGATTCAATGCCATCTCTGTCAACTTGACCAGTCATACTATCATGGTAAAACTTTGAAACCGATATCACTTGCTTGTATCAACGACATACCGACCCACAATCTCATCCTTAAGCATCATATCATAGACATCCTGTAGATGACTCAAACCAATAAGCTTGTGTGGCGCTTTAATCTGGCCAAGTCGGAAGAATTCAATAGCCTCGGCTGCGTCCTGGCGGTTCCCCACATAACTGCCTTTGATGTTGACCATGCGAACGACAGTGGCGAAGATTGGTGCTTTGAGATATGCATAGCCCGGCATACCAATGCAAACAACACTGCCGTGTGATCGAACATATTTGTATGCCTGCTGGAATGGCACCTCGTGGGTTGCGAGCACGAGGACAGCGTGGGGCCCGAACCCGTCGGGGACTGCGGCCCTAACATCAGCGGCAATATCTGAGGACTCTTGGAAGTCGATAAAAGCTGCTGCACCCAGATCTTTGCAAACCTTGGATTTATCGTTCCCTGCGTCGATTGCAATGCTGTGGACACCCATGGCCTTAGCGTACTGTAGAGCGACGCATCCGAGGCCACCGCCTGCACCAACTATGGCGACATATTGCCCCGGACGAACACCAGATTCTTTAAGCCCCTTGTAAACGGTGAGTCCTGCGCAAAGGATCGGACAAACGTCTTCCAGGCTACACTCGCTAGGGATTCGGGTGATGTGTGCCGCCTTGGCAATAGCATATTGCTGGAAAGTGCCGTCTACTGTATAGCCGGAGAGGAGAGCCTGAGGACAGAGCTGCTCATCGCCTTGTAAGCAGAAAGTGCAGTTTAAACAAGAGCCATTTAACCACTTGATCCCAACGTGGTCACTAATCTCTATGTTCATGACAAGCTCACCCTTGGCGACCACGACACCAGCGCCTTCGTGACCACCAACTAGAGGCATCTTCCTCTTTAGTGGCCAATCACCCATCATAGCGTGTAAGTCGGTATGACAGACTCCGGAATACTTTACATTGACCAAGACCTCATCGGGACCTGGCATATGTACGGGAACTTTCTTATGAACAACCACTGTTAACTGATATTAATATCTAGCGAACCCAAGTTTGAAACAAAAAAGGAGACACATACGGCCCCCGGGCTTTTCGAGTACTTGCGCCCATTGCTCCTTTGGGATTTCAATAACAGGCATAGTTGGTAGTATATTCGGAATAAAAATCAGCAAAGGTGAGCCGGCTCAGCATCTATGCGTCAATACGCGCCAGGAATTCGAGACAACTTGCCACTTTTAATAGTAGCTTCGACACATAACAGGAACCACGGAACTCACTGATATGTTCCACAAAGCTGTGCTGGATTAAATTAAACACGGAAGGTATCATATGATTGATGGCTAGCCATAAAGTTAAAATGCAGCCATATCACTTCAACCATGTGATACAAACTCTGATTACTGGATTTAAGTTGAGCCACAAAAGCTTGTACTAGCATCACAGGTGACAGTTCGTGAGGTCATGATTACTCGGTGTTGGTGAACAACCAGGCCTTATGCTTTTCATCTGTTCGTTCTGATATGTGCATGCTCCGATGGCATGAAGTGTGATACGCACAAGGTACAGATATTAGGTTGCCCCAGGTACTATGGACCAATGCAGCCTGAATCGAATGTATGGCTGCAGGGTAACCAACGGACGGTATCACTATTTGCCATACCTTCTAAGCATATCGCGCTATATAACAAGAACAGTCAATTTAAGAATGAATCTATCTGATGATTGGAATAGCTTACCAGATTACAGGCGCGCCGGGCCAGTCCCAATGTTCTCCGGGGCCCTCGATTTCCAAATCTGATGTTACTTGCTTGTAAGTCTGCAGTGGAGCTACTGAGTCTAGCTGTTGCCAGTTGCTAACCTCGTACCTTGTGCTACTCGATGATTGTACGCTCTCTGACTGCGCTGAGCTCGCGAGTGGGTTGTTACTAAGGGTTCTGAAATTATACATTCTTGATATTAGCTCTGGTACCATAAGCTCTTATTTGTCGACCAAGGCTCGACATACTTATATATGAGAAGGCTATATAAGATAAGAAAAACCATGATAATGGTGATGATAGGAAGTCATTGGATGCCCTGAAGTTTGGTCGTTTTGACTTGGTGGGGTATTATTTAATATCGTCGTGATTGCTTAATGGTTTCTTCATCAGACTACTTAACCTATTATTCCAAAATGCACGAAGCGTATAACTGCAGGATTTATATTATAAATCACTTCGTGCCTATATCAGGCATACGTATCTTGGACTTCTCGTTGGTATTCTTGCGCTGTGACCATGGTCCGCCATCGGCCTTGGCCTGTTGTGGTCTGATCTGGAAAGTTTATGTCCAGGGATCCATGGACTCCTTATCTTCGTATATGATCTTATACTCTTCCTTCTGGGTCAATTATGCCCCTAACTCCAAAAGCCTTACCCATACACAATCAGCCGCCACTTGTCGCCAGAAGAGTTGTTATCGCAAAGCTAAGTCGCTCGAAGACTGCCCTTCGCTACCCACTCAAGCCATCAAGATAATAGTTGCAATGATTACAGTCCTGATAGTGATCGTCGGCGCTGCGACTCCACCAGTAAAGACACAAGCAACCTTCCACTTTTTGCAAGCGCACATTGATAGCCACACCGTAGCCAACTAAAGTTTTGTTGGCTTGGGCGGAAGGCTCAGGCCCGGGAAGTAGCCTAAGCAAACTGTCTGATCTATAGATACATAGGGACAAGTCGATCTGTCAATCGGACACTTTGCGGTGAAAACACCCAAGAATGCGGCTTATGAAAGTGAAAGCAAAAGCTTAACCATAAGACCTTAACTACATATCAGAAAAATACAAATCTAACTGAAAACCAGGATTAATACTATCAGTAACAAAACGGTCCTTCTTGGGAATCTTGATTAAGTACCGCTGTTTAATATCCTTGATAAGATCTCTGCATAGTATTACACAGAGTAACATTTTCATATTAATAAGTGAAATTTGTTTTAGAAAGGATTCGGTTTCACGTTAAGCAAAATCTAAAGACCTTGTTCCTCAGTAAAATAGGGGTTGTTATTATTTCAGGTCCTGAATAAGGACCTCACTACTATTTAGTTGAAATATAGAGCCTAGGAAAAAGGCGAGAATTCGACACGTCTTGTTTCTCTTCTTGGCAAGATATTTATCGATTAAAATGCAGTTGAAGTCTATGCCGCAATCTTCCCTATTTAACCTTTGCACTTTGAGGCCCAGGCATTAGAATACTTTGCTTTGTCCTCTTGTCTCATTTAATGCCCGCATAAAATCCCGCTGGTTACATTCACGGATTTTCAATCAAGGTCTTTTTCAGCGGATCACTGTAATTATGCTTCCCATCTTGTTTTATACTATGCGATTCAGCTGCCATTTCTTGGCTTACAGTTGTGTCTTTGTTTCGGTGCCTTGTTGTCTACTGCAGATGAATTTGGTTCTGGAACTATAAGCATCTGTAGGTTTTGTTTTCTTCTTCTTCTTTTTTCTTTCTCTTTTGTTTTTGCTAACTGGATAACAAGCATGGGGCAAGCAGTAGACTACCAGGATCGTCAAGGAGTCACCTAGAACTATATACTAAACAGGTTATTCAGAATTTATATGGTAGGATTAAAATTTTAGTGGTGCGTTAGCTGGGGGTGTCCATGGAGTGGTCTTGGATGCTGTATGGGGCAACATTTGCGTCAGGGGCGTATGGCATATTACCAAAGAGGGCTCGTTAAGCTTCCAGTCAGTTTAATGAAGAGATATATTATTAACAATTCGCAAAGGTTAAGATATGCATTATTTTACATCTATTCTCACCGTTTTCGAAGTCCTCATGATACAGGCGTTATAAATATTATCCTGATTTTAGTGAAGAATTTCTTCATGTATTACCTTACTAAGAAGGCTTTCTCGCGTATAACTGAGGTGGGGCAATATGTTTAATGGAGCCTCAACTTGGTCGAGGGGATAACACGACAGGCCAGATATCTATGAATATAAGAGATTTAGAGGATGAGATAAGAGTGACTACACTGTCAAATAAGCGCAAACTTCCACTGCTGAAATCAGAAACATGGTTATCAGGGCAAAACGTTACTGCAAACATCTTTATCAAACAGATCATCAGACAGCTCGCTGCATCTGACGAACCCATCGCGACGGCTGGGGATACTGACCCGTTGTATTATATCCCCCGGATCACAATAGATTACGACTCTGATCGCGTGTTCTTTAATGAAATCAAAGGCGCTTGCCTCGAACATGCCGACGTATTGGTGGCTGTAGCAAAGAAACAGCAAGATACGGTTGTAAGACGTCTCGATTAGGTAGATCCTCATATTACCAGTCTCTTTTGCTTTCTGCTGTTTTTTCTTGGCAGAATCAATGCATTAAAATTATTGAGTTTAGTTCTGCCACCCTCCCGTCCATAGATTCAGATCATGGAGAGATGTGGTGTTTTGGTAAGAATTTGGCAGTGGTTATCAGCAACTGTGGAGTTGGAAACAAGTTCATGGTGAATCCCCCTGAAACACCTACAGTTCACAGGAGTGCTTCTCCTCAGCCTTAGGCGCCTCCAACATATAAATCATCCCGAGTCATAAGCAGCCAATAGCAATAATTAAATAGGCACAGTTATTCTCCATCCCCGAAAGTCTCAATCACCGAATCATTTGCATGTTTCCCCTGTTTTCCAACTTCAAT
Organism: Fusarium oxysporum Fo47; assembly: GCF_013085055.1. NCBI lineage: Eukaryota > Fungi > Ascomycota > Sordariomycetes > Hypocreales > Nectriaceae > Fusarium > Fusarium oxysporum. Next base: position 2,489,858 of record NC_072851.1, on the reverse strand, counting down.
CTCACATACCACTTCACCAACGAGATGCGATCATCCTTAAGCTATTAATGGAAAATATTACCAAACTGGTCATTCGGGTCCATTCCCTTCCGCATCGTCCCTGCCACAATTTTCATGGCCAAAGGCCTCGGAAACCTGGGAACGTAGCACCCATTGGAACCAGATGAATTCGTTGCACCATGTACGCGCAGTGACGAAAGCAACCTGTACGTAGACGTATATGTTATTATTACGGCGGTGTTGGTGGTGTAATCAGCCATAAGCAAATAACTGAGGTACTGTAAGGTTACCGCACCGTGCCTCTGATAAGATTCGTGGAAGTATGGATTCCCTGATTGAACGGATCTGGGTTGTAGGCGGGCTGGTCGTGGCTGATGCCATCGTCGTCATCGTTAATCAGAACTTGCGTAAAGCGGGGTCCTGGAAACCTAGGCGCGCTCAATAAACAAAAAGGTATTCTTAGTATTTATATTAGTTGTGCGCTAAGAAAGTAAGAAACCAGGGTCAGGTGGTTGTCCCATGCGGCGTGCGGGCGATGCCCCGGTTTGTTCGGAAAGCCGGACCCTGGGCTCCTACAGGATACGGGGCTGAATTGCCTTGTTAAAAGCAACTTGGGTACCTTGGGGCTGCAAAAGCATCAATCTGGTGGTTGGAACAGCTCTCTAGAACCATGAATTTGGTTTCTCAGATCGCAATTGTCGGCGTGGGCCAGGTCGGAGGCGCCGCAGCATACTCCATCATCCTTACCTCTTTTGTGAGCGAATTACTCCTCGTCGACATCGATATCGATTTGAGAGACGGCCAAGTCCGTGACCTTTCAGACGTGGCCTATAGTTGTAACAGCAGCACGCGCGTGCGAGCGGCCTCACACCATGAGGCAGCCAAGGCCGACATTGTGGTCATCACAGCTGGATCCAAGCACATGATAGGTAAGCGGTCAAAGAGGAAAATCCTGTTTGCTTGCTGTGATTAAGCGCTTCATGTTCTCTAGGCCAAACAACCATCGACTATACATCCCGGAACATGTCAATTGTTCGGGAAGTAGTTGAGACAATGAAGCCGTTCAGATCAGACACAATCCTGCTTGTCGTGTCAAACCCTGTCGACCTGCTCACGTCCCTCGCTCATGAAATCTCCGGACTTCCGACATCTCAAGTCTTGGGCTCAGGCACATTCCTAGACTCGGTGCGGCTCCGTGGGCTCATGGCCATGCGGGCTGGAGTGAGTGCATATGGATCTTGCGATCTTTGAACTTGGGCTAATGGAGTTCTAGATTGCGGCTAATTCGATAGATATCCACGTGTTGGGCGTACATGGAAACTCCCAGGTTGTAGCATGGTCAGCGGCAACAGTTGCTGGCGTCCCCATTAACACATCAATCCCCCCCAACATTCTTGACCGTGTCGAGCTTGCGGATGAAAGCAAGCATTGGTCGCAGAGCATAATCAGAGCTAAGGGTTCGACTCCCTTTGGGCTTGGCTCTATTGTGTCCAGTTTGTGTGCGTCTATCTTCTTGGACAAGCGCAATGTTCGTCCCGTCAGCCATTTCCAACCTGACTTTGGTTGCTATTTCAGCTTGCCCGCTGTCATCGGGAAGAAGGGAGTTATGAGTACTATTCAGATGACGTTGGATAGTGACGAGGAGGCACATATAGCTAAGTCAGCGAAGGAACTGAGCGAAACTATTGACTGGATCAATCGGAATTATTAAGCCAAGAATGCCGTGGGCAGATTGGGCTTTTATTATCTGCTAGGCAATCTGGTATACAGCGGCCACTTGCGTCAGACTTGATTAGTAATGTAATCTTTTTTTTTTTTTTTAAACTTGAAAATAAACAAATTTATTCAGTCCAAGTTTCGGCATCACTATCAGCCAGCTCTCCTAAGTCCTCAGGTTTATAGCGCAGCGTGCCCAAGACCCTGAAGGCGGAGTTTTTGGCGGCTTCGAGGGTAGCATTAGTGCCGGGGATATAGATGGATTGCTTAGCTCCAGAAGGGTCGACGTGGTAATCGATGACCGTCAGAATAATGTGGTACAGTAGCTCTGGACTATTCGACATGATGAAGAATATGTAACCTCGGCTGTTGGTCAGTGTAAGGATATTTGAGTTATGTGTTTGTATATGTGATGTAGTTTTTATGAGGAAAATGTTATCCTGTTTCTAATGCTCGTGGTGGGTGATATATGCTCATTATCAGGTATACCTTTTATGTCTCAAGAACCTAATCCTATGGATTTCCCAACTTGTTGTTCTTATTACATCATTTCTGATCATATAAGCAAGTTTAAAAAGCAGATCATACATTCTGTATAGTCATATGCCAAGAGCGGGGGCATTAACGCAACTCAGATAATGTGTAGTTTTTTTTTTTTTTTTTTTGGTACATTCTATCAACGCATCAACCCCAGCCAGTACGTTGCCACTGTCAGCCTGGTGAGTCCCAGATCTCGTCATAGGCAAGATTTATGCCTTTCTGGGGCACATGTTCTTGGTATTACTGGCTGACTACATAGCGAAACCCTGGTTAGCTGGTGTTTATCCAGAACAAAAAGGTAGGTTCCTCGCCCATGCCAGTCTCTAACTAAGTTTTGGACTCGAGATGTACTTAGGGATGGAGATTCGAGACTTCGGCCTATTGGACTCATGTTCGAGGATGATGTGGTGAGATGGCGAGGCAGTGGAACAGACCATGTCCATCAGATCTTAGGGCGGATCCAGCCGAGAGCACAACACCACGAAATGAACCCAAGCTAAGAATGCAAGGTCAGAGGAGACCGTCAATCTCGACGAGTTTTAGGTCTTTAAGCCGCTCTTATCCGATGCTTGTCTTAATCTGATCTTGGAGAAGAAGCGTGGCGAAAAGGAGATTAAAATGGTCTATGGTGACTAATACACGCTAACCCGCAATGTGCCCACGTCAAAGGCAGAACGAGCCGTTTTCGTGCTTAACGACGTAGAGATCCTCCAGCTGGCCCGCTGGGGATGCACCACCGAATAACACTATGGCTGCCCGATGGACATGGAATTGGCCAAAGACGGAATCACGGGTGAACTGTCTATTATCCAGGGTAACAGAACTATCTCCCGAATAGTGACAAAGAATGACCAACATCCATATCAGATACTCTCCAGGTAGAGGTTTGAATTTAGATACACAACGCAATTGAACTACCAGAGACGAATCGAGAAGGGAAACCAGACTTTGGGAAATGTGTTGATGCTGAAAGGCCGTTTTAAGAATGACAGAGTTATGGCTCATTTCGTAATTGAGCTGGCTTATCTTGTATTGACAATCACTTAGAGAAAGCGTACTTGAACTGAGAGCAAGCTAACATCGCGGAGTACTTATACATTTCACAATCACATATCAGGAATACAATATAATGCAGTCAAGTTTCATCTCCCCGTGCGACATTGTCTTTGTAGTTGAGCCCCCAATAAGTCCTGAGTTTCGCGGAAAACACTCTCCAGCGAGTGCTTGAAACCCAATGGCGGATTTCCAGGCTCGCCCTTGTGCAGAATCTCGATCTCTCCCACGTACCACTCACGGTGACTCGGCACCCCGACTACGCATGCGTATATCTGACCGCCGCCGTCCTTGTATGTCACGACCTCCATTTGGTGCATTGGGTATAACACCCGCAGGTTCGCTGGGGGGTTAGAGCTTAGCAACCTGGCCGGGGAAAGCGGACGTACCTTCTATCAAGGTCTGCAAGGCTGCAGCCTCACTGTAAATACTTGTTGTCATGAACACGATGCGTTTGTCTTTAGCTTTGAGATGGAAGGTAAGTGACCTCGTATTGGCCGGTGGACAACTCACTTGTTTATCCTGAGCTAGGAATATCGGGGGATTATTCAGCACCGTTTGGTATGTCTAGCCTAGTCCGATGTAGTTACCCTTACTCCACAGAAATATTCGGGCTTGGCCGACAGCCGACGTGGACGCCTTAAATCTTGACTTCGGTCAGTCATACTCATCTGAGATGTATGTTTCACTCACACTTGGGTTATACGATTGCTTTGGTGGAGATCAAGCCACTAATATGTGAGCAACTCATCGTATTATATGATCGAGCGTCAACTATAAGACCCAAGGATATTGTGCTCAACCTGGGGGCGCTATAGGACCGTGGCATCACTATGACCTCACCCAAGGAGTCAAGCATGACACCTGATGCCATAGGCTACAAAGTTAGGCTGATATGATTTGTGGGTGAACAACACACCTGTTAGACTGGTGGCTGGGAATGGGCTCCGCTTTCCTTTATGGCAATATTATCATTGTATCCAGAAAAGGAGGGGGAATTGAACCATAACATTGCCACATTCTAGCCCGCACTTTTTGATACACTCATCCAATCGTATTCGTGCGTATCTAACAGGAGTCTGCCCCCCACAAGTATCCACTCCGATAATATCTGGAACTTTGATGGGACCGGCTTTATGATGGGCGTTTTCTCAATCAGTATGGTCATTACATATATAGAGAGGCATGGACGACCTATAAATTTACAAGCTAGAAATCGGGAATGGGTTACGGTAATCCAAGCGATTTATGCGGCAGGCTGGGCTATCGAGCCGTTTATCGTTGTTGCAGGCCAAAATCACCTTCAGAATTAGTACCAAGAATGCAACATTTCGGGCGATTAGGCTATCGCAACGACCCAAAATTGCTAGACAGATAACAAGTCGGGTCTCAAGTAGGTAAAACACTTGAACTAGTATTTATTAAAGCAAGCAATTGGTATCTATCGTCTTCTAATCCTCGATGGCTAACAAAGTCAACATTCTGTCGACGTTGAGCTATATTAAGGAGAATAGTAATATTACACTTTATATGCCGGCACATATGTCTCGCCTGTTTCAGCCTCTTGGCTTCAGGTGCTTTAGGCCCTTAAGAGGGCTTATATTCGAGAAATAGAGCATATGATGAAAAGCTCTATAACCTTTCGTCGGAGACTTAGTTTTGGATCTGCCTGATAGAAACGAAGTGAAAAAAGCATATTAACTTCATTGTTAGTTTGTGATATGCTAGGCAGTTCAGAACTAATTCATTAGATGGTTAGATGTAAGGTTGAGGGATTTCTGTCCTGCACACTTAACTAACCCGCACGCTTATCATGTACGTTACTCTATAAGTTATATATATATCAGGATATCAAAGCTGTAAATATGACTTTGTTGGTTGCCTGCTCGCGACCAGTGATAGTCTACCGCTTTCAAGACCATAGATCGCGCTTCGAAAAGTACCTTTTTGAATATGTTTTTCATCATGATAAAAGTTAAAAGTCGTGGACTAATTGCTCTTAAAATCATCTGATAGCCCTGAACAAAAATGATTTTCATCTCAGATCACACGGTCACCATGACAAGGTTTCCATGCCGTGCCCATATTGTAAATTGCTTGCCTTGTGTCCATCATGATACATAATAGCCGCCCCTTCTCTTATTCAGTATAACCTCAAGCTTTCCTTCTAACTCGAGGATGTGATTCCTTGCCATATCCAATACTTGCCCTCTGCTAAGAACCTGGCCAAGGTTGGCTGCCGTATCCCTGTCAGCAAGGCTAAGTGCCTGCGCCGCTGGCAGAACTGCGAGAAGCCTTTCAAATTGCGTCTTGAGTCGGGCACGGTAATGTTTCTCGACAAGGTTATGGCTTGCTCGGGCGTGTGCTTGGTTGCTGGGAGCTGCGCCACGACGCTTGCGATTCTTTGAATCACGCGATGCTGATCGAAGTTGAACGTCGGGAGCAGGAAGTGAAATACTCTTGCTGGGGGTTTGTTGATCCGATGGGCTACTCTCCTGTTCAGGAAGAGTCAATGGCCCACTCGTTGCCTCCCTCAGCGGTTCTTTGTTGGTATCGGGGCAGATATAGTCAAGGTTCATCTCAAGACTTGGTTGGTAGGTCGTAAAGAGATCGGCTTCCAGTAAATCAGAAAGCCAAGATGACCCGAATGTGTTGTTAAGGTGCTCAGAAGTCAAATTCTCATTCATATTCGTTATATGACTCTTGATAGTGGCTGTTGTTATGATCCTGTAAGTAGTGGCTCTAGCTGTCAGGCTGGAATAAACTCACCCTGCCCCGATGAGCAATCAGGAGGCATCTGTAGACAATTATCATTGCACTGGTCACTCAAAGTCAGATTAGGCGAAGGCGTAATGCCCACATACTACTCTGTATTACCGACTGTAAATAGTAGTCTTTGAGCAACTTACTTGAAACTGGGATTCATCATACCCTTGGGCAAGGCTGTCAAGGATACCATCAACCTCCACGGTTGCCATTTGGGCGTTATGGCTAGGGCTTTAAGTCGGTTGGGGACTTTAATGAATCTTTCAAAAGGAACATCAGATGAATTATAATGTTTTGTCATGAAGTTTACGATATCATCCAGGAGCAACTGACATTGTACAAATGAATTCTACCATTCTATCTTATGGCTTACTCTCGACGGAAATTCCAGGGCCAATAACGGACTACATATCAAGATAGTGGCGAATCGTAGATCCTATCGACTGATGTGAGCAAGTTTAGATCGATCGTATGTCTTGACCGTCGGACACCTCCACGCCTCCAGAGTTTTGTCCACCCATTGATTAGTTATCAGAGTAAAGATAACTCCATGGAGGAACCGGGTTGGGCGGTCGACCCCGGGCCGGTCCTCGGCTTGGTCAACGAAGCTTTGTCTGGATGGCGGTCTAGACCGGTCCATACCTTTAGCTTAAGTTTGATGCGTCAGATGGAGTGTCATTACAATACACCTTGAGTAGATGAGATGACATTATTTGCTGCTAGCCTATTAACTTTGATCGAACGTATTGGCAACAACTTTGGCGAAAACAGCTGAGCAGGCGGTTTATTTTAGCATGATAACACGAACTGGATTGCTGGAATTCGTAGTGTATGCGGCTTATCGCAAAAGATGCCGTGGTTATTGGAAAGTGTCGTGAGAATTCGACCACTAAAATCTTCTTTTCAAAACCGCCCACGGAATAATCATGTGATTGATGAAGAGGAGATGACAGGCAACATGGAACAAGCCGGATGCGCGTCAAACTTTGCGAATGCCCTTCTAGCCGTCATCTGACTCTGATTGGCAAGATCCTTGATTCCTCAGTCCATCAAAATTGACTATGATCAGGCCAAATTGAGATGTGAAAGATTAATTTAACCTTTTCACAATGCCGTCTTGTTGTACTGCCTAGACCGTATAACCTCTGCTGGTCAACAAAAAGACAACACTAGCCTAGAAATTACCAACAGTTTTCCACTAACAGTCTGATTCTCCTATCACCTCATCCCGTTCCTCTCTAAGACAACACGCTCTATAACTCTCCTCTCCGTGTCAGGTGTCACGACACCGCCAGATTGCCTCTCGTCAACAGACCGCCGCTGCCTTCTACGAGTGACTTACAGCGATGAAAAGTCGATATGCACTAGTGACTATTTGCACAGACGAAGGATCCGACTTCTACAATTGAATTATACGCACCTCAAAATAGAATTTCCGCCATATTCATCGCCACCATGTCTATCGAAACACTGAGGCAGCATACTCACATCTTGGTCGGTGGCACGATCTTTGCTCAGGCTGGAAGGAAGGGTATTATTCACCATGACTGACAGGGGTTATTTATTTCACACGGTTAGAACCATGACAGGTTCAGTGTGCTCTGCGCTGCAACGTACATTTCATCAGAGACTTCTGTTGCGGAAAGGAAGAAGCGAATCAAAACTAAATCTTCACAATCATGTGCCATTTTCCGTGCGCCTGAACCTCCCCCATTCTGGGATCCATGGATTGTCGATCGGCGTTCGTGGTGAGATATAGTAAATAATAGAAGTCCTAACACTCACCTCTTCTCGGTCCAGCCTTTCAGTAGCGAGTGCGGAAGGAAAGCCTGTTCGAGACTTTCCGCCACCAGCAAAAAAAATCCTTTTCTCAACATAATGACTATCATATAAAGTCTCATATAAAGTGTCAAAATGTAGGTTCGTCATACTTGCCGCCCTGCTGGTACAGTAATCGAAGGTTGACCGAAATGTTCCTGTACATAGTATCACCTTCTCGAGTGATAGCTCACGGACTCGTGCCCGCTGAATAAATCCAAGCAGATCCGCCTCTTTGGCAGAAATCCCAGAAAACTTGCAACGCTTTAGGATGGGCAGCCTATCGAGTTCGACTATGCGCTGTAGAATGGTTTCGTAGTAGAAATGACCGACTAAGGCCGAATAACCTATTGGGACCCGAAGATAATTTATTTCCAAGTTTTCAAGTTGGTTGCATAGCCGAAGGAGTCTTGAAAGGCCGACAAAGTCGTTTTCATCTTCAGCCTCTGCTTGTACCTCAGCCGCATCCCTCTTGGAGGATCGCCCCACGTCCTGTTTGTTCTCTTGTAGAGCTCTAGGAAACGCGAAAACCCGAGTGGAGAGGCTTATTGATAATGACCTTAGGGTTGCCAAAGTCTTAGCAAAACCGGAGTCATTCCACTCGATTGCATTGATTTGATCGCACGCCAAGCTAGAGCAATGCATGTCCGGTTCGCTGAAGATGTTGAGGCCGTCAATGCGCAAGCCGCTCGCGGCTAATGCAGATACAACCGTATCAAACGTGTGCATTGTGCGTAGCCACACACTCCTCTGCAAGGGGACTAAAGGCCCTGAATCGGCAGGTAAGGTTGTTTCTTCGCCGTTACGGACAATGGCTACTCGTAGTGTAAGCAACCGAGGACTTCCGTTCTTGCTGTATTTTGCAAGCCCGTTGAATGCTTGGCTAAGTAGATTGACTTCTTGCGTCCTCCGCGTTTCTTCATTTTGCCAATAATTTTGCCTCCCTGGTTTCCGGCTTCCGCATTCATCAACGATACCTACAAGATACAGGTGCTGGATTAGAGATTGAAGACCCCCAGCTTGAATACCCTCAGCGAATGTCCGTAGAGCATCAACCATAAGCTTGATGTGTTTCGAACGAAAGAACGTCCTGAAACGATACTGAGAGGATCTCAAGGCAAGTGATTTGCAGGTGAGGCGAAGATTGCAAATATCGTCGAGGTCTAGCAGCTGAACAATACATTCGACAACAGGTTCTGGACAGCTTTCCAGACCTAAAGGCATGTTTTATATGAATAGTAAACAAGAATATGTGAGAACGAGGCCGTTTCTTCCTCTTTGGTGTTTAAGATGGGCATGTTGATTTGTATAAAACGGGACAATAAATCCAGAGTTAGGTACACTAAGGTGGCAAAATGCATGGCCTCGACGCTTAGTGGGAACCATTCAAGAATAGGTATGACGAAATGGTGGTGGCTCAGACAGCTATCCTCTCACCTAGCTGTTGGTGTTGGTCTTGCTTGACTGGATCATGTGACTGGCCCACAGAAAATTATCACATAATGCCATTTAGACAGCCCCGTCATCACGACTCACTGGGCCTAAGGTCTGTAATGGCGTAATGGCGATTGCGGGGTAAGACCTCGGTCAGGAGACACCGTCTCTAGGTATTGACCATCAGATCATGGATAGTAAAGTCGATAAGGAAGCACGTCATTATTACAATGTCAAAAACGCCGTCTAGAGGTCAGATCATTTACATAACCCTACGGTTCCCTACTCAGGTATTCCTAGCGCTGCATTTGAAGGCACCCGCCACTTCAGATCATCATATCAGATCATGTGGAGTCCTGTTGAGCTTAAAACATATTGGCAAGCAAATATTCTCTGTAGAGTCATGGAGCGTCCTCTCCCACCAGGCATAAAGGCAGCGCCTCCTCCAATACTATATACACCCTTGGCAGTTGGCTGTCAGAACAACGAGCTATGAAGAGTTCCATGCATTTTTGTGGGTCATAATTTCCTAAGAAGTGTCTACAATGGCAGGCGGACTACTTCCCAACAAGCTCATCTTGAAACATTTCGTTGCCAACAGAGTGGTATCACGTAAGCATCGTCATAAAAGTGATGCATCAAATTACCGAAGCGCCTAATATGGAAATTCTAATAAATAACATATTATCATTATGCCCAATCGGTACCTTATCTGTTATTGTTGTAGTGTGTATGTGTAAATGTATGTATTCTGCGGCGTTGGCTTGCTGGATCCTTACATCTTGCTGCACATTGTAGCATTTTGTGCCTAGACTTGGTGGTCGTACCTGATACCTTTAAATGAGAGTTTCCACTACCAAAACCCATTTACCTGGCTAATCTCATAGTATCTACATGTAATTTGAAGTATGCTCCTTTAGGTATAAGATGGCCAGGGCCCGATCCAGGCATCGCATTTTAACTTGCAAAACGCCCCGCTACTGCCTCAGTATCACTTCCCTGTGATGCCCAAAGGATCCATATATTGGGCTGAGAGGCAACTACTTCATGATGCAGGCTCCAAACCTCACGTGGAATAACTTCTGACTTGCATCTCCTCCACTACATACCTTACCTACTAGGTATTTAGCAACAAAATATCCCACTCATCAACGCTATCAAGAACTCAACATTAAAGACATCACACTCCATAATGCCAGAACACCTCAGTGTCACCGCCATCCTCAGTGGCATGGCAGACGCTCTCCCTACACATCCTCCCAGCGATAACTCATCGGATCTCGCATCGTCCTACGAAGCCATCGCTCTCCTCATTCATTCCTACTTGGCCGCTCTTGGATTCAAGCTTCAAAGCTTTGACGAGGACAAGAAACTACGTAAGTATCCCCTTCCATCCCCACCATGTCTTAGCTGACACCAAAGCAATAGCTAATCGTTGGCTCCTCGCCTACCGCCACAATGGAACTCGGGTTTTGGCTCTTATAGCTTTTTATACTCGTACAAGCAGTCGTCCATGGCTTTCAGTATCCGTGTCAATCCCATGGGTAAAAAGGTCGAGATCCTGGGACTGGCGGTTGGAGATGACAACATTCATCGTTTTGAGCGATCTGTTGGCGAAGTCGTGAAGTCTAATGAACTCCCCATTAGCATTACAATTAAGGACAATGAGGAAGATCGAAGTGATCTTGCTGAAAAGCTTCGGGGCTTATTTACCTCGGAGCTAGCCATCGCTGGTGTGTTCCCCCTTGTCGATGCTTTCATCTATTACCTTATACTGAACACCCTCCACAGATATACTTCATGATCTCAAAGTCCACATCATCCAGAAATTAATTCCTAAGCTTCGAAGCGAAGGTTATGTCGAGCCCGCTGAAGCAGAAGTCAACACGCGCTCCGAGCGCAGGGCCCATGTAGCGCAGGGCCCTAACCGACCTTGCCATGGTGATCCCATTCTAAACTCCTATATGCTCCCGCCTCCAGCGATTCCACGCCCTGAGATGGCCCGTCCTCGACCTCATCAAGTAGGCGACTTTCCCCCTCCAGGATTTGAGGATGAGTATGAAATGAACCGGCCTCCACGAAGCGGCCTTCAAATGCCTGGTAAATCGCCTTACAATATTGGCCACGATGACTTAAATCCGCCTGGTCTTGGCCCCCATGATCCTCTTCGTGGTTCGTGCACCGGTGGGTTACCTCGACACGGTGGTGGCTCGGTTATGCCTCCCACCTTTGATAACCTATTATTTGGAGGTCAAGGAGGCGATGAATCATCCGGCTTCGATCCTCAAGTGCCGCCTGGAGCGCGATGGGATCCCACTGGACCTGGTAGAAACCCAAGATTCCCTGGTCCTAGTAACGGAAGGGGAAGCAATCCATTTGGCGGAGACATCATTTAAGCATAGTGGTATATCCATCGACGAGCTTGGTATGAACAAGAAGGAGGTACAATCGAGAAGAACCTTCCTGCAGGTTTTGTTAAAGGCCCATCTATGCATGGAGCTATTAAAAGCTATAGCTATGACCACACCAAATAACAACCTCGACAGCCAGAAAAGGGCGATAAAGATAATAAAAAGACGAAGTATTAGCTTGCTGAGCACAGCGTTAGCGAGTTCTCCCATACCTTCAGCTTCCCGTCCTATATGGATTAGGATAGTGTCGGCGCCAGCTTCCAAGATGGCATCATAAGTATTATTATCCTGATGGTCAAGAAACACGAGTCCATTAATATTAATTGAACTGATCTGCGAGGGCAACAAATACGGCGTCGTGGTTAACCTTTCACTGATTGTAACTTGTCTTACCATTCTTATTTCCTTTGGAGGCTTCTTTTGGATATCTATGATATAATTCGGCCCCTATCTTCGCTTATTTATTAAAGGTACACGCTCTCTGCAACTTTCATAGTAAAATCTACAAGATAGTCTTGTTTAAAACAGCCACTAGTCCTCTTAAGTGAATCTTATACGACCCTTTGCCTGATAAATACGTTTTACTATCCCAGTAGTGTTATGGTGGTATTGCCAGATGATGTCGTGGTCGTAGAATTGTAAGGAAGTTGTAAAATGCTTGGCAAAGTTAGCAGGGATGCAGAACATAGTTGCCATAATAGGGTTCTCTGGGAAAGTAGAGAATGTTTTGGCCGCTGAGCTTCTTAGTTGTCTCTTAGCTTGGACGATTTAATCTTATCCCTTGCTGACTGTTCACCGTAGGGGTATCCAGCAAAGGGTGCCTTTTTTTCTTCTTCTTTTTTTTTTTTTCGAGCTGGCATAGATGCTGTTCATATCCCGCACTAGCTCTGGAACGACGTCATCCTTCCCCAGCTGCCGACGACAGTGTCTGACCATACTCCTGACGCGCCTTCCGTGCTATTGAATCCTCATCTGACCGGATTAACCTTCGCTTCGTGAGCAGATATAGACTCCATATGTGTCTGAAACGTCGCAATGATATATAGCAGAAATCACATTAAACGACCGCATATGTCTGGGCATGATACCGCCCTGAGAACTTTCCTTGGCCACGGGCAAGGAAGCCCCCCGGGGCTTAGAGATTAGATAACAGGATTGGTCTACAGGGAATCAGATGGCATAGGCTGTCTATTGGCTACATCTAGAAGCTATGAACATGTCAACTTTGGTCAATGTTATCGGTATTTATGTTAGACGGAAAATAGTTGAAGTGAAAGCCTCCTACATCTTCAACGCTACTTTCTAGGAAAGCACCCAAATCAAATTCACCAATTTTATCCTCAAACGTAGGGAAACTCGCAAAGTCCTACATCCATATTAGCTATCACCTCACCAGTACCTAAAGAGATAGAACGGGATTTACAGTCATATTACAGTTTTCTATATTTAATGTCGCGCTCTGAACCAAGTCAAAAGGTGGGTTAGCCGCCATAGAAGCAGGTGTAAGTGTCAGAGCTACTGCTGGCTGTCCCGTAAGCACGGCATGCGAAAGACTAGAATTTGAGGCATCCTTCCTTATGCCGACGGGGTTGATATGAGGCACTGGGCTCGGAGCAACATTCGCGGGGCGTGTCGCTGTAGAGCCAGCGTTCAATTTCGGAATCTTACAAGTCATCATCTACGGGATGTTAGCAATGGGGAAGCAACTCAGTCTCATGCAAGAAGCCCATTACCTCGTCTTTGACGTTCGTGGCCCTCCTCTTGAGAATAGTCCCTTTGGGAAAGGGGATTTTCTCACGAACGGCTTTGCTAAGCTATGGAGTTGGCAAGGTAGGCTTGCTCGTCTGTGACAGTGGGGAAACGGTGCTTCTTGGCTTGACACTGTTGTTGGCATCTGCTGGCTGGACTGGCGGGAGGCGAGACCGTTCTTGCAGTGTACCCTGGACCCCACGCGGGGACGTCTCGGGAATCTGGTTTTCACTTGAATCGTTCTGCCACTGCACCGACCAATTGTGATCCGTGTTCCCTTCCTGTTGAAATGATGTTTGTTTCGCCGTCATTGATGGCGGGGTCGTTTGGCTATTGGACTGTTGAAAAGTACGTAAATTAGAGGCTTATGTCCAGTCATGCATGCGCACTACACCCACATTGTCGCCTAGGCCGTCTACTTCTGCTTTCTGGAAATCAAGTACTATACTGTAGGTAAGCTATTAGGCAAAAAAATTAAGGGAGTTAAGATAACGGCGAGATCCGAAAAAGTAGATGGGAAAACACACTGATGTTGTTTATTGGTTGAGTGCCGAGTTTTATCTGCTTAGTAGTATCAGGTAATGCGCCTGGTCTTGATGTTTGTAGACCGGGTTGTTGAAAAAGCTTTGAATTTTGTCTAGGCCTCTGACCTCCCCGGCCACCAGATATTCCATCATTTCGATACAGACTGCTTCTGCCTTGTCGCGCTGTCATCTGATTCTCGTTTTGCTGCTTCATCGAAGTCAGTTGCACGTGGGATTTCTGCGAGGCTGAATTGCTACTACCACAATCTCGGACACCTGAGATTGCGGGAGTCATGCTACCTACGCCCACTTCGCCAGAGTTATAGAAGGCGTTATGGGTGGCACTGCCCGGAGCCTGCAGTAGTAGTAAGGAGCTTTGGGTCTGCGGCCAGCTAACATTCCACTTTGGCTAGTTTTGTTGCTACGTATCATGTTAGCTATGTTAGGAGATTGTGAAGGAAATACTCGTAAATGTATGTATTGAGTTGTGTCTGTTTGTTGTAATTTTCCTGTAAATGTTTCGAGGCATCATGAGGATGGCCGGTCTTGGCCCTCAAGTTGGCCATATTGATACTGGTCGTGGCCCGAGCTCTTAGAAAATATCTCTAGCCGGACTCAAACTCACGAATGGGTTGGCCAGACAGTGGTAAGGCTGACGAGTTCGAAACCAAAAGTGTAGGGCTTGAATCAGGAGCCAAGGTGATATAATAAATGTCAGCTGTGTATATAACACCTTTTCAGCTCAACGGGCATTGCTAATTCTGAAAGCGAAATTGAGAGCAGTGTCACTAACAGGAGCTGTGAGTCCTGAAGGGGAAAGGGATAAAATTTCCGAATCAGATCATACCCGCCGAATGATTTGTGGGACGTAACCACTTCACGTATCTAGGTTAACAAGGGTATATATTGTTGAACAGATGCTGGGGTCTCACATGCAAGCAGGGATACTTTAAGATTACAACCGAAATGGTAAAACCTCTAAGGGACAGGATTAAAACAAAACACCACACGAATATACCAATCTGCATCAATGGACCGAATACACGTAATATCTGACATATGTCTGCTAAGAGTGGTTAGTTTAATTGTTTTGAGAATATATAATGATCTGATGTCAAGAGAGTAGACGCATCCTGCATCTACCGCCCCAGAACGTACGTCACTCGGATAAGTCGCCCCTGTAGCAGTTCTTGAGCCAAGCTTTCAGACTAGTCAGAAAAGGACAGTTCCACTTTTTAGTCAATGCTAATAGGTTCCTTTTGAAGAATCTCGTTGGTTGTTCGTACTCCTGAAGTAATAATAGGCCTTAAGCCTCACCATTTGCAATGAGGTACCCCGGGTACCTACCATGAAGATATGCTCGTCGTAAGCGGGGGCACGAGTGGCGTTGTGATATGACCCTGCCAGTCGCGTCGGGGAAGTGCGAATCCGAAGCCACCGAATCAATGTTGGGTCACTAATTTGAGTTTCTAGTCAAATCATGGAGCTAAGAGCATCGAAGCGTTCGTCCCTGATAAATATGCGAGACAGAGCAGTACAAATCTTGGGCTTAGATGCCATTTCGGTGTAGATCTGCTGACGATTTTTTTCTCCAAGCCTGTCGTTGCAGCTGTCAAAAGATTTTCAAAGTGAGAGGTGAAAACATGTAAGTGGTCGGGCAATGGCTTCGAATTGGGAAAATGATTTCACAGCATTGTCCTACTATCACATGATACCTAGTCAAATAGAAAACTTAACCGATGTTAAACCATACGACGGCTGATCCTGGTGTTTTTTCTTTTTTTTTTTTTTTTTTTTTTTTTTTTTTTTTTTTTTTTTTGGTTCGTTTGATACAGTTAACAATAAAAAGTTGCAGAAAAAGGAAGAAAGCATGAGCGTTGTAGAGATTCACCTGTATGGTTAATGGTGTACGGGACAAGCTGGGTGTCAGCGACAACTGACCACGGTAGCTAAAAACTGGACTGGAGTCAAGATCCAGCTGATCACCAGCCAGAACCAACGACTGCCTACCTCCTAGGTGGTATCTAACGATTATAGGTCTCGACCTCGGTACAGAGCACATGGAATCATTATGGCCTCGTCGGTGGCTACGGTGCGTTGATTTTGATACATGTGCAAGGCAATCGGACATGAAACAAGTCGATGACTATTAGCGACCAAACGGGGCTTTCCCTCACACCTTACCTTACATTAGATAAAAACCTAGATCCTAATAGCTCGATGAAAATGGCTGGCTGGACATTGGGCGACATGATAGCTAAGACATTTGATTTAGAAATCAACGTGGTGTACATATCAATTCGTAGTGTGTAGCGGCCGCCAATCAGCCACCTATCCATTCATTCGTTCATCAGATCATGCCGCTGGGATGACATTTGCTCCAGTAACTTCCCACGGCATTCGAACTGGTGGTCAGATATCGACAGACAAAATATCATGTTATTTCTTAGTTACCATCCTTTGAATTCACGGTCCTTCATAGGTTTGCGATGAGTCGAGTCAAACTAACGCGATTTCAAACTTTGATGCAGATTCGATGATCTGACATAAAGGCAATAATATATAACATGATTCTAGGTTTAATAGATGACAGCCCTCCATCTCTTTACCTTTTGTGACGTTACTACACTCGGAAACAGCCTCGTATCCGCCAACAGTTCACGGTCATCTCCAGAGGCAATTTTTCGATCTTGAAGGTTCTCTCTACATGGGCATTCTAGTACACTTAAATACCCCTCCCTTGCAAAGCTATAGGTTGCGCTACAACCTGCCATTCATAACCCTGTCTATAAATGATGAATTTCTACCTGCACCAGGACCCTCTGTTATGCCAACCTCGGGCCTCATATCTCCCCATTGAATCTCGTGTATGCAATTCTCTCCCCTCTCGTTCCTTGCGTACACGATTTCGAGTCGACATTGTCTATGCTACCTATTTCCGCCATTAACGACGATCCCTCGTTCGCAGAACATTGGTCAACTGTCAAAGTCGGATATCCGGTAGGCTGTTTCGGAGGTGCCTTTGCATGTCAGTCATATCGAATCCCAGCTTCTTGAGTCTGTGATTATCTCGGCCTGCATAGACACACAGCCCAGGGCCACCAAAAGTCATATGCGATAATCTCAGCCGTTAGTAATAAATCAGTGGTTCCTTTTGACTCCGCGGGGTCCAGCCGAGGACCCAGCCATGGCAACCACTATCTCGTCGATCCCCCGCCTGCAATCCCCCACTCTGACTCAGGATTGGGGCGTGGACGGAATATCGACTCTCTCTCGTCGTGATTTGACGTTGCCTGGCAACAATAATGGACATATTCCAAAGATTTGTGAGAAGTATCCAAGAACTCTACAAGATATCATAGACCTCACCAATCATATCTTGCGATACAGGACATCGCCACTGAATCACAATCACGACCAGAATCTGGATGACGGATGTCAAAATATCCGTTCTAGCTTCAGCAAAGTCCTTCTCAGTAGCACGGTTCGCATATACGAGAGAAAGAGCGTAGAGTCTCCTCCTCTCCGCCAGGCAGCTAACCCTCATGCTGGCGTTTTCAGATATGATGACAACCCGCCAAGAGAGCTGAGAAAATATACTGGAAAATATGAGGTGCTCGGGACGTATGCCGACAACGTCCACAGAAAGTCGAATGAACAGATCCGACCAGCTCTGCGTTCACGCCGTCATCATCGGTCTTCAGGCACACTCCCGCTTTACAAATCGGTTCGTTTCGACTCAGCCCTGGAGAATATTATCTATTTTCATGAGATGGACCGTCCCTTCGATGTGAGGAAAGATACATCACCTGTCACAGATTGTGACGAAACCGATTTGTTCCCACCTCCATATAAGAGTCTCAAAAAAAGGACATCGTTTTATGAATGGGAGTTATTTACCCCTAGCTTCCCTCATCATACTACCGCTCATGAAACCATGCCCGTCAGGCTTGAGAGGGTATCTCTTTGCAATAATCAAATGGCTATACTAGGTTCCGTTATAGTGGCCAACTTGGCATTCGAAAAGTCAGTCATCTGCCGTTTTACATTCGATTTCTGGAAAACTATTTCGGAAACTACAGCCAAATACGATTATAAAACTAATCCTGGCGAAATACCCGGATATGATCGATTTGTTTTCTCTATAATGCTGGCTGATACTATTGACTTTGAGGCACAGCCTTTATTCCTTTGTATACGCTATGATGTTAACGGACAAGAATACTGGGATAATAATTCCGGTACCAACTTTCAAGTTGACGTTATAAAGAGATATCTCTGCTGGGGTAATAAAGGGTAGCTATAACCAGCTTCCGCGTGTGCATTCAACCAGGGTTCCGAAGACAGGGTGGAAAAAAAGAAAAGGCTAAAATATTAACGCGCTTTTATTCGCACCGGGGATTTAACTTTAGGCAGCCGCTTGCACCAAGTTTCAAGGCATTTTAGGTCCCACTAAGGGACAGAGAGCGATAGTGTTTAAATAATTAGAATCATGCGCCATAGCTGTTATTATGTTATGGAGATAATTTGTGTAGCTTATAAAGGGAACTCGCGAAATCTCAGCCTATTTACATTTCTCCCAGCATTGATAAATCGGCATTGATCCGACAACACACCACTGATTCCAGTTAGATCGCATCTAGTTATGTACCAGGTTCGTTAGCACTTCGATGGCCTCGAGCTAGTCTCATTAAAGCCATCGATATCAGCTAGGATAATAGCAAATTTTGCAACTGTGTTCACAAGTGTAAACTATTCGCGAATAAATAGCCAGATCTTCATATTTATCCTTCTGGTAATTATACTCACTATCACAACGTGTCTCAAACTCTGAGTGCCATCCATATACCCACGATTCAAGTTGAGGCCATCTAGGTCTGCGGTCGTTTTCCTTCCTCAGCCGCATTCTCTCGGTCATTGACTACACGTTCAACAGCAGTTTCAATATCTTCAGCGCCATCAAGCATATCCAACCAGGCTGTCTGCACCGTCTCATGCTCAAGCAGCGACACAATAACTTCAGCTACAGATGCGCGGCTAACACTACCCCTCGACGTTGTAGTTTTTCCAAGTTCGATCAACCCTGCGGGTTCGTCCGACAGTATGCCCAGGCGAAGACTTATCCCCGAGAAGTCAGTTCGACTGGACGCCTCCTGAAGAAGTATCTCATCTGCTGCTAATTTAGCTTGACAGTAGCTCAAGAGACCGCCTCTCTGCATCTCTTGAGCGTATATCCAGGCGTCCTCATCCCACCAACTAGGTCGCTCTCGACGACAGTTAATATACGAAATAAGAAGTAATTTTTTAACAGTCGGCACTTGGACTGCAGCCTTAATAAAGTTAATGGCAGCATCTCGGTCGATGGCAAACGTCTAGCGAGGTTTATTAGTCGTCATTCTCCATTGAGTTAATATATTTCTTACTCGGTCAGGCCTTGCCTCCCCACCTGCTCCAGCGCACCAAACAACGGTATATGGTTTGACTTCATCGAGGATCGATCTTGCCTGGGAAGTATCATGGACATGTTCCAAATTACGGACCAGCACGTTCAAATTTCCCTGGTTAGGTGTGGCCAGGCTGTTGAGCTGGGAGACTTGATCCTGGCTCCGAACGAGGCTAGTAACAGTCCACGACTTCTTGAGTAGTTGCTGCGTAAGGATCTGAGCAATCCTACCATGGCCGCCGATGATCAGGACGTGTCGACTCATTGTAGAAGCTGCCAATCTCTCTGGCGGCGTGCTTCGGCGATTGCCTGAGAGTGGTTCATTACTGAGATAGGCAAGCCTTTGTTAAGGCAAATATAATGGTCCTGGTCGCTTAAAATAGACCGCGCAGAAATCCCCCCTATGAAATCTCGGCGCCAGGGAGGAAGGCACTAAAGCAGCTGATAATTAATAGCGTAAATCATGCTATCGTGACGATGCGGTGTCGAATAATGATGAAATGGCAGCTTTACTACGTCATTAAGTAGTTATGAGCCACAGGATATTAGGCGCGTTACTCTCCGTATGCGAAGACAGAATTCCCAGATGCTCATTCGTCAACCTGGCAACTTAAAGTCCCGCTATGATCTGAACCAAGCCACATGGTGGGAAGATTATGCCAAAAATATTCAATAATAATCGACTTAGGAACGTGAAAATAAGTTACCATTCAGCGCTTTCTCAAGTTATTGGCGTCCCTCAAACCGTGTGGCCGAGTAACTCTTTTTTGGCAGCAGCTATAAGCCCCGCATGTCACAACTGCTACCTTGCCCATCCAGATGAACTGGGAAACTGTGGATTCACTGGGGCCCGACGGCCGATCCAATTCCATAATGGAGACGAGTCATTAAATTGTTGTAGGAAGAAACTCGGGAACCATTGATATCAGGCAAACTTAGAGCTAATCAAATATGTTCTATCATCTCTATTATTTTGCAAAAATGAATATATGAATGCCCTACCTGTATGTCAAATTATGTGATTCAAGGCTCTGATCATTAGCCGATAATTGTATGCGGAATAAGCCGAGTTACGCCGGAGCCTAATGAGTAGCAATCAACTTCATGCAGACACCGACTAGGGTAATGAGAAGGGTAAGATAGTCAGTTAAGCCAAGTACAGCGTCCGGTTCAGTATTAAATATTATTCGTTCAGCAAACCTAACATTATAGTTCAAAACGACCCCTCAAGAAACCTCATCGTCTGCATAACTTGTTCTGCTAAACCAACTCAAGGATTGGATCGCTAAACCGGGATGCTGCAGTAGCACCACCATCGATCACAAAATCTGCACCGTTAATAAAGCTTGCATCCGGGCCTGACAAGAAAGCGACAAGACTTGCAACCTCATCAGCGCAGCCGGCTCTGGGAATTGGAGTCTCCGGAATCATCTTTCTTAACCGATCTCCCAACTCTGAATCTAACTCCTTTCGTATCATTGCCGTCATGATCACACCCGGACTGATTGTGTTCAGTCTCACTCCTTTCTTTTGTCCTTGTCGAATTGCAGCCTGCATGCGAACGATGTTTCCCCACTTGGAAATGCCGTATGCCAGCTCAGGTGAACCCTCTAGGTCGGTAGCATCGTGACCTAGTAGTTGTTCTCTTGGGGATGTCGCGAGATGCTTCTCCAGCTCAGGACTAATAGCCTTCTGGACCAAATAGCCAGCTATACTTGCAATAGAGATCAACGAGGAACCAGGAGGCATAACCTCAAGGAAGACGTCAATGACATTAGCTGTTCCGAGCAGGTTGACCTCGAAGATCCTTCGAGCAGTACCCATCCCGGGGGAAATACCAGCGGTATTCACTACTGCGTTCAACCTAGCCGCCTCGGAAGCGATCTTGGCGAGATTTTTGACAGAATCATTGCTTGACACGTCAACAATATGAGTTTGTACTTCGTGCCCATCACTTCGGAGGGAAGATGCAGCAAAATCGAGGACTTTCGGCGAGTTATCGGCAAGAAAAACGAGGCGTCCTGCCCCAAGGCGACGGGCAATGGCGAGGCCCATGCCGCCGGCACCGAGCACAAGTAATCCACTTCGAGATGAAGCCATTGCAAATTAGTTTGAGAACATATAATGGCGAGATGGCCGACGCTGGTTTACCCACGTCAATGAAAAATGGTCCTTGTTTGCAATAAATATAGTCCATATTCCTCTGCCCACCCTAGAATACGTTCGTCAACGGATCAGATGATTAGTAGCAGTGGCTCGGCAGCTCGGAGGCCCCCGACTCGTTAGAGTTGACAAGAGATGGGCCCACCATTAGATCAGATCATAGGCTGCAGCACACCAAACTCTCTCTACCTCAACAAGGGTAAAATATACAGAAATAGGGTTTCCAGATTATATCATGACTACGAAATGATTCATTGAAACATGCGATATAGGGTCCAAAGGTTGCGGTTGATCTGACTACGTCGTAAGACGACTGGTAAGGGTGCATCAGCCAAGGAAAGGGGGGGCTCATACGAGTCTGAACTCTAATAGCCTGAAGGAGGTGCGGAGGCCTGATGACAATGTGGTGGATCTAACATGAATACCCATTGATGACTAGGAATTTCCGGGGAGAATGTGAAGAGGAAATTAATCAAAATCTCGTAAGTGAACCTTGGATCTGCATCTATACACGAACTCGTGATCTATCAGGAGACAGACACTAAAGCATGTCATGGAATGCACGTCGGGGGGACGTTGAATTGAAGAAGCCGTGATGCGTCCCTATGTCTTGTTCACCTGGCATTTAAGGTCTTCGGGTTCTAACACTAAAATACATTCTAGAGTCGTCTGAAACTCATAGCGAGCATCTTACACCCATCATAAAGTCCGGACACGCCCCTCAGCTGTTGTCAAACTTCGGTTCTGTTCATTTGAGCGCATCAGAACCGCTTACCGACGAGCAATATGCTCCCGGTCATACCAGGCCCTATGTGCCCACTATCTTCTAGGAGATACATAGGTAGAACTTCTTAATAGATTAGGAATATAAGCAATGTGATATAGCGAGTTATGAATCGAGAAATTGCTGGTGCTTCTATCGCAGGCTGAAATAAGGGGGCGACAGGTATCTTTTAATCAATGCACTTTAATTGGCTATAACCCCCTGCTGTGACCTGGCGGGAGGTTCAACATAACTCAAGGGATACGTTAGCATGGCATCGAGGCGGTAGAAATGGACTTCTTTTGTATCAATATCAATATCAACATGACACTCATTCAGAATTACTATTCTATGAAACCTATCGAACGTAAAAATAGTATATACATAGACGAGCCACTTGATCTCGTGAACGAAAGCCTGGATCATCTGTTCGTATACGCTTCATATTGCGTTTACTGGCTGCGGAGCTCAGTGGTGAGTTGTAGAGTGGCGTGAATAGTTAGGCCTTCCGGAAGGTTTGGTCACTAGAGCTCTAAAATTTGAGGACAGGAAGGTTTTAATTCACAGTCAACCAAAATATTCCTAATTACATGAAATGGCATCGTAAATAAATAGTCAGTAATTTAATAATTGCACATGACTTGGTTGTAGGTCGAGAAATGATTGACTGAGAACGTCCAGGTTCCATCCTCCTTGCTATAACTCTGAAAACTTGTTCCCGCAACGCTTTTCGGGCGCTCGATATGGCTCGCAACTTGACGCCTGGCCTCATCCTCTGACAGATCTTCTCCTTTTGTCTTCTTTCGAGGCCACGAACTTTCCAAGGAAATTGAAGCAGGAAAATTAAGGCCCTCGCCAGGAGGGGGATTGAGTCCAAAGGAGTCGGGGTAGACCGTTGCTGATCGACTTTCAAGTATGACAAGACCACCGAGCAAACTCTCAAGGTCAATGCCCGTAAAGTCAACTGGATGTTTGAAGCGAATGACACCAACGTTCTCCCGGCCAATGGTCAAGTCCGTCACCCTTTTGCGCTGATCTTTGTCCATAGCCAGAATGTCTTCCTTTGAAGGCCGCATCCAGTACTCGCCGCCGGGAATCGGCCGCTGTACTGTCATCGTTTTGTTTTGTTCCACATTCGCTTCGTGATCTGATATTACCAGAGTGTTACCTGGGCTGGTTGGACTACTAGTATGTTCGCTGGTTTCAGTCCTAGTGCCTGGCGTTTGGCTCTTTGCCCCTCCTTCCCTACCGGGGTCGGCAATGCCAGTTAATGCCGTTGTGTCGATATTCTCTTTTTGACCCCTGCGGTTAGAAGAACTCACTAATAGATCTCGACCTCGGTCTTGATCAATCTCGAGTGTCTTTAGCTGCTTAGAGATCTGTGAGAGGGATTTCTCGACTATGTTAAAGCCCTTTCTATGGCCGCCGGTTGATATTGTGTCTTCGCCGGTGCGACGTTGGTCAGAGCCTCTTCTAGATGGGCTCCTGGTCAGTTCATGGCCTAGGTCTGGAGGTCCCATCCAGTCGGAGCTCAGAAGTGTTCTTTTGACTGGGTATGACGCGGGATACAAAGCATGACGAAAGCTGGACCTAGGAGAGCCTAGGGACATATGACAAGGTGCCAATCTAGGGCTTCTAAAAGAAAATCCAGCGGGTACGGATTGGCTTCTGGGTTTACCCTTGCTTGCCCGCCGCACGGCCAGCGGGCCTTCGTCCTGCTGTTGCTGCTTCTCCTCTGTCGTCAAGAATAGCCAAGGTGGTCCGTAGGCAGTAATTTCGTCAATTTTGGCGAACAATTATGGTTGAATGGTTGCACGACTAGCATCTTGTAATGGTTGCTGAATGAGCCTTGTGTTACTAGAAGGCCTTCCAGGAACCTGGTAATAAAGATTGCCAGTCTGTCCATATTCAGTCTGTTGACCGAATGGTTGAGGAACTTGAATTCTACCAACTGGCATCTCTGTGCTAGGGAATTGTGTTGCCTGCTGCCCAGCCTGAGTAGTCGAGTACCTGTCAATAACCCAAAGTCTTTGACTTGTGCTTGAGGGCCCTGAAAGAGCGGATACTTGGGTAGCCGCTGATGCAAATGGATTAGGAGCAGTGCTCAAATCTGTCCTAAAAATAGATCCGGTAGGCGGCTGGCTACTGCTTGGCCTTTGTGCTTCAGCAAAAGATGTCGATCCTTGTGCTTGTTGTTGACTTGGGGCCTGGAAAATGGAAGGACTCGACCACGAAGTGTGACTCTCTTGTGGAGCACTACCATACCAGGGCCGTTGAGAAAAACCGAATCCCGGGCTTCCAGAAACTCCGAAATCTCTTTGGCTACTTGTTGGCCTTTGAAAACCGTCCGGCTGAGTCCCAAACACACTTGGACCCTGAGACTTTGGACCCCAGACGAAGGTTTCGCCGGCCTTGGTCTGTCCGAAGGGCGAAGTGGTTGTGGTAGCGGATCCAAAACCAGTACCAAACGCACCCTGTTGGGAGCCGATTCCAAATGTCTGAGGTGGACCAGAAGCACTTCTCTGCATTGATGTACCAAAACCGGTTCCAAAACTTGGGCCGCCGAACCCAAATGTTGGACCGTACCGGTGACCGAGGGCATAATCGGCAAGCCTCAGCTCTTCCTGTGAGAAGTTCTTGTATGGACCTTGGAAGCAAAGATTTTGATAGGAACTCTTCTGCCTGTTGCCTAGCTCACTTCCAACAAATGGGGAGAATGGCTGCTTTGAAGTATCCGTCGCAAGGATTCCCCAGGCCCAACCACCAAAAGACTGACTCGGAGCGCTGAAAACGGAGGTCGTAGGGGTCCTGAATCTTGTCCAAGCATTTGAGCGGAACCCGGCTGTACTTGGGCTCATTCCTGTGCTGAAGCCCGTCTTCTTTGCGCTTGAACCGAAGAACCCGCCCCCAAACCCGGTCGGGTCGGCATGATTTGTGACATTACTTGTGCCAGGATCGCTGAGTACAGTTAACCCTTGTGTGTTACTGTGATGCTCAAGCCAGCCAGTGCCGGTTCTTGTGGGCGGGAATGTGGGCGGGAATGTGGGCGCCGAGCTGGACAACCTGGGTCCAAGCGAACTGACGGGATCTGGAAAAGCTTGACTTAGTATGATAAACTCTGAGCGAGAAGGGTTATTTATTATAGTTTGCTGCTGTATTCTCTTTTTATTACTCGGGTAGACATTAGATAACTATAAATAACTAAATAACACTTGGCGCGAAAGGGATCTTACCTCCCGAAGCTCCATATAATGATTCGCGTGTGGTAGCAAAAGGTCCAGTGGAAGATGGCGTGCCAGAACCAAAATCCCACCTACTGGGATCTACGATAAGTTAATTGCTGAAAAAGGCGGTATTTCTGCTTCATGAGAGGGAAGAGCAAGCCCGCAGGATATCTTACGGTTGGAGTTGTGAATGTTTGATCCAAATGCGTCAAAGCCGGTCGGTAGCTGCTGCCATTGCCCGAAAGGCTTCTTACCAAATTCAGACATTGTGAAAAGTGAATTGCGTCATCGCCGCATGGGGGCGACTTCCAGAACTTATGTTTGAATCAGTTGCAGATGGTTAGGAGCATGCTCCTATATCATCTGATCGCAATATGATCTGACGGTTGCAGATAAATGCAGAAGAAGCTGTTGCAAGCTGTTCGGAAATGCGGCCATGATCTGATGTTCGAATTAGGGTTGCGTCATCACCTCACATTGATAGTTTTGTGACCCAAGATTGGGCGTTGGTAAAAGCAAAGCTACCACTAAACAGACAACTAAAGGTGGTGTGGGGTAGGCGAGAAGACGACAGATTGTAAGCCCAAAAGCACATGCCATGTCACTAGCAGATACACCTTGTGGCATGATTTATGCCTGTAAAGAATGTATGCCTGTAAAGAATGTATGCCTGGAGCCATACTAGACTATGATTGGGATAGGTTCACAACTATAAAACGGACTTTTATTAGCCTGATCATTAGCCTACAAGACATACCAGCCTAGTCTGGGGTTAAAAACAAATATGATATGGGGTCGTAAGCATACACAGAGACAGCTCCTTAGTTCCCTCCTGCAAGAACATGGTTAGTATCAAACCTATGGGTGTTAACCGATGTACATGTATGTTGTTACTCGAGGATTGACAAGTCTCCCTACACCAATTTATAGGCATGTGCATACTACCTAAAGAATCTCCGAGACTAGAATCTATATATAGAAGAGGGCTAATCTAATATTCTATTAATAGTAGCTGTATTATTACTATAAATTACTAATAATTCCTAATAATTTAATCCTTAAACTATATTTACTTTCTAATAAGCTTAATAACTACCTTTAATATATAAATTATATTTAATTAATACTTTTATAAAACTTAGCTTATTAGCTATTAATAAGTCTTTTTTATTTAAGTATACTTAACCTACTTTATTTATTATTAAGAGATATAATACTTTATAACTACTTAATATATATTTTATAATTTTAAAAATATTAAACTTAATATAAATTAGTCTACTTATTTAAAACTTATCTTATTATAATAAGATTTTATTATATTAAAATTTAAATAAATCTTAATATTATATTAATATCTTAGTAATAATACTAAGTTTAATGTAAAAAAGAGGCTTACTTATTTAATTAAATAATTATATAAATTATACTTTATTTTTATATAAGTTTATATATAGAATTTAAAAAGTAAAATTTAATTTATATTTAAATAAGAGACTTAAAACTAAAAAGAAAGAAAAAGACTAGATATAAAGAAAAGTAAAAATACAAGGAGGGGTACTAATACCTCTATAGATTAAAAGTATCCTAGTATATTTAAGTATCTCTACCTTAAATAGTTTAATTGGCATCTACCTTATATTTTATTTATCTACCTGGCGGTTAGATAGATAGATAGATAACCCACACTAGATAACAGTAATTCTGAGGAACATGGATCCGACTCGGTGTGGTAAAAAGGGACAAGGCAACCGAACATCTGTTTGCGACCATAACTCCGTGCCCACTTATACTTGCCGCATCCCTCGCGAACTGAGCCCAAGCCTCCTACTTGTCTTTTGACCCTCGTGAGTTCTAGCCTGGCCACCATTCGAAGGCGCTAGTCGCCCGCTGACATGAAGGCATCGCGACGACGTCCTTCATAGAAGCATGAGACGACAGAAACCTCCAAAGAATGCCGAATCTTGATGCAACGATAGCGGCTCTAAAGAACAACTGGGCTTGTTTCGGGCTGCCTTGGCGGTTGAGTGTCAGGGTCTGTGCAGCCCACATCAGCCTCGAGAGTAATATGCAAGACTAAACAGCTTTCTACGCAGGATCGGTGCATCGGAATCGGATACGTGCGAATCTGATTAAGCATCTGAGACAGTTGAGCATTTTCTATTTCGATGTGTAAGGTGCACAACGGAACGGGAAGACATGCTGAAATGCTCACGAACAAGGATGGGAAACCTGTCGTTCTTCTTGGGGGGAAAGGCAGCGTCTGACGGTGACAAATAGGCGCAAGACATGCAGGGCAGTACGGGCGATGATCAAATTTGCCCCTGCAACAGGGAGGCATGATAGGGACCAAAAGTCTCAAGCACACTAGCTATTCAGATCGAATCCCACTAACGTTGCACAGTCTCAGTTTGACAGACCGTGCTTCAGCTGCTGAGGATAGGATGCTGAACACTAGGAGAAATTGGCCTTCAAGCACGCCTGTCAGCGCATCTACATCAAGTTGGACCAGTCATTCAAAGTGAAATATCAGTATTGTTTGCTTTTGATCAATCTGAGTAAACTATACATAGTAGAAGAAGAGGGATAACTGTCTAAGGATCGTAATCGCGACGCCTCAAAGCAGGCTCGCGCAGAGTGGACGTGAAAGGAAACCATTGCCCAAATCATTCATCATCAGTCTTGGTCATGATCAATGCCCGTGACGCTTGCACTTGTATCCGTGCCGACGGGTTCCCTGGGGACACTTGCACTTGCCATGTCTCGACTCCAAGTCTCCCTTGCATTTGCATACCCCCATTATCAACTTCTTGTCCTGGTCCTTGCAGATGCACTTGTCTCCGTGCCGACGGGTTCCCTGGGGACACTTGCACTTGCCATGTCTCGACTCCAAGTCTCCCTTGCATTTGCATACGCCCCTCATCAACACCTTGTCCTGGTCCTTACAAACGCACTTATGGGGATCATCAGGATCCTTCATTTGGTCCTCGGGGCAGCGGCATATCTTGTGTTCGCGATGGAACTCTTTGCCCTCGTCCTTGCAGATGCACTTATTCTTTATATCATTAAAGTCGGCGTCCTTGCCGCAACGGGGGCGGTGGTGCTTGTTATCTCTGGCCTCGACGTCATGAAGGTCGGCTTCGGGGTTGGGAAGTGCAGTGACGGAGCCCAGGGCAAGAAGTGCGCCCAGGAGAAAGTGTTTGAGAAGCATGGTGACCGATGGATGGTTTGATAAGATAAAGCTATAGTAGGTAGAATATAGAATTTAGCGGGTCTCTCTGCTAACTGCTAATAAGAAAACCGCGAGAGTGAAGATGCTCGTATCTCAGATACAGAGGCTTCAACATAGGGGAAACAAAACCATGAGGTAGAGAGGATTACCTCTAATATATACCCCTTAGGTTCATCGACCGTTAACTATCCATCTACCGTGAATTCAGCTTGAGTTCTGCATCTATATTTAGAATTATCCTGCACCTCCGGAGTTGACTCTCCACGCAAGTAAGATACAGTTTATGTCATTCTTTCGCGAGTGCCATGCCGCCTTCATCGCAACCCCACCATCTTATCGGATACGAGGTCCTCCGGCCAGACTGTTGGTCCGACAATAGGAACTGATAGTCAAGCACCCGTCTCTAGAGGGTCTAGATCAGTCCAAAACTCCTCCAATAGCTTAAATAGAAAAATTAGTATTTGTGCCCCTTTAACAGCCAAGGGCTAAACAGAAGAGGAGGGATCGACGACGGAGCCGGTGAGTTAACACGCCGAACGAACATCCTTGTTGTCGAATGAAGCTAACTTGACATCATAGGCAAGCGCGTTGAGTAACACACATTCATCTAAGTTGTTGATGGCTTTCGTTCAAGTGAACTAATCGTGACAAAGAGGCTTCGGCATACTGAGCTTCCGACTGCAACTGGAAAGCATGAGTTAGCACACGTGAGAAGAAGATCCTGATGACCACTGGTTTGAAGCCATCGACTTTTTGTTAGTATCCTCTAACAGAAGTCGACAACTGCACAATGTCATACTCTAAAGGAGCTAGAAGTCTATCGGGCACACACAACCATCATTAATGTCTTAGGTGCTTCCCCGCTTCAGACCCCACCAACCATACGATTTCCCCGCACACTATCAACGCTGTCAAGCGCGGCAACACCATTCTCCCGGGTCCAGATTCCCGGAGCTGGAATCTATGGGATGCCCGTTGTAGCTTGTAGTTGCTTTTCCGTAATTCAATCGCAGCCTCATCTAAGGGCTTGAGTCTGACAACAAATAGGAGTTACCTGGTGTACTTCCAGTTCACCGACCGTCCGGATGTGTGGGGTTGAGCGAGTTCCGCTTCTTACTATAACGTGGTTAATAAGCATACTGACTAGACAAGTAAAATGACCACTACCCTATACACCTTGAAGTTTAGTTTATAAAAACTTATAAAAAGCTTAACTTAAGCCTAAAATAAATATAATTCTAATAATATGTATATATATCTTAAATTAAGTTATATTAATATTTTTACAGATTTTAAAAACATTCTAGATAGTTATAAACTTTAAATTTTAGCTAAATTAGTAAGTATACTAAATTGTAAGGCTTTCTATATAAGATAAAAAGTTTAAAATTCTTAAAAAAAAAATATACCAGTATTAGCTATATTATTATAAAAAATATTTATAATAGATTTTTTATTATTTTATTTATAGCTCAAAAGTACTATAGGGTAGTTTATTTTTAGCTACATTGTGTAGTGGTTAGTATACTTGTCTGGTTAGTATGCTTATTAACTCTCGCTCTGGCTCTTGACTAACCAATCCCTCTCAGAAGGCGACCTGGGTCATGACGACACTATAACGTGGTTGGAGGGTCAGAGACAACGGCTGAACGGTCGGGCCGTGTAAAGGTTTGTGCTATGAGGGAGCTAAGACTTGGCCTTGATGGCAGTGGAGATAGCATCTGATACTGAAAGGTTTTGGTTGGCCAGCTAAATCCGGATCCTCTTCTCTGTGCTTTGGCTTCAGATGTCTACTGGGAATCAGGATATCTAACATAATTAGGAGATGCAACATCCGAGAAAAAGCGGCAGGTCACGGTCCACATTTGCACCGTAAGTTTAACCTTGTACTCTGCCGTAGTCTAGATTCCAGCATGTGTGTCGCCAGTCGAGAATGCAGAGAGACAGTGCTCGGCGGGTGAAGGGTCTCACGGGAAACCCTGGCGGCCGCCATCCGGATCGGTGGGTGCCGCAAGCCATTTTAGCAGCTTCTTAATTAGCAACTACCTGTTCACCGGCTTTGCAATGTAGCCATCCACCGCCTTCTCCAGACAGAGCTCCATGTCCCCCTTGACTGCGTAGGCGATTATGGCGATGATCAGCAGCCACACGCCGCTCTTCCTGATGCGGACTGTTGCCTCGTATCCGTTCATGACAGGCACACTGATGCGAAGTACCGACTCCTCGGTGTTACGACCCAAGATGGGAACGGTATGAAGATGATTGCCCGTCATGGTCAAATGGGAAGAAGTTGGTATCTCTTTGGACATGTACATAGCGTCATCTCCACCTTGATGTATACATTGATCAGCTGTGAAGAGCGCAGTCACATCCATATTAACTGCTTAAAATCCTCCACTTGAAGCGAACGAGATAATGTATCGCGCGGTCTAGAACAGTGATTACCGTAATTCTTCGCCGGCAGGACTCCCAGCTAAGTCGAGGATATATCACATTGGCTTGTTCTCATTCAAGACATAAAACGACAAATGTTGCACTCTTGAATTCGATAGGTAATACATTAGAAAATTTGTGTATATGCCCGAAGCACTATGAGCACTGCGCTTTATGAATATGTACTGTGAATGTCTGAAACATGATTTGATCAGTTGTCACCGTCAACATCGTAAGGAAACAACCATCCGTTCTCATCGTTGTACTCGTCCTTATGAGTGGTTCCATGCAGAACCTCATACCTCTCCATTTCAAATTCATCATCGCCAGCCTCTCCATTAATGATCCTACCAATCCTATGACCAATTTCGCGACCCTCGGTGTATCCACCATGGACAAAGCCAAAGAATTCAGCTGAATTAGCCTCGCCGGCAAACCACAGGCGTTCCAGGTTGGCACGTATATTTTGGTGCTTCTCAAGAGTCATGCCTACAGGCCAGTTGCTGTAAGATCCATACGCCCAGCTAGACATATCATGTTAGTTATGGATGGAAATTAGGTACAAGGGGCTGTTTATCAACTCACGGTTCGGTGCTCCAGCGTGGGTAAGTGAATGCTGTAGGCTTATGGACCTTCTTATCAGGGTACATGGACTGCAGGACCTCCACGACTTGCGCTTCGGTCTCCTCGTCCGTTTGTCGCTCGACTTGGTAGGCCTGCTCGCCAGTGACTGTCGCGAAGATGATGTTGGATCCCTCAAGGAAGCCTTTACCATTGAGCGGCTGAAACAGAGGATAACGTCCACGCTCAATAGGGTCGGCGTAGAGCTGATACTGGGCATCAGTATCCCAGAACGACTCGTTGAATTGCATAAAAATCTTGGTGTATGTACCCATCGCAAATTGGTCGATAGCGCTCTGCTTCCAGTGAGGCAGCTTCGGTTTGAACTCCACGACGTCCTTCTGCAATACACCGAGAGAAAATGTACAGATAGCATAGCTAGCTTCTATACAGCCACCATCCTTGGTTGTGACCTTGACGCCCTTCTTGTTATACTCAATACCTTCAACAGTAGTCTTGAGGAGGAGTCGTGGATCGTTCTCCTTGAGGAAAGTTTTGGCTTCCTGCTTGAGAAAGTAGTTATAACCGCGCTGGTCGATAACTAGGTTGCTGACATCGCTGAAATAACCAAAGGTAGCATTGTCTCCAGCGACGCCAAAAACAAGACCGCTCTCATCAGGCGTCCAAGCAGCCTCAAAGTCCCATCCCCACCAATCTGCTGCCTGCGCATACATATCGTTCTTATCTGGTCTTCAGCCTCCAGTACGAAGACCAGCGCGAGCAGATAGGTCCTGGAGGTTATCCAGCAAGATGTGACCGGAGTCGCCTGACGCATTCTCAAAAGCGGCATCTAGCTCGGCGATTTTGTCGGTCCAGTTCTTGGCGCCCTTGTGGTCAAACGTCTTGAGGGCATCGTAGTCGGCGTAAGTTGTCTTTAAACCGTGCTTCTGCGCCAATTTCCAAATGGGGTTCTCGTGCGTCTCGAGGGATCCGATGCCTTCCACCCAGTTGGCACCTAGCTCAATAGTGTATGGCTTGCCGGTCTTGGTGTTTCGGCCAAATTGTTGACTTCGCAGGCGACCTCCAATATAGTCATTATGTTCAACGATAAGGAAGTCGGTAATTTTCGCTTGGGTCAGGTTCTGGGCTGCAGCAATACCAGCAACACCAGCTCCGAGAATAGCAACCTTGGTCTTCCTGCAGGTTCCTTCATCTCGAGGTGGGAGGCTGGCTGCCTCGGCTGCGGTAAAGAAGGCTGTAAGGACAGTCAGAAGCTGTGCTGGTGATTGCTTCATGTTGGTGGTCTTTGGTAACAAGAGTGTCCGAGATCAACAGTTCTGAGAGAGCTAGAAGGAGGGAGTTTGGTTTTATACGAACCCCCCCGGGGAGTAATTAAACTATCGCACGCTCCATCACGCCGAGCATACGTAGGCCGCGATGATTCCTTAGCTTCGTTCGCCCAACTTCTCCGGTGGAGCCGAGGAACCCCCCGCCCCAATGCTGACCCGAGGCCATTGTTGATCACATAAAGCAAAACATCCGCATCTCTAGCCATGGCCAGGCCGGCTTTCGCCCCTGAAGTTATCAAATTTCAGATAGCGTAGGCTGTTGGTCTTGTAGCGCCCCTTAGCTCGTCGGTGCTCTTACCTAGCTAAGTAGGTCCCTGACGCTGCTAATCGGAGACAAGATGGCATGACTCGCGCTAATTAGTTTTCCAGGTTCGCTTATATCGGGTCCACCGAAATCTACATGCAACAGTTGCGATTCGCGGAGCACGGGCATTGGAGATTGATCTAATCCACATCCGGATTACCTTGGTCTCGAATACAGTTTTTGGTGGATTGCGCTCTGTTGTTCATTACGGAGTACCGTTCAATCGTTAACCCACCAATTCCATGTCGTGCTGTTGCTCTAACCGCACCGCTTCCAAGCACGAATTTGAATATGGCTCGAGACTGATGAGCGCCCTTGAACTTGAGAGGAAGAAATACCATTATGTGTACAGTTTCCAGAAGCTGAGCTAGTTGGCTTGGCATTTGCGCCAAGTCGCTTCGGGAGGATCAGCGGCAGCAGCCCGATGCCAAGTATGCAGGAGCTAAGGTTATCGATTTCGATTTTTACAGGGGCGGTGGGTCTTCAACTCCCAAAATTATGAAACTAGATTTTTTATTTCTCTTATCGTTTTCCGCCACCTTTATGTGCAAGTGCCCGAGCGTCTCCTTTCCAAGCCTGGGATAGCGCTCTGCACAGGTACTCGCTTAGGCCAGCTCTAAACTCTATCGTTAATTCTATTGGTTATTTTTTAGTTAAACCTCGATGGTTAAATACA
The DNA here is from genome assembly GCF_013085055.1 of Fusarium oxysporum Fo47. Lineage (NCBI taxonomy): Eukaryota > Fungi > Ascomycota > Sordariomycetes > Hypocreales > Nectriaceae > Fusarium > Fusarium oxysporum. The sequence goes on along the minus strand of NC_072851.1, from coordinate 2,455,699 downwards.
TTGCAGATCCCTCAGTCCGTTTTTATCCAACCTCTGCTGCCGAACCATGTCCCTCTTGTCTCTGTTTGCTTCTCAGTCTAGTTGTAGAACCAAAGCCTCGGGTCGCTCTATCGAGCGAGTGCCTCAATGGATAACAATACTTCAATTGTATGTTTGCCGAGTCTATGTAATCCAGACTTTTCTTTTTCTGTCTTTCCCTCTCTTTTCTTTTTGTCGTAACTAATTTCTTCAGGGTATCCAAGCAGTGCTGCTTATTTTAGCACTAGTGGTACTGGTCCTACGATGCTGGGCGAATTATCTAATGAAGCAGGCTTTATTCAGCGTGCCTGATATTCTCGCATGGCTGGGTTGGGTTTTTAGCTTAGGATGGTTTATCTGCTCGACTCTTGCACTTCGAATTCTTATCGATAATCCTGCAGTTGGCTCTGAACTTATAGTTAACTCAGTAGAATACTTAAAGGTATGGCAATGCAGTAGCTGCGCGAACGATAATTATGATGCTGACTATGTGCAGATAGTATTAGTAGCGGAGTACTTTTTCGACACTGGGATTTACTTCCCCAAGATATCTATCGTCTTGTTTTATTGGAAGCTAATTCCTGGGATTTTGGGATCATTGAGACGCGTATTGCTTGCAATCTCGATTTATCTTGGTTGCGCTTTGCTTACATCAGTGCTTGTAAACACTCTTATTTGCGTACCTTTTTCTGATAATTGGTAAAGTTAAATGGCATGACTTGTCTAATCATCTGACTGACGGGTATCAGGTCTATCGAAAACCAGCTAAAGTCAGCATGGAACTCATATGCTTCTTTTTGTGTTCAATGGGGTCTCAACTTCTCAACGGATCTACTTAGTATGTTCAAAGTACCTGCTACCTACTTGAAGGAATTCATTTAACATGGCCCTAAATAGTCTTTTTCTACCCCTTCTTTCTGCTTAAACACTTAAAGCTTCACAGAAAACAACAGATCGCCCTTATTGGGATCTTTTCTTTAGGTGCTATCACGTTGATAGTTAGCCTGTCCCGGTTTATTGCATATAATGCGACTGATTTTGAGCTTGACGACCAATCTGGCAGTATGTCTTCGCTGTCCTTGCTCTATAACATTCTTAGGCTAACCTAGTGCATAGATACCTTATCTCTCGCCGAGATGAGCACCGCCGTTATCGTTGTGTGCCTCCCTGGCCTTCGAAGATTTATTATGCGATCTAAAACATCTACAAATCGCTCCTCGTCGAACCAGCCCAGCGGCTACGGTGTCCACACAAAGATCACCGGAAGAGGCCAGAATACCGACACATCTAAAGGACAAATCCCGCCATCGCAGTACGCTAAATGGGGCGTAAGAGATGATGAGATCGAGTTGGTAACTCACATTCGCGTTTCCCACGAACTGGTCAATCCAGATGATACTCGCAGCGCGAGCGGACAAAGCGCAATCAGTCAGAATTTTAAAGTATAGTGTTACGAATATTTGAGTTTGGCGTTGGAGGAAACGTAACGTGTATGACAAGCGAGGGAGCAAAAAAACCCTCATTCCCTGATCTTCTTAAGTGCTCGATCAAATTATTGACTACCGAATGTATCATAATTAAATATAGAGGCGGATATCCTTCTTGCATTTTGGGTCCTCTAAAATAGCTTAAGGTTAAGGATCTAGAGAGTTGAAAAGATCAATAATACATATTGTAATATCATAATCCTGTCAGCCCTCTCCCTACTTGTAATACTAATCACCAAGCTTTGTAGTACTTCACATCATGTTTTATATAGAGGGATATCTATATAATTCAACCTTATTTACCTGTGCACAGCTTGGTACCATGCCCGAACCGAAGGTTAGTATGTAATATTCCTGTGCTAGATTTATCTTTGTAATTGGCATGTTGTCGTCGCTTCTTCACCAAGACTAGCTCCCTCATCTGCGCACAATCCGGCAAATACGTCTTATATCACGGCCACAATACTTCAACAGACCAATTCCACAATCGCGTCAGGCCAGCCATAACCTGAAACACACCAATGACAGAGCTCGTGTTTCCAAACTCGATACTACAAAGCACAGTCTAGACAAATCAGCACAAGCCATGTTACCAGAGCTCCCTCATCAAACTTACCGTTGTGCCGTGGTTCCTCGTCGTGATGACAAGCGACCAGGTATGGCCCTAGATCACAGTGCCAGGTAGGAAATGTAGCTGGGAAACCGCATCAGCACCTGCGCAAGTGGTGAGAAATTCCCACTGCGCCGCGTGCCAGATTCCCATCTGCTGCTCCACCTTTGCCGCATTGCCACCGTAGTACTTAGTTTCGATACTTATAGCAAAAGGGTACTATTAAAGCATCCTATCTGCAGTCCAGTCAAATCACAGAATAGCAGAGCGGTCTTAGTTCAGACTAGAGTCATTCTCAGGTCTAAAGTAAAAGGCAAAGTCGACGCGGCTATAAGATCGGGGAAGCGATGGTATACAGAGTCGATGTTTGATGTTATACTTAGAGGGTTAGTGTTGACATCATTTCTTCTAGTAGGAGCTTTACTTACTAAGATATAAAATCGAGAATGTCATGATCTGCATCGTGACCGACCCACGTCCAAAGTAAAGAGGTCGAGCAGAGGACAATATACAAGACAGTTCCAGGCCGCCTCGTCACTGGGCATCCGAGAGCATCAATCTGACCAATCAGCGACACGTGAAGCGCGACGAAGAACCTCCCACTCTGATACCATTACAGCAGGCCTAGACTGTTTCAAGCCCTCGCTCGTAACATCGTCACAGAACATGTGACGCGGCGTTGATTGTCGTTTGAGATCGGATGGCGATGATGAAGGTGGCGGTATTGTTCAAAAGGGAGTGTATCAAGCCAGTTTGGTACTAGATGCATTGATGCGTTGAAATCCATTTGCTGCAGCCACGTCAATCGATAATGGCGATGATAATCGTGATGTTGATGTTGATAATTTGAGCCAGCGAAAACAAAGAGGTCATTCCTAGCTTAGGGTCACGTTAGATCACTCTGGGACACCTCTGGCGAAGCTGCACAGGCTGAATCCTGACGCTAGGTTCGCGCTTTACCATATTGAGATCGGTGTTGTCTATTCTAGACCTTTTGCACAACATATATATCATCCTCGCTTCCATTCGGTGCTGTAGAATTCTAGCAATATAAGAAAATGCAGTCTGAGGATGGGTGGATTAAGGAAATTACCAGTTGGAATTCTGCAGAGCATAGGCTCTTTTATTTCATTCCGTGATAGAGCAAGCTACTTGAAAACACAGGCGCTAGCTGGTCACCATTGTTATCCTCTATATGAAGAACAACAGGAACCTTTTCATCTTTGGGGCTGTATTGTAAAAGACATAAATTAGCTGCGAGAAGTCTTGTCGACGGGCTTGGTACCCGTATTGATTGGTAAGGACATTCAGAAGTTGACTAAAGCCAAGGAAGACCCCAATGGCAATTTATTTGCTGTACTTGTGTTTATCAGAAAGAATATGGGGGCAGGAAACAGAGGGAAAGGACTTCAGGATGTATGCCAAATTGTATGCGATGGTATACCTTCTAGACTCCGTTGCATTGCTTTTAGTCGAACGACCCAGGAAGCCAAGTTCCCAGGCTTCACACTGGCGATCTCTCCTGATCCTCTAGAATGCTTTGTTGATGGTCCTAATGCAGCAAGAATAGCCATTGCATACTTTGATGATGAGCAAGGAACTACGATGCATGCTACATCAAATATCGATGTAACAGATGATAATATTATAATTCGCGACAACAGCGCGAGAGTGTTTGAAATATCATATACCCCAGAGACACGCTGGTCGCGTGGTCATCCGTTAGGAAGCTTCGAGATCACATGGTGAAGGGGCATAGGTAAGTAGGAGGGTCTTATGAACTAGATATCTGTTGCGGTATAAGCGAACCTCTTGCGCTACTTCTGAACTTGAGATATTGAGCTCTGGTTTTCTTTACTCATTCTCATTTGACAAACTTTGGCTTCCATGCTCTTCTTCAATTTCTACAAATCAGTTGTCACAATATTACATATTTACTCTAACGGTTCGAAGTTGGCAAGGCAGGATCAGTCCAGAGGGGGATCAGCACTTAGATTTTCCAAACCACAGCACAAACTCCTGGTCTCGTATAGCTTGATTGAGTACCTGGATGGCTAGATATCTTGAAAATACATTTTTTTTCCATCTCAGATCTACGTTGCTGTTGTATTACGGGGGTTGAAATGAACGACCTCGAGGGCCATCAGAGAATAGAGTGCCGTTGAGTGTCACATTTTCCTGACCAGGTTAGCCCGTCCTCACTGCCCAAGAATCTTAACGTATCATAATGTACCTAGAAATGCTGGTAGCCGCAAAAAGCGAAACATATTGAGACTACAAATCATCAGGCCGAGGCGTATCAGACCGTCGACTCTGCTACATAGAATGTACGGACAATACCGGGGAACAGTTCGTTGTCCGACACTGGGGACTTTGAACCCGATAAACACCACACGACGACAAAGGAGCTTTTGACGACTCTGCCCAGGCATAACGGCTGCGTTGTTTTGAGGCGACGAACATTGGGCTTTCATGTTATATCCATAATCTAGTCCCTTGTCTACAATTGTATGTACCCATATTAATGCCAGCTTTCGTTCGTGCTCTTTGACAAGTCTTGCCTTTCTTTACTGTAATCTCATAATTCCGGTCCCTTGAGGCTGTGATTGTGATATCATGTTGGAATTTCTCACACAAGAGCCTCAGCAAGCACTGCCAAGCCACCTCCACATCTCGACAATGAACCAAGCCACCAAAAGAACATCGGCAAATAAACAATCTAAATCATCAAGCCACTAGGCGTCGGAATGATTCCCTCTTCATAATCTCTACTAGGAGCACCACAACAAAATACGCCCACGACCGCCCTTACAAAAAGACCTTCAGCCACGATATTCTTCCTTATCTCCCCTGTTGCCCCCGGCTCCGTCGCCAAAACTAGCATCAGCTGGTTGCATTGCATATATCCGTCTCAATCCCGTCTGCTTCTTTAAGTAGCTTATATTGGCCTTCCGAGCGCAGCTTTCCTTTCCAGTCAGCGGCCCTCGCTTGCTCCATTAACTTGCTCAAGGTGGCCTTTTCTATTTCATCATAATCATATTAGCATTCAGTCCGATATACATCTTTCTCCAACCCTCGCTTTCTAGCTTCTTGAAAATACTTACGACTGGCTGGCAGCCAACCATCACGCTTATACTGCTGCATTAGAGAACCGATCTCCTTGAACATCCTGGAGAGTCGCCAGTTGCTGATCGACTTGAAGAACTTGCAGATCATATCGTAGACCGATTTCAAAGCAGCGGCTACTGAGCAAGCGAGGGTGATTATCGTGATGGAAATCGGATCAATCATGGTAGCCGATGATGGTCCAGAACAACTGGCTTGACTCCTGCAGAAAGTTTCTTTTCTCTTCTTTGGGAACAACCGAAGCTGTCTGTAGTACTGAAATGCCCGAGCGGAGGTAGTGACTTGTCAGTTCGTGGGGTGATAGTGATTTAGGAAAACATGCGAAACGGGCATGGGTTAGGGTTGCTTATAATGTGCGATAATGTAGAATAAACTAGAACACTTGGAGTTTCATTTATTGTTGACATTTGTGTGAGCTTGAACTGTCTGAAAGGGGAGACGTTTAAGTATTTAAGTTCCTGATTGCAGTTGAGGCCTTGATGGAAGTAAGGCTGACTTTTACAAGTTGACAAGCTGACCTCCGCCGATTGACGGTGGGGCTGAGTTTTCAAGTTCGGGGAGGCTGACAGAAGTGGCGTTGGACTTAAGCCTTATAACACGCGAACATGCCAAAGGAGTTTAAATGCTACTTACCTCGCAATTGTAATAGGGCACAGCTACCGCATGTGACCGTGAAAGGCATTAGACTCAGACCAGTTTTCAGCATTGGGCAACAAGGCTGTCGATTAACTTGCGTGACGGGCGTGACTTCACCCATGAGCATCGCAAGATTATCTGTATGGCAGAAGTGGTCGTTTAAAGCCAGGAGCAAATTCGTCTGGCCGCAGACGCCTGTCTTATGAGAGAGGTCATAGAAGCATAAGCTACTACTATACAGAGGACCGTCAGTACCAAACCGGCCAACCCCAGATTTCCCCGGCGTTTTACCATCTCAAGCCACCACATTCCTCAAAAAACCACCCCTAGCTTCTACACTTTGTACCCATACATATTAATATACAGGGTAAACCGAAATAAGCATCTGCCTTCCATTGTTTAAGAAAAGAATATTAAGCACAGACCACCTACGTCACGTGTGGCTTGCACTGTTGATCTACAGTGGGCTAGACGTAGACTAACTAGATTAATTACGTTTCAGTCGATTACTACTGCAGGAACAAGTGTCAGCTTTTAGGTACCCCGCCGTCCCCCACATTCACTGTTCCAGAGATCTGACGATAATATTTTTCCCCGCCTCCAGCTCTTAATCGATCCTCAGGCCTAACTCCTTATCCACGAACAACGCGACTTTCATCCCTGATCGGGATGAAATCTGGGCCCGCTAATCGGCAAATAACTGTAGATGCAAAATGGCGAGCCTTCCTGGGAGACTTCTACACGCTCCTGGTGGCTGAGGATAGTACATCCTGGTAATTCACTATCTAGTGATACCTGCAAGTGCTTGGGATGCCAATTGAGCCGTGGTTAACCGACTACATTGAACGAAAGACATAGTTGTAGAAGAGCTGAGGTGTGAGGGTGCCAAGATTTTGAGCCGGAAACGCCAAGCGATTTTTGGCTGGCAAGGAATAGCTCCAGAAAATGGTTGGTTTATCTGTCAACGTAGGGTAAGCAGTCTTGTTTGGATTATAAAAAACACCAACTTGGATGAATTATGAGAAATAACCAGGAATGAACAAGCCGGTCGAAAGCGTTAAGACCCGATATTCCATTTATCCACCGTTTCACTGTATTATGTACATTAATATGACATGTTATATAGCAACGAAACATGTGAGTAAAGCCACTTGATTGACCAGGAAGCACTACATTTGGAGGTGTCGCTTGACCTAAAGACTAAGACCACAAAACGATCTTAACATTTTGAAAGCCAATCAAGATTCTGGTATTTTTCCAGCTATGCTCACTTTTTCGTCTAAATTAAGAGCAAAAAAACGTCTTGTGATATCTTTGACAAGTTCGGGCTACCAAAACGAACGGCTTTCATGACATGGCACTGTGGCCAGTGCTTTTGGCAGCACGATAGGTTAAGCTGTGGAGTCGCCTGGCTTAGCTTCATGCGCCTGCTTGACGAGGGGAATAACCCCTTTAGGTGCATAACCCTTTCTAAGAGACTATTTACTACTGCAGTCTCCTTCAACTTTGCCCCTCCCTTCCTAATCCCCAGGCTTTGTTGTTAAAAACCTTTAATGAAACGCTAAAACAGGCACTTCTGACCATCTGGTACCCCCGACACCCCACGGATACACACCCAAACAGTAGCAGGCTACGTATTCATTAATGGCTCAGCATGGTATCACCTTCTCTTCCATCCACTGTCCAAAGGAAAAGACAGCGGGTAGAGAGTGTATATCCACGGCGACGTTCTGTTATGGCGTGTAACATCTGCCGTGGCCGCAAGAGCAAGTGTGATAACGGCCGGCCGTCATGCAGTTTCTGCCTCCAGACTGGCGCAATATGTATCTACGAAGATCAACGGTCTGACTACTCCAAGTTCGTCACAGAGCTCTACTCCTGATGTGCCATCTTGGTTGGCTAACAACAGGTATCAGCTTCGACGCAGCAAGTGTACATATCATAGACCGGTTAGATAGTTTAGAGCGGCACTTGGAGGAACGACTCGGCACAGGAAACATACCAAGGTTTGTCATTCCCTATAACCATCCCATCGGCGTTTCTCCATTTTGATTATAGGAAGCGATGGTTAACTCAGTAAGCCAATGTGATAAAAGCCACATATCGAATTCTTCCGCCCATACAAGGCTCACCTATTATCCTGTGATGGAAACCATACTCGAGTGGCCAGTCTTCGAAGACCTTACGTCGTTAAGGAAAGGCCAGTCTTTGGCAATAGCTGACTCAGACTCAGAGGATTACAATGTGTCACCAGGCAACCCGACAGAGCAAAGTTCTGAGGCTGCAGGGGTTGGGCTTGATATCGATATTGATCATGCCATTCATATGTTCTTGCAGAACGTCCATTCTAAAAACCCCATACTAGATTCTCGCTTGTTAGCTGAAGCAGTTCGATACTGCTCTGAGAATGGCTTTGATACGAGTAAAGAATCTGCTCTCGTGGTAAAACATGATTCTGGTATTTTGCAGGCCGACAGGAAACTAACTTTTGTTCTTTCCCTCAGATTATTGCTTGCGCTCTAGGACTCCGCTCGTCACCATTTGTACCATCCCGAGATAGGAAACATGTGCCGCGAAACTCGGCAGACGATCAGGCTGAGCAGTTGTTCCGCAGGGGCATTCAGATCTTGGCCTTGCAACCGCCCTCGCTCTTGGCAACCCAATGTCGATTCTTCTGTGGAGTATACGAGATGTTTTGTATTCGTCCAGTTGCCGCTTGGCTACACTTCAGTCAAGCCAGCCTTCAACTCAAGCTTCACATCCATTCAAGAACTTTTTCTTGTCCAGTTGATCCTTCAGTGGATAGTGGGTTACTGCAAAGACTATACTGGTCGTGTATGCAATCAGAATGGTGAGTCTTGCCGGTTTCCGTATTCTCCGACTGTTATTTCCTTGTCATCTTTGTTCTTACAGTATATTATCAGTGAGCTGTCGAACGAGCTGCGAACCACGACTGTAGGCCTCGAGCATCTAGCCTTCCCTTATGCATTCCCACAACCCCCAGCTCAAAATGGACCCTCGTCTCCTTTCGACCCCGGCGCCAACGCGGGGCTCGAAAGCTGGATGTATTATCTGTCTGAAACCTCCCTGCGTAGGGTGGGCAACGAGATCATCAGCACGTTGTATAGTCAAGAACCCTTGACTTGGACAAAAGATATCCCTGGTTTGTGTGTTAGATCACAACAGCTACTGGATAAGCTTGATGCATGGTAAAATAACCATTCATAGTTGCCACAAATATCACAGACCGACTGACAGTGTCATAAGGATGTATAACTTACCTAATGAGCTACGAGTCGCTGAGCCTATCTCTGAATCGTCAAATGAGTTGGGGTTACATGTCCGAAGCAGATATCTCCTCTATCGTTCCTGGGCTCTTCGGCCGTTACTCTATATCATGATCCATGCCTCTCAATCCGATTTGCTTCAACACAGATCAATTGCGGAGCCACTAGCATACAACTGCTTGGTTAGCTGCATTGACTCGATCAACGACGTGACCTATCACCATCGGCATCACGGGACGTGGTATACCCTGCGTGTGGTAGTCAGCTCTGCTCTCTCAATAAAGGCGGCCTCGAGAGTTAATACTATGAATCTGCCGCCAGGGTGGCAGGACGAAGTGAGAAAGGCATTATCTATCCTGGAGAGTTGGAGCACCGAGGCTGGAGATCTGCGCGCAAGTCTAGATATTATCAAGTCTGCATAAACAAGCTATCCTAATTTAGATCGATTGGTACCCAGATCAAATTTATCCGGGAACTTATAGGAATTTTCGGACCAGTTCCTCGACACACGACTACCGAGGTCTTTCTAGTGCTTAATATCAACATGACTAACCTCTCCTCCTTCCAATTTCGATGATCCGATCTCGCCATCAGCAACACCCTTTTCCTCAAAAAGGCTTCCGATTTCTTCAAGAGAGAGGCCCTTCGTTTCAGGCAGGAGGAAATAGTTGACAACCACGGATACACCTGTAATGCAGGAAAAGACAATGTAGTACCTCCAGCCGATGGCCTCGAGCGCGATCGGGTTGACAAAAGACAAGACGATCAGTGACGAATAAATAGCAACAAAAGTCAGACTCAGTCCCTTGGAGCGAATAGAATATTGGAGAATCTCGGTAGGGTAAGCCAGGACGAGTGGTGTATAGGCGATATCGTAATGGAAGAAGTAGATGAAGATAAACGCGACGACAGCAATACCGAGGCCGTTAGATGGGTTGATCTCAAACCGGGCGGAGCAAATAGTCCATATGATGAAAGAGATCAACATGCCAACGCCTGACCAGTTCCACAGAGTACGTCTGCCGAGCCTGTCTACCAAGAACGCGGCCAGGATGGCGGCAAAAAAGTTGAACAACTGGAGAAGACCGTTGATCAGAGTCTGGGTATCAGGGTTCTTGACGCCAACAGTGTCTAGGACAAGAGTCAAATAATACGAAACAACACTGTTTCCCTACAAGTTTCGAAAGAAAGTGACTTGTCAGTTGCTGAAATACTACAAAAAGCAGAATGGCTGGGCTTATATAAGACTTACCACCCACTGCGAAAATAGGCCTAACAAGAAAGAGATCAGAACTCGTTTTCGATTGCCGGGGGTCGCCACAAGAGCGCTCCACTTGACGTCCTGGGCATGTCGGTCGAGTTCAATAGCGGTGACAATCTCGTTCATTTCGAAGTCGACAAGAGGGCTCGAGAAATCTCCACCAGCATGATATTTGGCCAGGATAGCGCGCGCTTCGTCAGCTCGATTATTGGCAATGAGCCATCGGGGGGACTCAGGAAGTTTCCACCACTGCAGAAAGGAAAGATAAATACCAGCAAATCATTTGTTGTCGAGGATTACGCGTCAACAGACTACTTACAAAGACTAGCTGGAGTATGGGAAGACAGCCCTGAAGGATGGAGGGACCTCGCCACGCCCAGACACTCTCGGGCATGTGCTTCTGGAGACCATAAGTGCTCCAGGCAGCGATGATAGAGCCAAAGTAGTAGAATGTCCAAAACAGAGCCGTGTAGACTCCTCGGTGGCTTGGGTAACACAGCTCTGAAATCAGCATAGGGCTGGGCTGTATAATGGTGATGGCGCCCATACCAACCAGCACTCGGGAAGCGACAAACATTCCGTAGTTGATAGCGGCTGCCTGAATCACAGAAGCCACTATAATGAGCACACCGCCGAGTAAGAGCGTGTTCTTGCGGCCAATCTTATCCGACAGAGAGCCACAGAAGGGGAGGGCAAGGATCGATCCGAACGACTGCGCAGCATTGACGAAGCCAAGGGTGTGGCCTTGAGGATTACCGAACTTGTTCTTCCAGGAAGGGAGTGCCTGTAGGCCATTCATCAACGAGCCTCATCGACAAGTTAGCGAAGCTATCAACATGACGGAGACACGGAACGTTTCTCACCGTCGAATCCTGCTACAGAGGAGGACATGAGGGGAATAAGGAGAAGGAGATTGAGCTGGACGAGGTATGAGATACGATACCATGGCTTTTGTTCTTTGGGAAGAACGCTAGCCAGGAGAGGTTGTTCGTTGTGCTGCTTGGTGGGAGGCATTTCAGACGCAATTAGGAACGTCGGTACAGATATGAGATATGGGTGCGTGTGATAGAGTGAAGAACGGCTTGTTTAATCAAGACGAGATGCAAGATTGCAAGTGCAGCAAAGGCCTGCTTTTGATGTTTAAATGCTTTTTTCTTCTTCTCATGTAATTGCGAAGAACTACCTGGTTCGTTACCCCGGTTTAAACACCACGAGATGGAGAATCCACCTTCTCCGGATCCCCAGAATTTGCAATTCAAAGCTTAAAAAGAATGCCTCTAGCCCTGATCGGTATGAGCTCAATAGTGCGATAGGTGGAGCCCGTTCTATAGTCTCTTGTCGGGGAGACTCGGCAGGCATTGTGAGTGGATGCCGACAGGACGCTAACGGGGAGCTTCGGCAAAGGCTTCACCGATTCGCTGTAAGCATGATCCGACTTTGCACCGATCAATGCCTAGAACAAGCCACCCAACAAAACGTTCGAATGGCCTCGATGAGAAAGAATGATGACTTGCTTCGGCGACCCCATTCAACTTAGTTCTTCGTCCATGTCGATGAAATTGATATTCTACTCTAAGTCACTTGATGCCATTCTCGATACCATTCTTGATCAGACTCGGCCACCTTCTGTTGATTCCCTTCCTTGACTTTCGCATCTATTACCCTTCTAACCTTGGCGAAAACAACAACAACAACAATATGGGCGACATAGAATCATTCAACTTCCCATACGACGAGCTTTTACAGCATCTGACTACGAGCGAGAAAATCAGCCTTTTATCAGGTGAGCATATCCCTCTCTAGGTAGTATCACAAGGACTAAGCTAATTAATCTCTGCATTACCCAGGTTCCGACTTTTGGCATACGCAAGGTATTCCGCGACTATCCATTCCTAAACTTCGCATGTCGGACGGTCCCAACGGAGTCAGAGGCACAAAGTTCTTCAACAGCGTCCCCGGAGCTTGTCTTCCTTGCGGTACTGGACTGGCAGCCACATGGAGCCATGACCTGATGCGCGAGGCCGGAGACCTTATTGCAAGGGGATGCCATGCTAAGAGTGCCCATGTATGGCTTGGCCCAACAACCAACATTCAAAGGTTTAAAGCAACTCCCCTGTCACGGCTTTTCTAGGCTAACATATCCGAACAGGAGCCCACTAGGCGGCCGCGGTTTCGAATCCTTTTCCGAAGACCCTTTGCTCGGTGGAAGCCTGGCGAGCACGCTCATCTCCAATGTCCAGAAGAACGGCATAGCTTGTTCTCTAAAGCACTTTGTCGCAAATGATATGGAACACGAACGAACGCTTGTAGACTGCAGGATCAGTCCCCGAGCCTTGCGAGAGATTTATCTCCTCCCCTTCCAGATCGCCATTCGAGACGCCGACCCTTGGGCCCTCATGACAGCGTATAACAAAGTCAACGGACAGCACATGAGTGAGCACCAAGAGATACTGCAAGAGATAGTGAGGAATGAATGGGGCTACCGAGGGTGCATCATGAGCGATTGGTTTGGAACATACTCGACAGCTGCAGCTATCAATAACGGGTTGGATCTTGAAATGCCAGGCCCAACAGAGCAGAGGGGTAAACGGGTCGCGACAGCACTTGGAGTTGGCAAGATCAAGAGCAGCACCATTGACGAAAGAGTAGCCTCGGTCCTCAAGCTCGTTGATCGCGCGAGGGCATCTGGCATTCCCGAAGGTGGCCCCGAATCATGTCTTGATACGGACCAAGACCGTAGCGTGTTGAGGAGGTTAGCGACGGAAAGTGTTGTTCTCCTCAAGAATGACGACCATGTGTTGCCTTTCCGTGCCGACAAGAAGGCAGGTCTCCCCTTTTATTTCTTACTCCTCTGACTAACATTGACGAGTAGACTGTAGTCATCGGACCTAATGCCCAGAAGTCTTTCTTTTGCGGTGGTGGATCAGCATCGCTCCGGCCTACACGAGTCGTCTCGATACTTGAAGGTCTCCGAGATCAACTCGAACAGCCCGTAGAGCACGCCGAAGCCTGCCAGATCTACAATCAACTTCCAGTGCTGGGCGATATTATTACAGCTCCCGACGGGACTCCAGGGCAATTCCTGATGAGAATTTACACCTCGCCACCAACAATACAACCCAACAATAGCGAAATCACGGATACGCGGGAGGCCATAGACGTCCTGCAGCTCAACGACTCGAACGTGGTCTTGTACGACTATAGCAACGCTGCTGCACCTGATAATGTTGTTTATGCTACCATAACTGCCGACTTGGTTGTCGAGAAAACGGATACGTATGCCTTCAGCCTCACTGTCGCTGGAACCGCAACATTGTATCTAGACAACGCTCTCATCGTTGACAACTCTCATGATCAGAAGAGGGGCACCAGCTTCTTCGGTTCCGGAAGTGTTGAGCAAATCAACCATGTACAACTCGTCGCCAACAGAGTCTATAAGCTCCGAGTTGAGTTTGGCAGTGCCTCGACCTCCAACTTGAACAAAGCAGGCGCACCCGTCTTTGGGGCAGGCGGTGTCCGTATTGGCTGTGCCAGGTGCTCCAACGAGTCCCTTGAGCTTGATCGCGCTGTTGAACTGGCCAAGACTGCGGATCAAGTGGTTGTCTGCGTCGGCCTAGGCCCTGAATGGGAATCAGAAGGTTCCGACCGTTCATTGTACGAACTCCCCGGGAGGCAATGTGAACTGATATCCAGAGTCACAGCAGTAAACAAGCATGTTGTTGTGATTATTCAGTCTGGCACTCCCGTATCGGGTCCTTGGGATCAAGTTGCTGCTGTGATGCAAACCTGGTACGGTGGTGATGAGCTAGGCCACGGTATTGCAGACATAGTCCTGGGTAGAGAGAGTCCCTCGGGGAAACTCCCCTTGTCTTGGCCTCGTTGCATTGAGGATAATCCTTCCTTTCTTAGTTACAGAAGTGAAGCCGGCGCATGTAATTACAACGAAGACATCTTTGTTGGATACCGCTTCTATGAAAAGACCAAGAGAAAGGTGCAATGGCCTTTCGGCTTTGGTCTATCGTATGCGTCCTTCATCCTCCAGCAACCAAGTGTGCAGCTAAGGGGCAGCGGCGTCGACGCAAATATCCTCGTCACTCTATCCGTTTGCAACAACTCGGCCACCACAAGCGGGAAAGAAGTGATACAGGTCTATATGAGCCGCATTACACCATCGTCAGTTAGCCGTCCTGTCAAGGAGTTGAAGGGATTTGCTAAACTTTTCGTCGCGGCTGGCGAAACAAGGCTGGCAACCGTTGAAATTCCTCTCAAGAACGCTGTCAGCGTCTGGGACGTAACAACCAATTCCTGGCTGCTGGAGGAAGGTAGTTACAAAGTATCTGTTGGTAACAGTAGTGATTCATCCTTACTGTCTACTCAGTTTCAAGTGCCAATCACTCAGCATTGGCGCGGGCTGTAGGCTCGTTTTGGGACCAGTAGTCTTCCTATCTCCTTGAGACAGCAAGGGCCACGACAAGGGCCTAGGCTCAGTAAAATACGCCCAACGAAACACACATTATTCGGCGCTTAATGTTGGTCGTGATCACATTTGTAATTGTTGAACAAAAAGTTTTTTTTTAATTAGATTTACATCTCTAGAGACTCTGCTGTAGGACCTCAAACTTCAATTCTCGGACTTTCGGATAGCCCCGAAATTGCATATCTAACCTTAGTCTTAAACCAGTCTAGGTGTAAAACGGAGATGAAGCTAATTATTGCCACTTCGTCATCGGGCTTCGGCAAGAGGTATCTCCGACGCGGAGATGACGGAGATGACGGAGCACAATGGCAGTCTTTGCTCATTTTCTCTTCTCCGAGTACTTCAGCTCTTCTCCGCCAACACAAGGACACTAACCACTATGAATTCAAACACCGAGGTTTCACGTGGAGCGAGGAGGCGGCGCCGATATCGTACGCCCATCAGCTGCCGGCCTTGTCGGCAGAGCAAATTACGGTGCGACCGCCAGACTCCATGTGCATCATGTAGGCGGAGAAATTGTGTTACCAAATGCAGGTACACGCACGAGATGATGGCACCCGCAGCAGCTCAGCCAGATAGTGGCAACCTTACCAGCCAAACTTCACCCTTGTCAGTGCCTCTGCAATCACCAGATAGCTCCCAGAGGGATGAAACCAATGGTTCACAGCCTTCTCCTCCCTCGGATTCCTCGGCGTTTGGAGACGCTAGCCTACAGCAGCATCAAGACCAACCACATCGCAACCTCTACCAAGACTTTACTCAGTCTCACTGGGATGCAGTGTTGCAGAGACCTACTGATCACACCAGACGTTCCACCCTTGCATCTCAGGGCAACCTTCATCAACCAGAAGCTTTTTATTTCCCATTTCCTCTTGCTTCAGAGGTGACAGTCAATGATTTGACGAGCGCCTTGCCACCTCGTGAGTCATGTGAATATCTGATCATTCGGTACTTCACCTGCATATCTCCCTTTTTCCATATCCTTCATGGACCGACTTTCCAGAAACAGTTCGCAGGCTTTTTTAAAGACACATCTAGTTGCGACTTATCATGGCTGGCGCTGCTTTTTCTCATCTGCTCTGCCACTCTAAAAACAATCGATAAAGGCGACGATGTGATTGATTCCATCGCGTCAAGTTCCTCTCACAGCCCTAACATCGCAGTAATATCAGACCGATATCGTGCCATGGCTATGATCTGTCTTTGTAAAGATAGATTTCTGGTTCGTTATCGATTAAGTACATTGGAGGCATTGCTTGTCCTTGTTTACACAATCAGTCATAATGAGGGAGCTGAACAAAGTTGGGTCATTCTCGGTCAGTCTTGCCATGCCTTGTTCCAAGCCCATTAATAATCTTACAGCTGAGTATAGGGATGGCATCGAATATCGGCATAGCCTTGCAGTGTAATGCAGCCAAGCCAGATCCGAATCTGACTCTTGTTGAAAGGGAACGTCGCAGACGATGCTGGGCCGGTATACTCCTCTTACATACCTACCAGGCTATCCTGTTTAGAGATGTCGATATGTCATCTCTTATTAGTGACTATACAACCATGCCTGAAAACGTCAACGATACTGATATTTTACACGATCGAATTCTACAACCTTCAACACAGCCGACACAAATGTCTGTCATGATATTCAAGATATCCCTGTTCCGGCTTTCGGCTCGCATTTGTAAAGAACTTTCAGATGCGACGCCACTGACCCAAGCCCGGCTCGTGGCTCTGGATGCTGAGATAGCCTCCGAACAACAACGCTGGGCTTCCATATTTCTCGTGGATGGAGCCCCAAGTCTTCTTGACTCATCCAGCTACGCTCTGTGGTGCGGGCTCGATGTTTATGCACATCAGCTATATCTCCTCTTGCACCGGCCGTTCTCACGGCCCGCCAATCAACCACTTTATCGACCGGAGTCGAGACAGAAGTGCATCACATCAAGCCTAGTACTTCTCGATATTCATCGGAAGTGGATGGAACTTCCCCGTTTAAGCAGCTATAGCTGGTATGCATATGGCGTGGTTGGATCTTGCGCTCTCCATGGCGCTGTCACATTGGCATCATGTCTTCTGGAACGAACTGATCAAGAAATTGATGATTCTGCCGAGCGGAAGGCATTTGATGCCGCAGTTCTGCGTCTCAATAAGCTACAAGAACGGAGTTCTCTTTATGTAAAAGCATATCCTGTTCTTCGTCAGCTACAGTGTGTTCCCTGGTGTTTCGAGTCAGAATAGAACTAACAAAACATAATAACAGGTCAATGCTCTCTCCAGGCAGCATCCCTTGGTCTTCTGAAACTGCTCAGATATTTGGAACTACTTTTGATGATTGGATAGATAACGTGCAGTGGCTCGACCCCGAGTCCATAGATTGGGTAACGTAAAGACTGCTGTTTAATTTAGCTTATCACTAACATCACTAGAACTTCTGGGACGAGATCTTAAAGTCGGGGCTAAGTGAGGTCCCCTCTTGAGGCACATTTTTGTCTTTGAAGGGCCGAATTCTTTTCAAAAAGCTTATTCAGAAGTCAAAGGTATATTAGAGCTTTGATGGACAAGAAAGGTGTAGTCTGATGACGAGAATATGTGTATTATTAATTCCGATATACTGCGAACAAATAAACTTTTTAGAATTATATCTTCCTGTCTTACCCTTCTCTTTATTCCTGACAACTAAGTACCTCTCTTCAATGGCTGTATCTACGTCGCACTCGTAATGATATGGGTTTCTTACTGAGTGCGCACAGAGCACGAGGGACGGTACAGCGATTCAATTCGTTTCTGTTTCTCTTAATCAGATAGTCCCCTGTTCAGATAATTTTCTGCCCAGATGTACAGTGTACGAGAATGCGGTGAGCTGATGTCAAGATGCAATTTGCTGCTCTCGTTGAACTTCACTAAGTCATGGGCCATAGCCGAATTTTGGGTGAGGAGTAGTACCGGCCCGAATGATGACCTATAGATATAGTGAGAGTAATGTATCATTAGAGGGTTAAATCAAACTTTTCCCTGCATTCGCTTCTTACGAGTACAGTGTTGAGCACTTGCACCTTACGCTCCAATACAACATGCTCTTTGTAAAGTCTAGGGAAGGGTTATAGGGGTACATGGCTCTAACTTATATGCAGATGTTTTGAGAGAATTTGGCCGCCTTATGGGTGTATAAGCAATTTCTAGCTAAGTAAAAAAAGTGCTTAGAAGTACTGCTGTTGCGTGGAGGGTTAGGCTATAAATCTGGAGAAGTGGAGATAAGCTGATAATATGAGTAATAAGTATTGCCGCTGAATTTTGTTAGGTAAGTATATAAACTTGCAGGTTGTTAGTTATATATAAAAGTATATATAGTGTGCATATATACTTATGGCGATATATGGGACTTTTTGTTTTAATCAATAAAGGTTATTTATTGTCGGAGAGGAAGGTGCAAGTACTCAATACTGTACCGTGGTTCTTGGAAATGCCGATCCATAATAGCTCCCCAAGGGCTTTATTCAAGTCTTTGCCACTATTATCACGCCATCGCGTCGCTTGGAAACCCTCAATTACTGATCTCTCGAGAAAATTCACAACTCGCAAACGAACACGTCAGTATCCAGAATCTACTCTGAGGAAACCCAGACGGGTACCTCTGACGCCAGAGCAGCTGGATTATCTTTCTGCAGCGGTACGTAGGGTTGAGGGTCATGAGTAGTGCCGTGGCTCACCGCTGCCTTCAGATTCGTGTGAACCAAACAGGAGAATTAGGCGCCGTCCTAATATACGCCGCCCAGACTCCCATTCTGGTGAACCAACATCCAGAGCTGCGACAGCTCATGCAGCACATGTATGATCAAGAAGCTGGTCATCAAAGCACCTTCAACAATCTGCTAACTAAACATCGAATCCGCCCAACTGTTATGTATCCTTTGTGGCAGGTCCTTGCAACTGGGCTTGGATGGGCAACGGCAATGATGGGAAAGGAAGCTGCTATGGCATGCACTGAAGCTGTCGAGACTGAGATTGGTACTCATTACAATGAACAAGTCCAAGAGGTGATCAAAATTATACAGGGCTGGGAGCAAGAAGGCTACGACACGGGACCTGAGATTCTTGAATTACTTCAGACGCTGCGTCGTATTCGGGACGAGGAGCTAGAGCATCTGGACCATGCGGTTGACCATGACTCGAAGAAAGCGCCACTGCATGACTTACTGACCGGCTTTGTCCGAGCGTCGTGTAGAGGAGCAATTCTTGTAAGCAAGTGGATTTAAGATTAGCTCATCTAGTTCCTATCATTAGCGAAGAGAAAAGGCATGACTTGGATATCGCGATTTGCGACTCAATGCAATACAAGACCCCTGACCATGACGCCGCACATCACATCCGACGTCTTATTCGGAATCGGGAGTGCGTAATACATAGCCTGGTGGGTTTCATAATATCTTTGGAACGGTAGTGGATCATCTCCACTACTAACTCCGACCATACGTGCACAGGCTGAAGCCTCTGCTGGTTTTGCTAATTAGTGCAAAAGTATTTCGTCTAGTGTCCACGTAAAGATACCTATTTATCGATATACTGCTATATCAGAGTGCTTTTCCACGCTCTTTATCCTACAGATCTAGTCATTTGCTGCTCCTCCGTTAGCGCCACTGAACTTGTCTCACTTTGAGTTATCAATTTTTTTTTGGGCCATGGACGTTGTTCTTGAGCTTACGGATACCTTTGTCGCAGACTACATCTACGCATGGCTTTTTCCGCAGGGTTCAAATCAGACAAATGATGCTCCCTATCCCTTATCCTCTCACTCAGCTTTTGATCGGATTGATTGGAAATATGAGCCAGCCTCAGCCCTCATACACTTTGAACCGTCTCCCGCGGCATATATGAGCACGTTTAATAGGGATAATGCTTATCGACAATTTATTACCCTTCTTATGCTTACATGGGTAGCCTCATCCTCAGTTCACAGATAGCTATAGACTAACGAATCTCTTAAGATCTTCGGACTCATTAACTACATCCTGTTTGCAACAATCTCATTCTTCTTCATATTTGACAGATCAACGCTAGCACATCCAAAGGTCATGAAGAACCAGGTATGGCGAGAAATTAAGCATGCTACCGAAGCCATGCCGTTAATGGCTTTGTTGACGGCTTTCTTCTTCCTTCTCGAAGTCCGTGGCTACTGCAAAATGTACGAATCTACGGCCCAAGGTCCTGGGCTTTGGTATGATATCCTTCAGATACCCCTGTTTATGCTGTTCACGGACTTTGGAATCTATTGGATTCACCGAGGCTTGCATCACCCACTTATCTACAAAAGATTTCATAAGCCGCACCACAAATGGATTATCCCAACCCCGTACGCCAGTTACGCCTTCCATCCACTCGACGGATTTTCTCAATCGATGCCCTACCATATATATCCACTGCTGTTCCCCTTAAATAAGTTTATCTTCTTAGGCATGTTTATTTCCGTCAACATATGGACTGTCTCCATTCACGATGGTAACTTCTTGGCCAATAACCCGCTGGTCAATGGCTCTGCTTGCCATGCGGCGCATCATTTATACTTTAAGTAAGTCTAGCAGCTCTCTTCCAAGTATTACTTGAGTCAACATAGTCTACTTTGTCTGATATTGCTACTTCTTCATTCTAACGTTTTAAGTTACAATTATGGACAGTTTCTGACAATATGGGACCGCATTTGTGGAAGCTACCGACGACCAGATGCTGAATGGTTTGATAAGCGGCAAGAACCCAAAGAGCGTGGAATGCGAGCCGGGAAAGCCGAAGTTCCCAAGCTAGATTAAACTAGCAAGTTTCGGTTGACTGGCAGTAAGGAAGAAGACTTCAAGAGCAATCTCTTTGACTTCATAACTCCGTCGCTTCATCTGGAAGCAAGCCTTGACAGGAGCATTGGTAGCGAAAAGAAAATAGTCACTTGACGGAATGCATCTAGTATTACCTCTGATAAAGAGTATAGTATGGTTAAGGAATAGGCTTTAGGGGGCCTAATATACGATTTGCCAGAGGTAAAGTTACATGTATTCCGTCAAGGCTAATATACTCTTAAATTTTACTGTTACCTAAGATAAAGCTTTTAGATACAAAGTGAAATATTATTATAATAGCTATAAAAGAGCTATTACTACTCTTTTTCTAGTTGATCTAATTTAACTTCTTAACATATAATATATAAAAACCACTCTCTAAAGATGCTCTCAAGATGCACTAGTATTTTCTGACAGTTGGTCGGCCCTCGGCCTATGCTTACTCCCTATTTCTCAATATTTCCTACACCAACCGACTTTAATATTCTCAGCAGCCCTCTCTGGCGCATAAAGCGCCAGGAGTGGTGAAGAGTGAACCTTCTGAATTTATGCAGTAACATACGCAATCAAAACAGCGATCAATGCTCTCAGCATTGCCTTTGAGTCTAAAAATGTCGTGTTGTACATTGAGCTCAGAGTGTTAAAAAAGAGAGCTCTTTTGACTGGGCCTCTCGACGTGCCTTATTGAGATGTCATGAGAGCAATTCAACTAATGTTCTGTTGTCATAAGCAGTACCAAACATGAGTTGACTTACTATACTACGTTAAAACACAAATTAGAAAACTAACAACTACTTCCCTTCAAATTAAACAACACTAATACTAACATTTCAGCAGATATAAAAGATCTCAATTTGCTTCAATTTGAAACAATGATCACTATCTGATCTATAATACATGTTTCTCTCCACCGAGGAGTCTGTTGCAGACCTATGGTCAATTCCGTTTCTAGCCAACAGTTTTGCAACTAAGACGCATTTACTCCTGCTTGGAGGCTCGAGTCTTGGAGATCAGGGCCTCCCGGCGACGTCTAGCAGCGGCACTTCCAGCTTCAGTACCCAAGAAATAATCCCACCAGCGAAAGCTTGACGCATAGTTTCCAATGAACTTTTCGTGGTGGAGATCATGATGGTCAGCACCAGCCCAAAAAGGTAAAAAGTTGCGAAGGCTCCAAGGAAAGTCATATCCGCTATGCGCATCGATAGCTTGGAATAGGCGTAGAATGATCCATAAATACATTGTGAACAGATGAAAATCACCAGTTCTCATTAGCAGAACGATCGGTGAGCCAATGACGCCTAAGCCAAGGACCGCAGTCTCGATAGGCGATGCATATTCTGCGGCAAGGCCAAAGGGAGCAGAATATGTATGATGCATCTTATGAATGCTTTTATAAAGTGGCCCGTAATGGAGGGCGCGATGGCTCCAATAGTGCCACGTATCCTCCATGACAAAGCAAGCGCAGATCTGGATAACCATTTTCCAGATTGGAGGAAATGGTGCGTTATACTCCATTCCAGACCAGGTCGCAATCGGGTGAAAAAACCAAATCTGGGGCAGTTCTGCGGTGAAATGACTGACAAGGACAATCATAGCGCATTGCCATTGCTCTCTAAGTGTTGGCATCTTCTGAGTTTGGATCTTGTACTTCTTCAAGGGGGGAATCTTATCCATAATGATGAATGGCAAGCATCGGCCAAAGTAAACCACCTCGTGAAGAACAAAACTCATAATCCCGGTCGCGTAGACATCATTCTGCATGAAAGCATACCATGCCTGAAGAAATACACATATTAGTCATTGGAAAGGCTTTGAAGGCGACCAACTCACTGCCCAGAAACGTTCTAACGTATTGAGATCAGGATGGGCACTAGACACTTGGTCCAGGACGTCGAGATATCCCTGGCCAGGCAGCGAATTCGTTATATTCAAGCTACAAGTGTTAGCAGATGAGCCAGGGCGCAACGGGCGAGGATCTTACGACGGATACATGGCTAAAACGGGATCTCGTTGATATCGTGCGGGCCAAAAGAAAGTTAGAAGAGGACTATAATGTAATGAATGCTCAAAGGTTCTTAAAGAATGAGACTTATAAGATATATTCACCAGTTAGTGGAGTAAATATTAGACTCTGTTTGCCTCCCCAATGGTCCATTCGTGTTGAATTGTCAACAAGGTGCACACAAAGGATATTTTTGTGATACACCTCTGGCCCCCACTAACCCATGTTAGCGGCTTCAGTGCGAAATCACAGAGGATACGGTCGTATACAGCTCGTATACTTGGAATCCGAATACGCCATCCGACCATTTCTTACTGTTGGTGATCGGAGTTTAGGGGTCAAAGGGGGGTGTTGTGGATATCAATATGACGTTATCCAAGAAACGGAGATACCTATCGTGTCCACCTGTGGCCAAGTCCGCATCTCCGGCAGAGCCCAAAGCAGTAAAGTGCGTGAACCATTATCTCCGATGCTTGAGGTTCCTAGTGTTTTGATAAAAAGTGATACGTCTATAGAGGATAACTTAAGCTAAAAGAACATTTTCCAAGTTAGTTTCTTCTTTTAGCTAAAAGCTGTAGAGAAAAATGTTATCAACTAATGCCAATTATTAGTTGTAAACCGTCGTGGTTGCTCAATGTGGATGGTGACAAAAATCATCGCCATACCCTATACTCTTACCAATTTGAGATATGGCTAAGCTTGACGGCAATTGCCGAATTGTACCCCAAGGCTATCTCCGGGGT
This sequence comes from Fusarium oxysporum Fo47, assembly GCF_013085055.1. Classification (NCBI taxonomy): domain Eukaryota; kingdom Fungi; phylum Ascomycota; class Sordariomycetes; order Hypocreales; family Nectriaceae; genus Fusarium; species Fusarium oxysporum. The sequence goes on along the minus strand of NC_072851.1, from coordinate 2,432,236 downwards.
CTCCGTTCATATGTGCTTAGCTCGCGACAAGGGCATAAAATTTGGTGCGTTTAACTTAGAACTCAGGGGCAAAAATCTTTTCTTTCTTACTAGTCTACTAATGAGTGAGCCAACGCGCTGGCAACCGAGTCAGGGTTCTGGGATGGCAAATGTTTGCTTGACACTTGAGGGCCATTTTATTATGCCAGCTAGTCAGGCATTGAGGACAGTCTTTGTATCTACATACATAATGGATATTACTTGCCGCAGCTTTATTCATTAATCGTCTCGGTTGGGAGATGATAGTTAAGCATCATAAGCTCGTACATACAATACAGTGATGTGAAGTTTGTGTCTGGATATTTCCAGCCGATGAAAGCTGAGAAAAGGCCCGATGGATTGCTACCTCCAATACTACACGCCATTGAGTCATAACCAGTGAACACAAACTTTGCGCTGATACGTAACGCCTTGATCAGATAAACAGGTGTTTCTTATCAATCTAGTGACACGTCATCCGACGCAACCCACCTACATATCAGGTACCCGAATGAATTAGTAACGAAATTTAGCTCCGAGCACGGGTGCAAGATATGGCGTGTTTGTAAAATCTGGGATAACCCTTCCCTTGACTGAACCATATATAAAGCTTGGAGTGTGCTGATTGATAACAGATGGTTGGGGCCATAATAAGTCGGACGGAATCCTTTATGCTCTTGATCATTTCCGACTGGCCCGGGGCTTAATGCCTGTTATTACTGTTACATTTGTTCGGACCACCCAACCATGCTATACAGCGTTTTTGTGCGCCCTTGTCTTTTAGCTAGCCGTCCATTGACCCGAACGACTCCTAGTTCTCTCATTGCCTTTCCCCCCATGTCTCAGCACCGGAACTTTGGCGCAATTTCCTCGAAATTCTTGGACAGCATGATTGTTCTAAATTCTCCTACTTTGACCACGGCTACCTCTCATCACTCCGACGCCACAGCTCTTACCGCACCATCCAGACATCCCTCTATCATGAATCGTGTCCAACAGGACTCTCCCATATACAAGATCCTCATCATTGGTGGTTCTTATGCTGGTCTCTCTGCAGCTGTCAATCTCCTTGATCTTCAGCGTGGCTCGCAGCCGCGCCAAAGCAGAGAGCCCTATATACATCAGCGCCAGCTCCCAAAGCACAACATCGAAATTACGATTATAGATGAGCGCGATGGCTTCTGTGCGTACGGCGGACCCTGGATAGATTTTTAGAAGGGAAAGTCAAGGAACTTGGCTAACTAATGATATTGATAGACCACCTTGTCGGGTCACCTTTGGCCTTGTTCGATGAGGAGTATGCTAAGAAGACCTGGATTAAGTATCAAGATATCCCAGAAATGCATGGTTCACTTATCAAGCATATACACGGAGCCGTGACGGAAGTCGATTGTGTTGAAAAGAAAGCAGTGGTCATTGACAGAGCCACCAAGACGCGGCTGATCCAGTCCTACGATATTCTTGTCGCAACCTCAGGTCTACGCCGTGCCTGGCCTATTGCCCCTCGAGCCAAAACGAAAGATGAATTCTTATCTCATATAGTGCACCATACGACGAGTGTTGAAGGTGCCTCACGTGGTGTCGTCATTGTTGGTGGCGGGGCTGTCGGTGTTGAAATAGCTGCAAAGCTCAAGTCGTGTATCCCGAAACTCACAGTAACCCTCGCTCATTCAAGAGATACACTTCTATCCTCAGAACCAATTCCTGATGAAGCCAAGGGAAAGATTCTCGAGCTTCTGAGGGACACTGGGGTTAGGGTATTGATGAATCATCGTTTGAGCCAAATCACTGATGAGCAGACGTCGGATGGACTTCATGAATTCCGTCTCGAATTCAACAATGGCATGCAGATGGTGGCTAGCAAAGTCATATACGCCATCTCACAGAGCGTGCCCTCGACCGAATACCTGCCAGCATCGGCTCTCGATTCGAATGGCTACGTCGAGGTCTTGCCAAAGTTAGTCACTTTGTCCTTCAAAATATCTGCACAGCAAGCTTACACTCTGCAGTCTGAACTTAAAGCCGGGAACGCCAAACTATCAAGATCATTTTTCAGCGGGCGACATAGTGCAGTGGCCGGGGATCAAACGTTGTAGTGGCGCGATGCACATGGGGCAATTAGTCGCACACAATGTCCACCAGCGCATCATACAGAAGCTTACTGGCAGGGAACCTGCGATGAAGGACCTGGAACAGTTCTCGCCCATGATTGCTGTCGCCCTCGCCAAGAGTGCTGTTGCTTACGCACCGCAAACGGGCGTCGCATGGGGAGGTGATGTGCTGCAAACATATTTTGGGGGCGATATGGCCTTGTCATGTGAGTTTCACCACCTATCATTCACCATTTTCATCAGTCAACCGTGAGAAATCTGACTACATGGACAGTTTGTAAGAGTACTATGCAGCTAGGCTGCTAGACGAGCCTCGCACGAGGGAGACGGGTAAGATAGAAAGTTCGGGGGACTGGATAACTGTGGGTTTAACTTAGAGGCAGTGTATGGTACCGGGGTAACTATGATGCGAGTTGCGGGGAATGTGGAATTAGTGGTAGTTAGTTTAACTGCGGAGATGCCGGGGTAACATGCGAACCTCAATTCCCCATCTTCGCCTTCCCCCGTTTCCTCCCCCCATCAATCCATCTCAGCCAAAATGCCAGTGACAGTTCCAGGCCCAAGGAGCCGCCGCATGCCTCTCAGTTGCGAGCCATGTCGCCAACGGAAGATCAAATGCCCACGGAACGACAGCCGTGGCCAAATGCCTTGCAACACTTGTGTACGCAGGGGTATACCTGTCACTGAGTGCATCTATCTACGAGATCAATCGTCACGGCGTAACGTCCTGATGCCTCGACATGGCGCTAACTCGGCTCTTGTGGCTCGCATTGACCGGTTGGAAGAATTACTGCGACAAAGCGCCTCGGGTGCGGGTTCAGAGCTTAGGAAGCTACATACAGAGCTAGATCTCGAACCCGAACTGGAACCAGAACCGGAACCGGAACAGGCAGTAGATTTATTGTCGCCAGAATCGACTCTGCATCCGTCGGCAACCACTTGGTCTTCCGCTCAAAGTGATGCGTCTCCCACCCAACCTCATTCAAGTATGCCGCCAGTAGGAGTTATTATCCGATCTGAATCTGGCCATGAGCGATTCGAGCCAGCCTCTTCACAATGGTCGCCTGTGATTCAAAACAACCCTGTTGTTATTGGCGCTAAGACGAACACGGATGAGAATATATCGGGATCGGTGCCATTTTCCATGATTAGCTCAAATACTACTGACCTGCTGGAGTTGCTCCCCCCTGCCTCGTATTGTGAGCAACTCAAGAACCTCTATTTCGAAGCATTTGCACCTGTGAGTACTCCATCGTGCTATCTTCTGCCCAATGAAATGTCCAATTGATCGTATTATAGCTTTTCCACATCCTACACGACCCTACGTTCGAAATGGACTACCTTCGCTTTCAATCCGATCCCGAGAAAGTATCCTTGCCTTGGCTTGCGCTGCTGTTCGCCATACTCAGCATAGCCGTCATCGCACTTCCTCAAGATAGCCCGCTTCTTCGAGAGCTAGGCAAACGCAATTCTGCGCTCGATAGCATGTCGCTACTCAGCAGCCGCTATAGAGGAGGAGTCATGAAGTGCCTCGAAGCAGACCACTATCTCTGGAGACATAACCTGAACACTCTGCAAGCTATGGTAATTCTCATCTACGGAATCAATCATACTCATGGACAATCTTGGGCTTTGCTTGGCACGGCACGGAATATCGCACTCTCTCTGGGCTGCCATGTTGAGCCAACAATCTTTCAGATAGAACCAATCAGCGTGGAGGAGAGACGTCGATGCTGGGCTGGACTCAAAATGCTTTACACAATACAGAACACGACTCTGGGCATGTTGGACGCCACTCCTATACCTTCGACTGTGAACCCTCCGCTTGATATCAACGATGATGAGCTTGTCGTTGGCTATCAAATCCCGGAATCTCGAAACGGGCCGACCCAGATGTCTTATTTATTACTCAAATTTGAGCTTTACGACCTCTGCACCCGCATATGTAGCCAGGTGTTCGAAACGTCACGCACGCTCACATACAACAAAGTTCAGGCCCTCGATGCGGAGATATCAGCTATGCGAGACAAGTTGAACTACAAATATCTATTTGACGTCTCAATTGCAGCCCATCACTCTGTCCAGCTGAATATCCTTTTCGGCTATACACACCAGCTCACGCTCCTCCTCCACCGACCAGTCTTGCGACAAGGAGCCTCTGGCTATTCTCGCGAAGACTGGCTGGCTTCCCAGATCAAATGCATTGAGAGTTCGAAAGAATTGCTTGGTATACATCGGGTACTCCATGAAGATCCCAGCTTCTCTCCGTACCAATGGTATAACCGCGGACTGGGGAGCTTTCACGCATTTCATGCTGCAGTCTGTCTTGCTCATATCTGCATGAGCGGGAAGAATCTCGATCCTCAAACCAAGACCTCCTTTCAGAAACTGGTTCGTGACTCGCTTCACGTGTTTCGGTATTTCATGGAAACTGGGATTAGTGCAATTTGCAACAAAGCAACGCCAATTCTGGAGAAACTATTGTACGTATGTACTTCTTTGGCATGACTATGCACTGCTAATCAATACAGGGTCATGATGAATCCGCAGGATACTCGTGATTCGGGCGCAAGGAGAGAATCCACATGCCATCACTCAGATTCGTCCTATGAAAATGATATGGAGCTATTTGATGAGTACATCGAGAATCTGGCCCCCCAGCAGTGGCTTTCTCCTTCTAACATGGGCTGGGAAGGTTGGGCAACAATTTTAGAGCATGGATCTATCGAAAATGTATTTTGAGTGGAAGGAAATGAACGTGGGCTAGTTCAAAGTTGCTAAATTCGATGTCGAAGTCTTGGATATCATTATGCATATGAACGTCCCCTTTAGGGCCTATCGCAGAAGTGTCTTGTATCTCACGATGAATGTTCACTAAGTTCTAGGTTCTATGTGATGATCTAAGCCCTCAGCCACAGGTTTCAACCATGGATGTTCAAGACCCTGAGAAGTACTTCAGGGTTTAGGACAGAATGTTATTGAAGTGGGTAAAGTGGCAACGGCGAGTAACAAGGGTGATGAACAGAGTCTACTGGTATAGTTCCACATTCAAGTACCAGGAAGCATAAGATTTGATGCGGTCTAGTCTGTCTTGTAAAATCCTCACATTGATTGGCATGACACCTCGTGACATTTTCTCTATTAACAACCAACAGTCAACAGAATGCTTGCGCCGGCCAATTTAGGTTAACCAAAAGCCATTATCAATCATAGAGTATGTTGATGACAGTCTAGCAACAGTTCTGACGGATCCTGCATCATGCCTCTTTGTACATCGGGAAGGTGGGGACTTCGAATGGAGTAACACCTCCAGCAAAAAGACCTGCACAGCCAGCCCAGTCTTGGGAAGATGATTAGTAAGGGCATGGCTCTGGAACCGAAACAACTTACAACTCATAACAGCAACCAAGTATCCAAAGGCGTAGCCTGTATTGAGGACGGAGGTGCTGTTTACCATATTGCCAGCAGCAAGTAAGATGAGGCAGATATCCAGTGCCAGAAGGTCAAGGAAGAGCACCCAGGAGCTTCGGACTGCAGCTACGGTATAGATGACTGTCAGGATGAACCATGCCCATAAATACATAGCGATCGCCTGCTGGAAGTCTGGACTCAAAGCGCCCGACTCATCAGTATATGCAGCAATGATACCCGAGCCAGGAAGGTAGATCATGCTGTACGAGATGTTGAAGGCGCCGTAGGACATGAAGACAGCTGTGCCAAAGGTATTTCCAGTGATAAATTCCATAATCCCGACAATGTACTGGCAAATGCCGCCGAAGAAGATGAGCACGGCAATCATGACATTCGGGGTCTGGATTCCGCGAGCGTGGACACCGAAACTGGAAATGAGGAAGATACCTTATTGGTTAGCTGAGGAGTGCCCCGGTGACTTCAGTATGTACGGTACCTGTGGCGAAAGAGAGCAGACCCAGTGGGGATGGGTTTGCAAAGCGCCTATGGACGACGGGGAGAGCCGGCTGCCCGCGATCCTCGACATGACCGCCTGCAGTTGTGCAGGGTCGTAGCTTGCTCTCTCCGGAAGACATGGTGCTTGATGTGCCGTTCGGAGTCTTTTCGGTTTGTGAGTAGTGGAGTAAACTGCTAAGATACTGCAAAAAGTTGTCTCCGATCGCGAGGGACGGGTTTAATAATAAAAAGATTCATGATTCCATGGTCGGTCATTCCGGTCCGAGCTACTGAAGCTAATGTCAAACGGTTCCCCAGGAATTCCTCCCATTCTACGGATAACCCAGCAATGATTCCAAGCCTAAAAATGTCCGCGCTTACCTTATTGCCTACCCCGCACTCCGCGATCTCCGCGATCTCCGTCATCTCCGCCTTCTCCGTCATCCCCACTACAGGAACAGCCAAGCGGTTCGACAAGAGTAGTCGATGCCTATTTCAGCTGTTATTTATCCTGCTGATTCTGGTTAATCTGAATCTGAACTAACCATTGCCCAACCAGTGAGCCAGAATGGGATCCCAGTCTACTTCCAACATTATGCAATACGCTGCCTACGTCCAACCCAACACGGGCTTACCTCGTATCGGCCACTTTGACCTGGCCAATGGCACCATCCAGCCTCTGAGCTTCATTTCTGGAACTCCTGTGACGGACCTTTACCAAGTCATAGCTGCAGGAGCCTCTCGAATCATTCCCGACGGTGAGGCGCTGGCGGCCAAAGATGTCAAGCTATTGCCAACCATTTCTGGCCGAGACATTATGGCTGTAGGCAAGAATTACATGGAGCACGCCAAAGAGTTCAACAGCTCGGGTTATGACAGTTCTGATAAAACAGACCGGCCTAGCCATCCAGTCATATTTACCAAAAGGGCGACGTCCATCATCGCTCATGGCGATGTTATACTTCCTCATGCCGAGTTCTCACAGACTCTGGATTATGAGGGAGAGATAGGTGTCGTTGTTGGAAAGACCGGGTACCGCGTTAGTGAAGCTGACGCATGGGACTATGTCTGGGGCTACACCATCATCAATGATATGACTGCGCGTGAGCGTCAGCGCGACCACAAGCAGTTCTTCATTGGAAAGTCAGCCGATACCTTCTGTCCCATTGTAAGTCAAGTCAAACCTCGGCCGAAATATGAGTCACATAATCTAACTACCTTGTACAGGGTCCTGTTGCTGTCTCGAAAGACGACCTGCCATCTGTTCTTAAGGTCGAGACCCATGTCAACGGTCAGCTTAGACAAAGCTCTACTACCCAAGATCTCATCTTTTCCATTCCCACCTTGATTAAGACTATTTCTGAGGGCCAAACACTGCAGCCCGGTGATGTTATTGCTACTGGCACTGTAAGTTGGACTCATTCACTGATTGAATGTTGGTTGAATCTCTGCTGACTGTAATGCAAAGCCCGCCGGTGTTGGCATTGGTAAGAACCCACCGGTCTTTCTCCAGCCTGGTGACGAGGTTTCTGTCTCGGTCACAGGTCTAGGAACCTTGACCAACAAAATTGGAACCCCGGAAATTCTCAATCCAACAGTCCAGAGGGTTTCTTCAGATTCGCCATTCCAGATCACGAACTCGGCCAAGACCCTTGGCGCTGGTGTTGGGCTGGCCGAACTCAATGGCAAGCAACTCAACTACCAGAGAAAAGGATCTGGAAATAACCATATCGTGTTCGTGCACGGTCTGGGAGGCACTCTGGATTACTGGACCCCCTTGATCTCCAAGCTTTCCCTAGCTGACAACAACTCCCTTCACTTATTTGACTTGGAGGGCCATGGTCTCAGCCCGACGCATCCCCTCAGTAAGTTGAGCATTGAATCGTTTGCGTTGGACATTCGATCCATCTTCGATGCAGCCAACATCACTGCATCTGCTCCTGCCACCCTATTCGCTCATTCTCTTGGATGTTTGGCAGCCCTCAACTTCGCGCTGGATAACCCTAGCCTTGTTGGCAAGTTGGTCCTTGTCGGGCCTCCTCCGTCCCCTCTACCGGACGCAGCATCCAAGGGAGCGTATGCCCGTGCGGCCATAGTCAGGAGTATGGGTATGAGAGCTGTTGCAGATGCTGTAGTGGATGCAGGAACCTCTGGGAACTCCAAACAGATGAACCCCACCGCAATCGCTGCCGTGAGACTGAGTCTACTTGGCCAAGATCCCGAATCCTATGCCAAGGCAACTTGGGCACTTGCTGGAGCCACCCAGGAGCTCAAGGTTGAGCAGATCCAAGCCAAGACTCTGATTATCACTGGTGAGGAGGACAAGGTTTCTCCTCCTTCTTTGTGTGAGAAGTATGCGTCTCGCATCCAAGATGCACAACTTGTAGTGTTGAACAACGTTGGGCATTGGCATGTTTTTGAGGATGTTGGCGGTGTTGCTCAAGCAGTGGACAAGTTCCTGTAACTACAAGATTAGTAGGCAAGATCTGCCAGAATAGAATTTATACAAGGCATAACCATCCCCTCAAGCTAGCATAGCTTTTCAAGGAGCTGCGTGTAATTCTCTATACATATTTATCTTTCCCCAAGCAAGAAGCCATTCTCACAATGTTTCACACAGAGCTACAGATAGATTTGGGGATCACTGATTACCAATCCATAATTCGATCTCATATTTCTTTGTTTGCATCGGCGTCCTCATTGTTTTTGAAGTATTCTCGAATTTAAAGGTGCCTAATTGTCCGAGCTCCAAAACTTCCGAAGTCCAACAAATCTCGGGGGTTCCCTGAACTTGTTCTTGATCCCTTTAGTCCGCCCTACGCGAATCGATCTACCAAACTCGGTCAGATCCTTCTGACTGTGAAACCTCCAGAACTGCCAGGTGCAATTGCTGCCCCTAAATGATTCGATAACACGATCACCCCCAGGATGGTTGTGCACAAAATCTGTGCAGTCGTAGATAATGTCGTCTATTATGACCCATAGGTGACCGTTACGGCAGGCATCCGCGATAGTCTCTGCTTCAATGAAAGGTAAAGCGTTGTTTTCAGTGGTGGTTGGCGCTGGCTTGTATTGGCTTGGGCTGTCGGAGTTCTCAATAAACGACACGGACGGCTCAATATCAGCTTTCGTGGCGGCGCAGGATGGTTGCGTTGAGCGAGACTTGGAGTTGGACCAGAACATGACGAGTGAGTGGAGGACAGAACAAACTAATGACCTGGTGTATAGTGTAACTGTTTACTACACTATATCCCGCTGGCTGGATTGAAGAATCTGTCGGCAAGAAAATGGCACAGGTACCTTAACTCCGACGGCCCGGACTCGGTTACTCCATGCCCAAGCCCTTCGAATTAAGTTGGTGGCGATCCCCCGCATCCCGTGACACGCCACACACGGAGAAAGCGGTGATGCGCGGGGAAGGCTGCTCCAAGTCGGAGATCTGAATTGCCGTGGTACGGCTGGCGCATGATCCCGAGCGGAGATGTCTCCTCGCTAAACGATCCCCTGTAAATAACTATGCTTCCCCATGGGGCATGTAGAAGCTCGTCTTATGTCGCAAGAAAAGCTCACATACTCAAGAATGACTAAAGGAGAACTCATCAAGACTTCGTGGCCTCAGGGGTCTCATGATTCCTGGTCAGGGCAAACTATCTTTGCCCAAAAGTTTCCTAAAAATGTCGAGTTCATTAACAACTTGAAGCTCGACAAGAAGCTCCAGCCTAAAGAGTACGAGATTGAAGGAACACACCCCGAGTCAAAGATTCTCTTTAAAAATGTCAATATTATTGAGTCTACGGGCCGTGAGCCGTACATGGGTGATGTATTGATTCGAGGTATGTTGTAAAAACTGAATCAAGAACGCAACCTTACCAAGAACAGGTGAAAGGATCAGTGCTGTCGGTCAAGTTCCCAACAGGGAAGCGCTTGAAAAAGACCCTACTGTTCGTGTCTTTGAGGGAAGAGGCAGGACACTCATGTCAGGCCTTGGAGATGGACATACTCATTTCACCTGGAATGGAGGTGACCTCAACAGACTCGGAGATCTCGAGGTCGAGGAGCATGTTCTCCTGACAATCAAGAGTGCCCAGTGCTTTCTTGACTCGGGATACACCATGTGAGTGTTGTTATGTCTCTGCTACGTTGGCGTTATTAAAACCTATCCCCCATAGGTGTTTTGGAGCGGCCTCAGCCAAAGACCGCCTGGATGTGGTGGTTCGAGACGCCATCAACGCTGGTGATATTCCAGGTCCTCGTTATCTTGCTAATGCAAGAGAGATCGCCAAGACTGATGGCGAATTGGTCGCGGGTATTACGCGATTCGCGGACGGTCCAGACGGTAAGTCCGGTCATCATGCTTCGTATCTCACGGATCAAACACCCATGCTCATCTGATAGAAATGCGCGAGGTTATCAAGCACAACATCGAAAACATAGGCGTCGACAATATCAAGCTCAGCATCTCAGGCGAGGAGATCACCGAGATTCGTTCCGCGCAGGACTGCTACTTTCATGACGATGAGATGGCTGCCTGCGTCGATGAGGCACACAAACGCGGAAAGCGACTGTGTGCACATGCTCGAGCTAGAGATTCGGTCAAGATGTGTGTGAAGCATGGCGTGGATGTGATATATCATGCCAGTTACATTGATGACGAAGGTGTGTGTGAAGTTCGTTAGACCCTGCTATTACCTGAAGCTAATTCTGTAGGCATGGACATGTTAGAACGCGAGCGAGAAAAATACATTGTTGTCCCAGCTATCAACTGGCTGGTTGCTACGACATATGAAGCCGAGGCCTTTGGATATGCCTACGAAACCGCAGAGAAAGCAGGATATAAGCGGGAACTCGATGTTGCGGTCGCTGGACTGCGCGAGATGCATAGGCGAGGCATTGTCGTTCTACCAGGAGGGTAAGCCACTGCGCTATTCTTATCTTGTCCAAGTATATTACTGACTTGCGTTAGTGACTACGGCTTTGCGTGGACGCCTCACGGAACCTATGCGCGTGATCTTGAACATTTCGTCAACCTGCTCGGTTTCACCCCGCACGAGAGTATCATCGCCGCGACCGCTGGAGTTGCTGCACTCTTGATGAGGGGCCACGAGCTTGGGAAGATTCAGCCTGGATACTATGCCGACTGCATCCTTGTAGACGGCGATCCCTTGCAAGACATCTCGATCCTGCAGGATCACGACAAGCTCAATGTTATTATCATCAATGGTCGAGTTCATAAGGCGGGAAGGAAGGAGTACTTTATGGACTCATCAGGATCACTATCGCATGGGATCCCACGTCATTTAATAGGGGACTTTCCAGAGAAAAAGCAAGCTATGCAAAAGACATTTTAAATAGTTTAAGAAGAAGGTCAGCCCGGTATGCATGGGCTTATGTGCTTTGTCACCTATTATATATATCATCATCGCCTTCTTCGACTACTCTATCATTTCGGACCCGATATTCTGATTGCTTGGTCTTTCCAGACTCAACTGTTAAGCAGCGACTGCTATTTCAGGGTTCCTCACTTAGTGACTGACTTGCCTTCCGTTCACTTCTGCCAGAAATCAGACTCTCGTCATCAGAATCTGAGTCTCGAGAAGCAGCTTCATCCTAATTTCTGATAGCCTAGCCACAAACTCTCTCGACGGGTTCGCTTCCTTGGCTGGCCCTGGCCCGATAAATTCATTCTTTATTCTCTTCTCAATCATGGCTAAAACAAATTATTGCTCGAATTTTGGGCTACGGCTTGCAGCCTGTTATTCTGGATTCTCTGCCCCAAGGCTTCAGGGCCATAGAAAAACTCTGCAATTGCCTCAATACCGTCCCATCTCCGTATCAACTAGTATGGTGTTACAAAAGAGAATCACTATTCTGTTATAAATCCGTATCTATAATACAGGGGTGGGTCTAAAGAAAGATAACGTTGAACTGCGGCAGCACCGGCCGGCACGACTAACTAGTCTAGACCATGAGATCTACTTCTCATAGTTAGGCGGCTTAGCATAGAGCTGCACCATGACGCCAATGAGTAGCATCAAAGTCAGGGTAAGGATAAGCAGTAATATTAATGAGTTGTCCAAGAGGCGTGACTTTCCCATGCATAGGTAAAACACTAGGAACCGTGTTAGGATTCAATTCTGAAACATGATCTCAAGAGAACAGAACACTTACATGGCGTCACGAGTCAACCCATCACGAAGGGTCTGATCCAGCCACTTTCTCATCAAGGCCTGATCCGATGTCTCAGCGTCCAAACCAGCTTGCCAAGCATCAGCCTGGAATGCCACAATAGGCGACTTGGCGGTAGGACAACTCTTGGTTACAGTGACGTACGACCAGTCGGCGGAATGGGTAGCCTGATCCTCCCAGTTGAACTAGGCCTGAATCTTTCCATCACGATGAACATAGGGATGTGTTTGGCTTGTTACCGAGTTAGAACATGCTCAATAGCTTACTTGGCAGCTGTTTGTTTCACTTACTTAAAGGTCACAAACTTAGCACCAGGGATGCTGGACCAAAAGTCGACGGCAACCTCGGGTACAATAAGCTTCACACCGGCTTCGACGTACTTGTCAATTCCTCCGGCATGATCACGATGGCGATGCGAAGGCTGAAAAGTAGAATATGTGAGCAGATAATTCGGCAAATTATTCATCAATGTACACCAACATACCGCGACATAAGTGACGGGCTTCTTGAGGTTCTTAGCAACCCACTTCATCACAGCCTTGGTCCACTGTGGCGGGGCATCGAGAATAATGACTTCGTGCTCAAACTCAATGGCCATTTGCTTAACACCAAGATCATTATCATCGTCAACAATGACCCAGTGAACCTGCGGGAGGTCAGAGACTGGAGTCTCGACCTTCAAGTTTTCGATATTGGCGTTCTTGAGGGCAGTACCAAGCATATTAGAGTTATACTCGGTCATAAGACCTGCCGAGATGCCTCGGATCTTCTTGGCTGCCGACTTGGGTGCAAGGCTTTTATCTTCAGAAATGCCATCGAAAAACTTGGAAGGGAAACTAGGGTTAATAATGACCTTGTCGATGATAAAGTCCTCAAGAACTGGATTCACGCCTTGGTTGGTAGAGTTGTAAATTGTCTGAACGGTGTGTGCGAATTTTATACCCTGCACGACCTTGTAACTCGAGAGATACAAGTCCTTGGTCGACTCCCCGTAGATGGGGTGGTCTTCGATTGTCCGTATGATATAAGGTAGACTAGCTTTGGGGTCAAATATTACGGTGAGTTCCCGGCTGGGGTCACGAACTATGGGCTATTAATCACGATACGATATTAGATCCAGGGCATGTTTACCGGCGGGGAATTCAATGCCGTTAATTTCAACGGTAGTGGCAGAGATCGATTTCGTGTCCTTCATCTTGAGCATTGTCAGTCTTATAGCTGGTGACGGTCATCGCTGCTCGTGAACTTACGTGATAAAGTAGATGAGGAGACAGCATCTGAGCTTGGAGGACGAGATGATAGGTCAAAGCAGCTTTGTAAGAAACTGAATCAGCGGTGTCCAATGAAGAGAGACTTGGGGCTTTATACCATCAGTGTAACCAGACGTGAGACCTGGGGGGAGAAAAATCTGGTTATTTCCTTGGACATAGCAGGCAAACCCATTCTTGCCCTCATTCATGACCAGAGAGAATTCGAGAGGTGTCAGGTCGTTATTTCCCCATGACCAGTAGCCTATCAAATTTAGTAAATAGTAACCGGAACACCTCTATCCTATGACTTCAAGGCAATAACTTACTTGAGGGGGTGGCACGACGATCGATACGCTGTTCCAAAAAGCCTTGGTCAAGTCGGAAGGAGATATTTTGCGAGCCTGGGATAGATACAAAGGTATCAGCCCTGCTCATATCGTAGCTCTGCATAAGACTACGGGAGCGAAATATCCTATGTCGCGACTTAGCGGGTATATTAGTATTGTGTTTCCAAGCCTGAAGATGAGCCTCACCTTGGAGCCTGATAGGTCAATTCTTTCAATTTACCAATTGGGCCAACACCGCCGAGTGCATCGAGAGCCTCTCCTATAAGTTCTTGAGGAGAGCTTGGAGCATGATGAAGCGGAGTCGCGCTTACAGTCGAGGCAAGGGTCAAATTAAACTCAGCATTTGTCTTGTCTTCATGATGGAATGAAGTGTCTGCGGTTAGGGAATGGCTGAATTGAGGTAGGTAAGAAGGAGATGTTTGTAGCTTAAACTAATACGGATCTTGAACGGTTCTTGAGATGTTCAGACCTCATATGACTTCGACCATGACTCTGCTTCAGGATATAACAAATCAAGACGGCATCCATCTTGTGCAACTGGTCCGTCCTAGAAGCGGTCATTATTAACTCCCGCGTTGTATGTATAAACTCCCAGTACTAATATCCCAACTATATGAATTACGTCCCCCTTTAGTCTGAGCCTCATTCCAGTGACAGTTGAATAGAAGGCAGACCCTTCGTAACACGGAACGTCAGTACTAATAAATGTGATTATGAGACAACCCTCCATTTTGAGGTAAGCGGACTTAATAAGCTCCAATAACTTACGCTGCTTACCGAGCGCGGCAGTTTTTTAAGGTCCGCGCCGCTTACTGACAAGTGCCTCTGCTAACTAAGAGTACGGAATTAAGTTCTTTGCCGCTGCCGCATTTACATTCCAGGATTTACACGAGACTAGCAGCCAACACAACAGCATCCAATACTTAACCAAAACGTGCATTTATTATTTAAAAATCGGACTTATATGCGTCTTCAACATGCCCACTAAAATGCGGTGTAATAGGCTGAGAATCATTAAGCTTGCTGTAGTCTCTATCCATAGTTTTTATGAAGGCGGCCGCTGAACTATCTTGACCGTCCAGCTTCACTCTAGTGCTTATTGTGTTTATTACCGATCCCGGTTGATAGAAGTCCCGAGACATTATTACGAGCGTATTGGTAATGGCCTTTTTATGTCACAATCATTCATGCAGTTGCAACCGATGCCGTAGTACTCAAGACAGTCCTATAAGAAGCAGCATCATTGCCAAAGTAACAGCATACAGTCCTCATCTGATCAGAACAATATTTCACGTCAACCCTTCCATCCATCTATACCGGTTTCAGCTTTTAATTACAATGAAATTTACTCAGATTGTCGTCTTGCTATCAAGCAGCATTACTCTGGCCCAACCATTTGGTGGGAAGCCCAATCAACCAGACGCTAGTGATGGATATCCTTCTCCCACCAAAGACCAGCTTAGGGAGATCTCTTGGCGAGCAGACGGCACATTATCCAATGCTCCTCTTCCTGCAAAGCTAGGTGACAGCAGCAAGACTGCTTTTCAAGCCCTAGCTTTCGGTGAGGAATTTTAGAAAGCATACTTCTCGTCCTTTCTATGCAATGTTACCAATAACATTCATGGCTACAAGAGTCATTACCGGTATAGCAAGAGTGAGCTTGTTAAAATGCTTACAACCGTGGTCGCCGTGAGTGTCTTGTTTAAACTTGGCTACCAACCAAACCGAAAGGTAACAAGAGGAATATCAGCAAGAGGAACTACATGCCATCAATGCCATCAACGTCTTGAAGCACTTCCAAGTCCCCGCTTCACTGCCGTGCAAGTATCACTTCCCAGCAACGTACTACTACCAAGCGAGGCATTAAGTATATTGAGTTTACCAGGAAGCTTGTGCAGGCTGCTGGTGTTGCCCGTCGTGATATAACGAGCAATGCTTATGGTCGCGAGCTGGCTTAGGGAAGTTGTAGTGGTATAGAAACATAAGTTTTTAGCATTCTTCTAAGGAGGGATGGCTTCCTCCTGGCGCAATAAATGGACTTTTACTATAATAGTAAGGGCAAGTTGTATTACAAGTATAGAGTGGGCCCGACGTCCTATGTATATATTATATCTTCTCTTCCACCGACGCACTGGACACGTGCCTCGATTTTGATTCTCTCCTTTCGACGGTTAGTTATATTTCGTTACCTTTATCCGGTGCGGCTTGGCCCGCAAGTGGCTCCTCCGACTTGCCTCTTTCTGAACCAGGCATGTCACATAAAGTTGGCGGATTACATGCAAATATTTGTCTCTCAACTGGCGGCACTCCAGTATACTTATTCAAGCTTATGATCTGACTCTATATATACAAGACGTTCCTTGTAATTCTTCGAAGCCTCACGATTCCTGTTAATCTTCTCTTTATTCTTCTTGATAAGTTCTTGGCCCTCTTTCCGATGCTCCTCAGATAGTGGTTCGGGAAGGATACCCAGGGGTGGATTATACCACTGCTCTTTGGGAACTTTTGTTCCATCAACTCCGCGAAAGACTGTCTCTTCCTCCTTATCATAAGGGCCGCGGTCCAATAGAGCTTTTATTAACGCAGGCCTTAGAGCAATTGCGTAGTGGATATTGCGATCAGCATCAAGGTAGCGGAAAATCCCATCATGGCCGAGGTGCACAATGCCTAATAGGTCTAGGTCATGACACTCCATTTTATATAAAATATCGCTCATTTCTTGTTGTTCTGGCGAAAGATATTTGTATGTAATGCCGGGGCAAGTTTCTTCAGTATAAGCCGCCTCTTGATGCTCCGAACCAGATTGAGACATGATTAGAGAATATTTTATCGAATGTAAACTGGCGGTGAATTGTGAGAGATAAATGCTCAACATGGGAGTGGGCTTATCTTTAAATAAATCAGATTTCAGTAGTGATGACACGTGATAGTTACGTAATACGAGTTGGAACCCTGATTCTTTTAATCGGCCGAACTAACAAGTTCTAGAACTGTTGCGCCTTTTCAAGAGCACCTTCGGCCTGTATGAAACCCAAATTATGTGTCAACTCAAGAAATTCGCTTTAACTTAACAGCACATAGCCCACTGGCCAGTCATCAAAAGAGGGCTCAACAAACTGAAAGATTCGTAAGCTCGCATACGAGATAAGTCTCCAAAAGTCCCATTATACTCGGCTCTCGGCAAGCTTGAAACAGATCATAATCTAAAATGGGAAGATAACAACTAACATGCATATGCATTTTACCTGCAAAATCGAACATATTAACCAACTTGTCGTGCCGAGTTCCGAAGCTGATCCGCTAGATCCGCGTTTTATAACCACACGAAGGTGCTTCCCATATTACTAGAGACGTCGCCTGCATCTTTGTACGGATTGATTGCTGCGCCCTCTTGTTATTGGAGTAATACTGGCAATACCATATCAACTCAAAAGGTTCATTATGGGCCAGTATAAAATGAGATTAAAGTGAAAGTTAGACTGATCTGTAGGCCTTTGTCCGGGAAAGCGGTATGCTCAATTGTCATAGCGGTAATTTCTTTCCAACGGACCCTTCCTTTTAGGAAGGATTTATGCATGTTGGTCCTCAATCCCCGTACACTCTGATTATTGTCGACCAACAATGGCGATACTCACGCAGCCTCTAACACGTGATTTGTTCAGAATCCAGGTATAAGAGCTGCAAGTCTACCCAGTGTTATCGTGTTAAACAACCACCAAAAAGCCTCTTTACCTTCTATCAAATATGAAGACTGGTATAGTTAAGCCTCTTCACCGTGACGAAGCTAGAGTGAAGGTCTAATAAGTAGACAGGATCCTCCTTCCTCAAAGTCCTACTTACTGGTAGCTTTGTGAGCGCCAAGTACACGATTAAGATTCCCAAAGATGCTATCTGGGTCACAAACTGGGATCAACTTCATGAAATGGGCGCAAATTACCCCGACACAGCCTTGGTTGAAAAATACGGTGGCAATGTAATTGAAGTCGATGGAAAAATTGTTCTTGCGACAGATGAGGAAATGACCAAACAGATTGACAGCTTGATTAAAGAGTTGGAAAAGGATGATATAGAGGTCGAAGCAGAGACAGAGACTTCAAAAAGGCGAGACGTAGAGATTCCTGGACCCTATCGTCAATGCAGTCACCCTCGCTGCTTTTATGATGTCACTTGTCATTCTTATACTAATTGTCACATCTGTAGGCGTCCAACTGGTAGGAGAGGGATCTGTATTTAAATTCAAGTATTAGTTCTCAAGTAATTCCAAATGAGAAAGATACTATGCATGTAATAACGTACATAATAAGTGCAACAGACAAGCGAATACAGCAACGCATATTAACATCTAGGATAAAAACAGCTGGAGGACTCCATGCTGATGCAATCGACCGAGTGCGGCGAGAATCTCGTTAGTGACGTCTGTATTGACTTCTCCCAAACCCTTCAAGACTGGTCACCCGCCGTAGCTGAGGAAGATAAAGTCTTCATACACGCCTCTATCATACTGTGGTAATCGCCTCGCTGCGATTTCATATCCCTCATCCTCCTGGTTAATCACATCACGATATAGCCGGATCTCTGAGGCCAGCCCTGTGATAATCTTGCCGCATCTCCACTTATATAACACTTTATACTTAATTATAATAACAGGGGGACATTTTAATCATCAGGGGTCCGGTATATACAGAATTAATCCCCTTGGCTGCCCTTCCCTTATGCCTTTTGATGTTATTAAGTTATTTGGCTAAATAGTCCGGAGCTAATTAATACTTGGTCTATTAAATCGGAAAGGGAGTTATTAGCAGTACTAAGATGACTCCTTAGCGATGAGCCGTTGTGTGTTATATCTATTAACTTCTAGATTATATTTTCTATAATATCTTGCTTACTATTTTAGAGTCTAATCTTATTATTAACTAGGTAAAGCAGGGATTTTATATAAGCTAACTAGTATTAGGATAAAAAGGCAGGTTAAGAAGAAAATAAGAATTAAATAAAAGCTAATCCTAGATTTTTTCTTATTTTCTTTTAAATATAATTTATAAAATACTTTATTAAGAATAAATTCAGCTACTTAGGGTTATTATATCTTCTTATATTACGAAGGAATAATTAGTTATTATTTTAATATTAAGGCTAAGTAAATAATATATTTTAAGATATTATTAAAGTATTAATAGTTATAATATATCTATATTCCTCAGCTTCTTTATATTAGTGTTATTCTTCTTTATATTAATATTATTCCTTAAGGGCGCGACCTTTAGCAGCTTTATATTATTGTTACTCTTCTTTGCATAGGCGGTTCGCTTTCTATAGCCGCTTTTAGAGCCTCTTAATTTCTTGTATAGAGGCAGATGCATTTCCGAGAGAGGGGGCGGGTGATCGGCGTTGAGAGCAGGTTTATTATAAGAGGCTGGATAAGGGAAAAACATTAGGATAATAGAACACCTTCTGCCAAGGTTATATATCATACTTATTTTCTTATTATAATAGTATTATATGTTTTATAATTCCCTTATTTATATAGTAAATGCAATATATTTAGTAAACTGTATTAAAGAGATATCCCCAAATGACTGAGCTCGGAGACCAATTCCTAGAATGGGTCCAAAAATCGATTCACGCCCTGGGAGGACTCTGTGATTGCCTAACTCGGAATCCTACCACTGTGGCTCCTGGTGGGATTTCCTATGTGGCTACATCCTACGAAGGATTGGAATATCTTGTTAACGTGCAACTTCGCGATTTGAATATCGATCCCTTTGAGCTCACGGGTATTCTTCCTTGCCCTCCGCTGCAGGAAGGAGTCTTGCAAAGCTCCTATGGATACGAAGCCGCCTGGATATGGAAATTTTATCATCCTGTAGTTGGAGTACACAAAACCTTTTCTACGATACTTGCCGCGCACCCCAGTGAGGATGGCTCTGTTCAAATCGTACTCAATAAGTCGGAGACTCCTGTAACCCAATATCAGACTCCAACCTGCCCGGGGGCCCTGCTAGCAAGGCAATCTCGACCAAAGTTTACGGATGATAAACCGAAGCACTCTTTCACCATGTTCCGATCGGAGGATGGCAGCGTTACCTGCAGGCTCGATATCTGTCACTCTTTATGCGACTCCTACTCTATTTCGATTTTGCTAGGATGTGATCTCAGTGTATTGTGGCGATGTCATGCAGAATGTGCCGCAATTCAGTGATGTTGTCAGGCATATCAAGAGGCGACCTATGTCTGAGACACGAACATTTTGGACTCCTTTTCTACACGGAGTAGAGCCATGTCAGATTCCCGTATCCAAGTTGTGCCAAAACGGCCCAGAACTAGATATCCATAATACTATCTCCATACCTTTTGAGTCGATGACTGGGGTTACCGAGCAATGTAAGCAGGTGGGGCTGACCCTGTCGACCTTTGTTCACCTTGCTTGGGCTTTGGTACTATCTTATGTCACGGTTATGGACGAAACTTTCTTTGGGTACATAATATCCGGTAGAGACGTTCCTGTGGAGGGTATTGGCAGGATCTTCGGGCCCATGGCCAATATACTCATTAACCACGCCGATCTAGGCGAATCTCTTGAAGCAGATGCAGCCTTGATAGCAAGAAATCTCAAGAGCCACCGCCGCCATCAACAGACTTCTTTGGCGGAGATCCATCACGACCTGGGGAATAAAGATGAGCGACGACAACTGTTCAACACCATCGTATCATTGCTTCGGAGCAATCTATTGTGTGTCAAACGGTTGTACTTTGCGAAGTACCATCAGGTCAGCTCGCACGAGTTCAATTTTGTACTCGAAGGCCATCTCCATCCTAGCACCCTTGATCTTGCTTTGCACTATCGAACAGCGGGTATTAGTCACGACGAGGTGCAAAAGGCCGGTACGATACTGATATGAGCGATTCAGTCCTTTTTGTCTGCAGGGCCCGTTTTTGCGTCCGCAGCACGAGCGCTATGATCGATTCCAGCGAATCAGAGGCGTCAGTCAGACCCCAGGACAGATTCTTCCGCTACGTGACTGGTAAAGACAGAAGAGCCACTTCCAATTTCTGGAAGAGTCAGCTTGCCGGGCTTGATCCCTCTGACCCAACAACTCGAGACAGATCTACCGCAGCATTTGAGAGGGATCAACATATGAAACTAGTGATGCAGGACATTGGCAACCACAGCGGCTTTAGTACTGAGGTTCCAGGCCGGGCAGCTTGGTCTATGGTGCTTTCACAAGTCTTCGATTCCGAAGATGTTATCTTTGTGGCAGTCATTTCTCACCGTCGAGCGGACGACCTTCTGGGGATCAAAATCTTTCCGGGAGTCGATACTTCAGTGGTCCCAATCAGAGCATATTTGGACTGAGAATTGAATCTAGTGGACTTCCTACAGAAATTCCAGCCAGTGGCAAGAGATGGGTCTGTGCCAGGAGGCTCGCCTGGGCCGTATCGAACGCATCAGCGAGGAAACCGCGGCATTGTGCAGGCCCCTGTCGTGTTTCCTTCATAGATCATGTGGGAAAACGAGTTATGGCGATGCAATTCGCTATTTCACTGGTTGTCCAATCTTGTTGGAATACCACGAACTCTTCCGACACAGTAACACTCTGCTTTTGGAATTCCATTCCGCCTCATTTCGAAATCTTGGATCAGTCGCGGTAGCTGGTCGATGCTTCAAACAGTCGAACCAAGCTTACAGATCTCAACAAGGTCTCTTCACTTGACCTAGATCTTATCTGGTCTTGGAACTCAACCCCTCCCAAAATAATTGAGTCAAATGTGTATGACTTGATCGAAGCGAGGGTTCTCGTTCAACCGCACGTGTTGGTAATAGACGCATAGGACGGCAAACTCAGCTACGAGCAACTTGATGGGCTTTCCACCAAGTTTGCCAAAGTGCCTATCGATAGAGGCGTTAAGTCCAGCCAACCAGTGCCTCTTCTTTTCAAAAAGTCGATGTTGATGTCTGTGGCCATGCCTGGACTAATTAAGGCGGGCGTTGTTGGAGTGGGCATAGACCCAAGACAGCCCGAAAAGCGCCTACGGCAGGTTGTTCAGCAAGTCGGCGCAAGATTAATTGTGTTTATTAGACTTCGTAGAGTGTTCGTGGTTACTAAGACCGAAATCCGATAAGGCAACTGATTGATAGGCGCCCGGTTGAGCAAGACTGCAAATATTCATATTAGTTATAAGTAATGAAGTTTTAGAAACGCCGGCCAATATGAAGCTATCGGTGGTAGTTTGTTGCTAATTTGACAAAAGATATGCGAAAAATATATAACAGAACGAAGAATTCTATTCCTTAAACCTGCTCACTTTAATAGATATTCTTATTATCATGGCAGTTTTAAGAAACAGTAGCCTATTTAGTATATAGTACCATATATGTACCTAATATGCAGGGCGGCCCAACGTTGTCTGCATTTAGAGTCTCACTGGCATATTATGTAGCTACTGGCGGTACTTTATACTGCGCCTCATGTGAATGAAATCAACCAATCAAGGTTACGTAAGGCGAGCTTTCTCCAGCCTGCCTTGGCTGCAGGAGGCCCACCAGTTCTGTTCTTACATTTTTAAGCTCGTTAGAGGCTCATCTTTGTCTCTTACCCTCACTTCTCTTTCATTACCCAACCAGTAGTAATTCTTTGACACAATATCCAAGATAAACAGGAACAGCCACAATGTCGAGCTTAGCAGATAATGGAATGGTCGCTCTTCGGGAGGTTCCTGGTAGAGGCAAAGGACTCATTGCCACCCATAAGATCCTCAAGGGCACTCGTGTTCTCTCCGAAGAGCCCATTATCAGAATTCCTGAAGATGCGACAGACAGTCCGGCCCTACGAGCATCCCTACGCAGGCAAGTTGATGAACTTACTTCGGACCAACGGCGAGCCTTCCTATCTATGTGCAACATTTATCCCGGCGAAGCTGATTCGCAATACCTTGGAATCTTTCGAACAAACGCTCTTCCCATTGATAGCGGAGGTGGCATCTTTCTCGCAGCGTGCCGCATCAACCACGCCTGCGACAACAACGCACAGAAAGCCTGGAATGAGGGCATCAAACGGCACACGGTCCATGCTTTGCGAGATATTGACAAAGGTGAAGAGATCACCATCACCTACGTCGGTATCTTGAACAATCGCAGAACCCGTCAAGAAGCCCTTCGAAAGAAGTTCAAGTTTACCTGCTCATGTAGCCTTTGTTCATTGCCACCACATCTGAGCGCCGAAAGCGACAGACGGCTCGATGAGATCCTGAGGCTAGATGCCCGTATTGGTAGAGATGGTCTCGTGGGAATTTTGTCGGACCCAAAGCGAGTACTTGGATACGTGGATCAACAAGTCCGACTATACAATGAACAAACCCTGGACGATGTCGGCTTGCCCAGGGCTTTCTTTGATGCTGCACAGATTACTGTCGCCCACGGAGACTTAGCCAGGGCACGCGTTTTTACTGAACGGGCGGCGGCTGGATGGCTTGTCCTGGAAGGTGACGATAGCCCCAGAGTGCTTAACGCCAAGAAACTTGCTCAAGACCCTTCAAGCCACGATACATATGGGAACTCAACGGCTTGGAGGACTGCCGTGGATGATGTCCCCCAGGGACTTGACTCAAACGAGTTTGAAAACTGGATATGGAAGAGGGAGAAGGAAAACGAACTCGAGCAACTGGGAATTCTCCGCAACCAAGTGATATTTCCGAGTTTTCTTCTACTGCCTGACGAGACAGATGTTGATGACGACTTCTTCAAAAGCAGAGATGGGGTCAACTATCGGCCCTGGCGACATTGGTGCTTTTTGGCAGAAATCGTCGACTTTGCAACAATCGTTCGTCTACATATGGAAGTTAGGGACGTGGCTGGTATGATAATCCCGCTTTTCTTCTATACAGACAGGCGCGGCAGCGAAATAGACCTGTCACAGCTTTGCAAGGGGTATACTATTGCAGTTCTCTATGCACAACAGCATGCATTCGCCTTTTCGGAACCAGGAATCCGTCACGAAGACCCCACATTTTTCAAGGTATGCCTGCTATTCCTCTGTGGTCAACTTAGTTGTGGCATCTTTTTAACCTGTCTCGTCGCCCCGACTACAGATATTCCCACTGTCATTAGACAACTTGCTGGCGCTGAGCGACCGAGTCCAGAGGTTTTCTATGGAAGCGAATGGCATGAGATTATGTCACGGGTGCGAGAAACAGGCTACATCTTTGAAGAGGTGTGCGAAGTGCTCGCTGTTCTGGTACTGTAACGGGGTAAGACAGTCACAATCCACTTCCAATATTCTATTAGGATGCTAATCCCATACCAATCAGGTCTGTCAGAAGGCAGGCTGGAGTGAGAAAGACCACAAAATTGACTGCAAGCTTCTTTGCAATGGCGATCTGAAGGGACTCCTCTCGCTCAACTGGGATGACTTTCAAGATTTCGCCAGGTTCCCTTTGGCTCGTTCAGTTCACTAATAGCGTCCAAAGGTAGATATGTTGACTTTTACATAATCATTGTTCTACTTCAGTATATTAGCTGGCAACACGACCTAATAATATGTGTCTCAAGCCCATGGAAGATATAAACATATTGAAGTTTAAAATCAGGAACTTTCAAGCGTCAGATCTAACGCATTGCGCGACGGGGCTGCGCGGATACACCTATGACCCGTATAATTCAGAGATTTATTGTCGGCATGTAACATAATGATTTATATACCAGACTTTGCCTACTGTTCTTGTTTTTGTTCTTGTAAGTGGTCTCTAGCTGTATTGATTTTAAGATTCTTGATTAGGTAAGAACCTTTGTACTGTTATGTTCTGGCACCCATCGAGTTCTAAAGAATTACGCATTGTTTTGTTTGGGACAATAACCGCTCTCCTGGATGCGGTGTCCTTCCTCGACCAAATGAACGTATGTTTCTATTTTATTCTTACCTTCTACTTCTTTCTTCATATCCTGAATTCGTTTGACGAACCGTTCAGCCTTCTGGTATTCAATCTGTTGTCTATAGAGTGACATCCACGTCTATCGAAGCATTTCATAACATTCACCATAGCCACTCAACGTGTAGAGCCGTGTTTCTTGTCTCTGTAAGACTGTATCGCGTCCCTTGCGTCATCATGGTTCCTGCAGGAAGCTATTAGGACAGTGATTTCGCTGCCGTCCAGACCTAAGGTCAGGATGAGTACCTAAACGAGCGCAGTCAGTGAGCCTGTTTCATTAGGAATCGCCGAGCTCATGTCCTTACCAGGGCCCACCATTCAAAAACGCATATCCAGCAAATTTGAAATTGAAGAGGGGATTGGCCATGTTGGAAAAGACGGCCTATCGGTCGTTGTTATTCGAGAAAAGGGAACTGAAGACAACACACCGGATCTCGCGCTTAATATTCACAGTCAAGTAGGCAGGGGGGAGCTGTATCCCGCGGTGTTATTTGGTATCGTCGTTCAGCTCGACATCCTCGCCTAATATGCCTACTTGCCCTTCTATCTGCCCCTCCTTTTATAACTGCTGAATAAAGACGATATTATTGAGAACCATGCCTTTCCTAGCACCGTAGCCGGTACGACGCTAATTTTAGCCGGCATGCTGTTTTGTTCTCTCATTGTCGGGAAAAACACATTGGGAAACAGGTGCCGGCCAATGAGCAAGACAACCGAGGCTCGAGTTGTCTCGCTCCAGAGATCTGGAACGGTAAATGAGCAGGACTTCGAGTCCTTTGCTATTTACCCTGAGAGTCCGCAAGCCGTAATTTCGACGTCTCGCCGAGCCTTAAGGACGCGGTCACAAGGCCGGGGAGGCCAGCTCGGATAAGTCCTGGCGGGAACGCGCATCCACTTGACCCCCATGAGCTTAGCAGTCGCATGAAAGTCACATGCCGAATACTAACAGTCAACCATCCAAAACACGTAATCATGCGTAGTCGTACTTACGGTATCCTGCATGGGACGTATGGTTACAGTAGCACTAAGCTGACCCCTCTCCAATAGTATCTTGCAGACGATAACTCAAAGAAAGCAAGGAAATTAGAGAAAGGAATGACAACTGACTCAGGTGTCCTTCACGAAATGCTTTCCCCTTTCAGCGATGCGCCACTAGGTCTGTTTGAAAAGTTCTTTTCGGGATGTACCAATCTAGGTAGCTGTCAAATCACTGGGATACACTATTCTTTTTTCTATCTAGTCCCCAGCTGCCTTGAAACCCCACAGTACTGTATGGACTTGCCGCGTCCTAGTTTGCGATACTCGGGAATTGGAGCTAATCATCACCTGAAAGGTCTCTCTTAGCTAACTTCAGCTGTCAAAGCTGCAAGCGAAGAGGCCTTATGTTGCGTTGGTTGGTATAAAACAGTCAGACAGACCCGCCGTAGCTGAAGTACTTTAGTGTAGCTCGGCGAATTATAATTCAGCTTCACTAGTAAAACTACAGTATGAAGCACCATCTCATATCATTGTCCTTCGAACCTTTCGAACTCGATCTCTCTCTGCTTGCCCCGTGCCACCAGATCAACAAGGTCACCCGCAGTGGATGGCTTCTTAATTGAATAAACCTCTGAGTCAAATGCGTCGAACATGTAGATTTTGTTTCCAGAAGTGAAATAGAACGTGGCGTCACCCGACGCAGTAGTCGACCCAAGGAAAGGTTTCGGATCAGTAAGACCCTGCTCCGTTATGGACTCGACTGCCCGGCTACCAGGCTTCCATTCGATATCTTGTGTCCATTCTCGAGAAAGCTTGGCCTGCATGAGTCATATGGCATTAGTTGCTGCTGAGCCAGTCCTTCATAACCTCGCGGGCATATAGCTCACCTCTTTATTTTCTGGCATTTTGTTAGGTCTAATAATGTGGATGATTTTATCTGGTAGATATGGTGCTTTGAACCTTGATATAAAAAGTGGCTTTCCGTGGACTCAGGTTGAGCGATAAGGTCAAATCGTTGTGGAAGATCAGCGGAGCGGGGAAGATATGCGCTTAACAGTATTCAGGTAGCCACTATATGCAACACGCCCTTTCCAATCGTTTAGACAGCTAACTTAGTTACGGCCAAGGAAAATGTGATAACAAAATACCTTTGCATTTCCCGATGCAACCACATTATGCGCGCACAAAAGCCATACGCCATTATGTCGTTCTAAAACACAGCCGCCCAACATCGTAATGAAGGACTGTATGTGGCTAGCTGATAACAGCACATCAGAGCTATCAATTTCCCGAATCGGATTTCCGTGCATAGTCGAAGCCTGAGCTGACTTGTACTGTAAGTCATCTTATGAGGTGCGGTGTACCATGGACATAATGCTACGTATCGCGGATCGTTCCATGAGTCAAAGAACTAGACACTTGCTGCCAAGGAACGAAGTAGAGTAATTTAAAAAAACAAGCTATAAACTAGGTAGGTATTGACACCAAGAACGGCAATGCGCCTGGAACTCTTGGTCAACTCTAGTAGTGAGCAGTCCCTAATTAAAACCTGATTCATGACAAGAGAGTTGCATGCATCAGTCACCATGGCCGACCAAAATATTGTTCCGGTAATCGCCAACAGAAGCCCTGAAGCTATGTTCTTATACAGCAGAACCCAGGTACGTTGGGTAGCATTTTTCATCGAAAGAGCTCAATGACCTAACACCGCGATACGTCCAGATCTATGACTTTCTCCGCGACGTGGCAGCTAACCCAGCAGCATTTAATGTGCCAGGCGGCCAGGGCAAAGCTGCAGACTTGCAAAGTATACAGAACAGGCTCAAACAATTGAGGTAAGTAGATTGCAAAACAAATCCTGGCACCTTCTCTGTATGCGCCATCGACTGACAATGTATTCCCCAGCCTCCCGGTAAGAGTTGGAGACCCTGGACACGCTGAGTTCAATCGTCAAAGCCTAACGCCGGATCAACACATATACAGACAAGTGAATCAAGGTTGGCGGAATGACGTACAAGCATCCAAATTCCATGCGCGTGAGAATTGGAATCATCAATTCATTGATTCAACCATAGCGCAACCCTATTGGTCCCCATATGATCTTCTTGGTCTCTTCTTGTCCAAGCTCGGTCCTGCCCAGGCCGGGTCGACCAAGCAGAACTTCTTTCTGCCCCTGACCGCCATGTACATGCATTGGTGTCGAACTATCGCTGGCAGAGAAGCTCCAGACCCAGTGGGCCCTGGCGGAAACCCCAGAGGCGTGGGCAATTCATCGTTCTATTACAACTGCACATGGGACGACAATTCAAAAGCCTTCTTCCTCGGCGCTTCTCTTGCTGGATTCAACTGGCGTCGCAATGTGGGGCAGTGGGAGCTTGGTCGTCCAGCCAGAGAGTTCGATCGCGAGCCCCTCAACCGTCTGGGGCTTAAGTTCTCACGTTATGCGCTTCTGACGGATAACTACCATCCCCTGGGTTTGAAGTATGATTTCGATCGTAGTCCAGTTATTCTTGAACGGAACCCTACTGGCCAGAGATTCGGTAACTGCGCTGAGACGTATCCTTTTATGAATATGCTTGGGTAAGTCTTTGTTCACCTTCATCAAGGAAACAATCTCCGCAAGGGACCTAACTCATAATTTCCAACTACAGATATCGCCACAACAGAGCTCAGGGACCCGAGGAGATGGCAAGATATCATGGCCTAGCGCTGAAGTATGACTACCTTGGCGATCCCGCGGATTTGGCCATGCCATACAGCTACAACAGAATCATTGAACAACTTCGTGGCCAAGACCGAAAAGCCTATCCGAACCGTAGATATTTAGGACAGCCTTGTGAGAACTGCCGTTACTTGATCAGAAGGGCCCAGGCAAATGTTTTCAACTTTTCACCAGACAATGGTCTGTAGATCGGTTAAGATGCGATGAGGGGATGGGAAAATACAGGGATCCACATTGGCCCTCTCGCTTGCTTGTTAATGTATTTGGCTGTGATTCAATTGTAACTATAGCAGATACTATACATTCCTACAGATAGTGTGTAGGTAGTTGGGTAGTTCGGGCCGAGATAACATGCCACACAAATTGAATTCAACTAGATGTGCTCATTCAAGTAGCCTTAATACATCTTTGTTCTGAATATACTTAAGCTGATCTGTAAGGCTGATCAGGGAAAGGTGGTTTAAGAGACTCCGGACATGGTTATTGTTGTTGTTTGCATCCTTATTTGCACTTCAGATATATTATACACCGATCTTGTTGGTCTTTTATTGCCCTAGGTAACTAGGTTCTAAGTTATTAAAGGCTTGATTTCTCATACAACAGCATAATAAAGAATTTAATATATTAAAGGGATTTAAATATGATCGATCTTAGATTACTGCCCCTAAAGATCTTCAACTTCAATCTCCCGCTGGCTGTCTTTCGCTGCCAAGTCTTTAATAGCTTCCACTGTTGTTGGCTTCGTAACTGTACATATAGATCCCTCGACGCCATCATATAAAAAAAATACTACCAGACGTGAAGTAGAACATGGCATTGCATGAGTAAGTAGTTGACCCAAGTAAAGGCTTGGGTCCGCGAACCTTTTCTTTTTATGGCCTGGGCTGAAACGCCGTCAGCACCCCATTCGGCATTACCGCCCATGGACACGATATTCTGGGTCCAGTCACGGGGAAGAGCCTGTACTGGGTTAGCCGACATATTGTGATATATTAACATGGCCAATCCACAACGGTCCAGCCTGAATAGCCTTACTTTTGTTGCATCTTGTATTTATTGGCTTTAGAAATAAATAATTAATCTTGCAGGTGTTGAAATTTTGTGAGGATGATGCAGCGGTCTGACATGCATGGCTTGGTGTTGCATAGAACGTACTTGTACAATCACCCAACAGATTAAAATTGGGCAGCTTTCTTCACAGTAGAGATCTGAGGAGGCTAGTATATTCGTTATGGGCTTGTCCGAATTGCAGACATTTAATATGTAGGAGTCCCTTGAGGAACAGGCAAAACAACTTTTCGCCTGACAACGAGCTATGACAAGGCCGCATAGAAGCAAGAGCTTATTATAGCATATTGGCTTGCAGAGCCTTTTTTGATAACGACAAATGTAAGAGGGGAATGGAGTGTGAAGGCAAACTGATGAATTGATGGCAGCCTAGCTTGTGTTATCATAATGCAATATTTGAATAGGAAACAAGAACTAAACAATGAATTAACTATACATAGATTATGAATATAAACCTTTCTCTTTTGACCAGTTATATTTGTGAGAATTTGATATTAACCGTTTCGCTGTCTAATAAAGGCCTCTATAACGGTTCCCATACGAATCATGCAGGACTCAGCAAGAGTCACGAAATGACATACATATTGAGATAAGAAATTATTACCAATTTGCTAGTTGATATAAATGCATACCGTTCCCGAACAACTCATCCCTACAGACTATCATTCTTCACCATAATGGTGAATGTATCCTTGAAAACCTGAGGCCGATTTACATAATGCGCCTCAGTTTCAAGCATAACCAGAACCTCTGGCTTCTCGAATATATTCACCTTGGCCAAACACAGCAAAAAGCTGACCTCATTACTCATCCGATTCGCAACGACATATCCAATCGCATTCCTAGGCAGCAGTCTCAGCTTGAGATACTGCATCCCATTCTTCTCTATGATCGCCGTCAAGATATTGAACCTCAAGTTACTCAGCATACGAGGTCCAGGCCCATCGTAGCTCTCCATGAGTTTCGTATGCTTGTCAGTAGCAGGGCCGAGTTTGACAAGGATATCGAACTCGATGAGATGTTCATTGCTATACTCTTGACCACTGACTAGCACAGAGAAGACTAGATCATCGGGAAGGTTCTTTTTGTTGACATGAATAGCATCCTTGCCTGGACTGTAAATGTCACAGTTGAAGGAAGGGACATTTGATGGACCACCACCTGATCCACTGGTACTAATAGCTGAGTGAAAGCGAGATACATGAGATCCATCATCGTCAACGTGAGGCTGCCGTACGTGAGGCGCGATATTGTGCCTCAGGACGTGAGCTGCTGGCGAGTATTCTTCATGTCGTTCGAAAAATGGCGAGTCATCAGACGAGGCTGGGGTGTCGACGGGAGAAGACTCTGAATCACTCGGCTCAGAGGTCTCGTCCCCACGACAGATGAGGTCATCGTCATGTTTGGCAAGTCTCATTACACGAGCATGTCCGGTCATGTTCAGAGTCCGAAACTCGGTAGGTGCAGGACCAAGACCGGCCAGCTTGTCCTTGAAGGGTACCGCGAACTCGTAGTACGGATCATCCAGCTGCATAGCAAGAAGTGCAGAGTTGGGGATAATATCATCGAAATATTTCTCTCCGTTTTCCTGCTTTGGCATGTTCTGCAGGATTTGTATCTGCTGCTCAGCAAAGTAGGGAAGTCGAAGCATGCGCACATCGTTGGCCTGAGAACCCGGTTCGGTGCTCCAGATGAACCAATTTTCTCGATCTCGACGAGTTTTGGTGAACTTTTGCAAGGGATCATGGCGATGCTTATCCGTCTCACGTATCTCTTGGGACACTGTATATTGACGACGGAGGCTTATACCGATCTCACTATCAGATAGGGAATGACCCACGGCGAATCTCTGTTGATGAGGCGGTTGAGTAAAGAGAAGACCTTTAAAGTCATCGGATCCAGGGTGTCTGTCCAAGAGTGCTAGCATAACACCATCTGCGATGATGTTGTGTCTGAGAAGCGGAGCTTTCTTAGGATGAGCCTCTTTGGGAGGTTCGGAAAGGGACTCGACTTTATTGTCTCCAGACTCTTTATCATCAGCTTTCTTAGGAGCCTTGGATAGCGTCTCCACCTTAAGATCAGGGAACATAGTAACGAGATCAGAACGAAGATAGAAGCCATAGCTGGGAATCTGAGGGGTGTGGAGTTGGTGCTCAGCTTTGTGCTTGACATAATTGTTGATGATGTGTTTGATAGCCTCGCGGTCGCGGTCTTCACCCATGTGGTTCGCCAAGCTCAAACCACCATCTATCATGGCATCAACCCAGTTGGGATCAACATAAAAGAACTTGAGCCTCTCATGTTCAAGGTGGCTTGGGTCAGTGATAAGGTAGTGGGCTGGAACTCCGGCTAAAAACATACGATCCATGACCCAGGCAAGAATGACTTTCCAGTCTTCTGAAACGGGATCATTCGTCTCGTCGTAGATGTTCACCCCGTCTGTAGACAGTGCAAGATCTTCAGCCACCTTCTTCGCGTGATCAAGGTAATCATCTTTGATCTTGCTCGCGTTGAAGCCAAGAGCTGGATATGCCTTTCTTCCCAGTCGTGGACCGAGCCACTTTTGAGAAGGCGTCTTGAGCTGGAAGTGCTTGTCCTGGTGGTTCAGGTGCATCCTCTCAAGGTGCTTGATGGTTTGAGACAGATTTGCTAGAATATCAGCCTTTTGACGGAACCTCTCGGAACCACCAGCAGCAGACTGAACCGCTTTGATCTTAGCTTCTTTCATAGCTCCTTGATGAATAGCAGTGCGGAATCGTGAGAGAGCGCCGCAGAAGTTAGGGTCGCCGAGGGCCATGGTACGACCAACTTGCCAAGCAACTGAATAGCTGATATCCATAATACCAACCTCTCGATCGAGAATCTGGAGGTTCTGGCCAGAATTAGAGCATATGTTAAGATACTCGTTTGGAAGAACAACGCTTGGTGTAAATGGTCCTCGAAAAAGAGCAACTGTATGTTCTCCTGTCTGGGTGCAATATTTGACCATGGAATATCCATCTGTAAGACGAGCAGCGAGTCTCTTACCCAACTCGTCGTTAGGCTCCGCAATCTCCTTAATAATCTCTTCTGGGGGACGGAGAACATCTAATGTTTCACCTAGAGATGTGAAAGCATCAAAGACGTTGAGCATGCCAGGCGGCATGACAGTATAGTTCCAGCTGTGAAGAGAGCAGAGCGCAACAAGTTTGTCGTCAGCTGGAAAGCTGCTCATGCCTTCAACACCCTCAATAGACAGAAGATGCACTGAAGCAGTCGCTGGGGCCTTGTTGGTCAAAGGGCCACTTCGACTGCCGACAACCACAGAGAAAACACCCACTTCTTCAACACCTGCGACAGCCATACCGGCGGTGTTGATATTTCTGACGTGAGAGAGATATTTGAACTTGTTCGTGTCGGGGGAGGCAGGAACTTGACGTTCGTTGTTATTGTCAAAATTGGAAAAGACACTCTTGAAGAGATCAGGTTTCATGAAGATGAATTCGCCCTGAGATTTTCTGATCTTATCTGTTTCTTTTGTGTCATTTTTGACAACGTCCAAAATCTCAGAAATTGGGCTGACAACATTTCCCTTGGTTGTCAGGTCTTGGACATCTCCAACAGTCGTCTTGACAGATAACGTAACCGTC
This sequence comes from Fusarium oxysporum Fo47, assembly GCF_013085055.1. Lineage (NCBI taxonomy): Eukaryota > Fungi > Ascomycota > Sordariomycetes > Hypocreales > Nectriaceae > Fusarium > Fusarium oxysporum. The sequence goes on along the minus strand of NC_072851.1, from coordinate 2,399,098 downwards.
TGTTTGAAGGTATTCCCAGTCCCAAGGTCATCTGGTTTTAGTTTGAGTTCATCCTCAGTGAAGGTGAGGAGGATCAACCACGGAACTTTGTTGCGTTCATCTTTTGGCGTCTTTTTATCATCCTTAGGACTGCCGCGTCTTTCCCATGGAAGATGAGGATCACTCAGCACGACATGAGGAAGAATGCGATGATCATCAGAATATCCAGGTGGCGGATATGTAGAATAAACCGAATCCTCGGGTAGTGAGAACTGAGGTGCATCAACGTAGAAGGTTTGCTTAGAGACGAGCTTGATGTCATTTTCTCCGGGGTTTGGCGACTTGATTGTCTGGGTCGCTTTGATCAGATGAGCTGGGCCGGCCTCGAGTCCTGGGGCCCAGAAGGAGTTGAGTTTCTCTTCGCCAGGCTTGAGAAGGGGTGGAGGGTCCTCGTGCGTTTCAGTGAGGCCTGCATTGAACTTGCTTGTGGCTACACTGCGACGAGCATGGCGGAGAGTGAGATGACGTGGAGAGTTGATAGCTTTGCTTCTTCCTCTTGTGTAGATCCCCATGTTTGACAATTAATTGTCGTGGATGTGTTTAATTACTGATGGGCCACAGATGACTGTACGATGGCTAACAAAATGAAGGTGTTCCAAGATCAAAGCTCAAAAGTCACAACGATTGACTACTTGGATCCATGGGAAAGAGACTACTTGGAGTTGGAAATCGGGTGGGCGGTCGCCTTGACCCTGTTCACATCAAGCCGACTCTCGAGACTTGATTAAGACCCTTAGCTAACCGACACGGCCTGAGGGATTCATTCTCATGTACTGGTACATGAAAGCAACAAGAAGTTATTAGTCTCAGCGGCCTTTGAAAACGACATGTGATTCAATATTTCCCCTCACTTACCGATATATGACGAATAAGTGCAGCAGAGTTATCCTGTTTTCAGAAATCTGCAGTGTGATAGGAATTCCAACATTGACAACCTCTGCAGATGGCGCCCGTTGTGACGGTGTCAAAACGATCCTTTGAAGTTTATGGCTGCTACATGTATTTAAGAGATATAGATAGTTATGCATGAGCGTCTAGAGTGGTATGCATACACCCCCTACCCCTCACTACCATCCCTTGATCCTCGCTTTTCACCCGCCTCTTGCCCCCCGCTCCAAGTGGTCATCATGATTAGTCCCTTCGGAATGACGCGACAGTGGGGCACTTCCCTTGCATGATCAGCGTATCGCAGCACGGAAGCGGATTGGTCGCAAATGGGACGGCCCGTGCTATGGCGTCAATTGGTTTCATAGCTGTTTCTAACACCAGCTGAATATCCAAAATGATGGACTAATGCTTACTTTGTGTGCCGTTGTGAGAGCGGGGCTCGCCAGCCGTGTCTCATTCCAGCTCTTGGAAAGAGATGATCTTGACCATCTTTCAACGCCAATCTCGATGTTGAGAAGCTGAATGTCCCAACGCAGTTGTGATATTCAGCCTTTGCGGAATCACCGTTAGTTTGATATACATGCAGGTAATACAGAGTCCGAGCGTGATTTCTAAGGTTCGTTTGTGGCCAAAGCATAAATGGCAGCAAACTTGCAGCCCGTAGAGAATCCCTCTCCAGAACAACCCAGATTCATCGCTCCACTTAGCACACTACATCAAATCATCTCCCACTCTATACTTTTATCACAGTCTTCAGCATGCCCGGCATTGGTAGTATTTACACCACAGGTGCCATCGACGGCAAGAAGCTTCATATCTTCTACACAGCCACTAACAACCACCTCGCCTTTGAGTATCGTGATGAAGGTCGTGTGAATGACGCTCCCGAGACTCTTATCTCTAGCAGCGACGATATTCCAGGCATAATTCTTGACAACAGTCAGATCGCCACCTCATACCTTCTTGGCACCCAGATCGTCACTGGTTTCACCAAGAAGAAGAAGGACGGTGCTACTGTCGCTGATACTGGTGCCGTCGATTATGATGACAAGTATCACAGTGTCTCTGTTCTCAGTCCAGTGTACTTCTCGCTCGACAAGACGGAGAAGAATAACTTGACCATTGCGTCGTGCAACTCTGACTACGATGCTTGGGTCTATTACTTCAAGTAAGCTATGGCCCTGGAACGTTCATTTGGTAGATCACATGTTGATTCTACGACAGGGGAACACCTGAGGATCGCCTTCTGGTTGAGACGCATGTCAACTCAGGCGAGCAGCATGACATTGATGATACTATCTCGATTGACCAGCATTCATCTGTCGCGGCTTACTATGATCCCGAGAATGATAGACGCTGTGTGATCGTCCAGTCTTCTTCTAACCAGACATTCTACGAGTACGTTCCTGACGGCGACGGAGACAGTAAGTGTAAAAGTACCATTATATTTCAAGCATTCTAACGAATAACTCAGCTCAACACTTGAAGTACACCGATGATGCACAGTCTGGCACCACTACGGCTATTTCATATGTCAACGGAACTGTCTATCTCTACTACACGAACCGTAGCCAGGAGATTCGCGTTGTGAGCAAGCAGGTTGGAAAGAGTTGGGGTAGTCCCCAGGAGGTTAAGGGAAGTAAGGTGGATCTTGCAAGTCAGTTGACTGTCGTTGCTAGCGAGAAGGGCAACCACCTATTCTACGTGGCCAAAGGCGATCCCAAATCCAAGATCAACCATGTCCTCCATAAGAGGTAGGTGGCCATTGGAAGTATCGAACGGAGAGCCTTTTGCTTAGTATAGGGTCAGGAGGGTTCATTCATTTATGCACATCTGCTGTCATCGACTTATATAGCTATAATTACTATAGTTATCAAGCCTTATATCCTGCTAAGACTGCCTATGCGTCGTCATTGAGATGTGGCCTTTATCAATGTTCAGGGCTTAAGTAACCTTTACCCCTCAAAGTCAACACCAGGTAATAGCTTCCTAGCAGGTGAACGAGCCACTGTATCGATAAGTTATAGGCGAGTAGTCACAGCAGTAGGCCAACTAACATGATCAACTCAGCAGGGGGACATTTCCTGTAGACACGACAGCTTATGAATACATGGTGTTTGGTGTCTAGAATGAGGTCTGCTACTTTAAGGCTGTTCAACTCAGGGTCTTGTAGAGTATCACAAGTATGCACACAAGTTTCACATTCACGATGGTTAGAACATCGAAAGATTTAAATCAGTAAGAAACACGTAGTGAAGCTATCTCAAACTAATCATCGGCCTTCTCCGCCATCAAAGGCCTCCTCAGCTGTAAGAATCCCTCAATAGACGTGTACGGCCCTTTCTCAAAACCCGGCTTCATCAAATTCCCCTTCTTATCGATCCCAAAAGCATTATAAGCAGGTACACCAGAGTCCCCATCGACATAAGGCTGCAGCCAGTTCCAGTCACCAGACCCTATAGGAAGAAGTCCAAGATCGCGGGGTGGCTTCTGCTTGGCCTTTTCAATTGTGAGTCTCTGGTCAGGCTTGAACGGTCCAACATCGGAAGTAAGCGTCATTGGCCCTGCGTGGAGGAAGGCTAGCATTTTGTTCATGGCGGATTGGCATGTCCATGATGGCAAGGCAAGTTCTTTCGCGGGGAGGAAGGAGGAGTATGCATGGACGGAGGTGAATGGATCGATGATGGCGCCGAAGATTGACATCTTGGAGTTACGCTGGTCGGCATAACTCTCTGGGCTGGCGGGTTTGTCTTTGTCCCTGCTTTCTTCAACCGGGGGAATCCAGTATGGGCGAAACTTAGGGTAAGTCTCGGAAGTCACCGGCTTGAAAGAGTCTTTGAAAATAGGATTGCCATCTGTGTCGCGAGGGATGAAGTACGTGTTAACAACATCGTAGTTCAGCTCCTCCTTGGTTTCAGGATGCGGCTTGTCGAAACCTTCGAAGTATCCGACAAGTCCGTCGAATGCACGCTCCTTATCACCAAGCTTGACTTGGAAGATGTAAGATTGATCCTCGTTCTTGGGGTCAGGGTTGATGAGAAGTCTTTCTGGTTCAGTCTTCTTGGCACTAGTGCTCTGAATAGCAAGAGATGGACCGGATAGCTCAACAGACCATCCCATGTTGACTAATGCGAAGGGCTTGCCTACGACAGATCCGAGAAACTGTGCGTATGCAGATGGTGCTGGGGGGAGACTATCAATGGCAGTGGTGAGCATCGTCCAAAAGCCTTGGATATACTTTGTGTCATTGGGCCTTGTGAGTCTTGCAATAAGAGCATCCAGACGTGCTGTTTCTTGAGGGTTGTAGTCTTTCGGAGGTTCAAAGGGAGACCACTTGGGCGAGTCCATAGAGCCATCAGCTCCACCAATGCGTACCTCACCATAGAAAGTACCATCAGCAAGGAAAAGCTGAATACCGTAGTCCGCGTAGTTGGTAAGAATCCAACCCCAAATAGGCATCTCCCACTCCATTGTGGGTCGCCAATAAGACTTGTCACCAGGCCTGTTGTCGTCCGTAGTGGGGATGACAAAGTTGGCGTTGAGGCGGGCATCTTGATTGATCTGCGGTGGAAGCTGAATAAACTCGCAGAGGCCGTTGTGGCTTTCTAGAACCGTGTTGGGAACTATCTTGCCATTGATGGTCATATGCTGTGGCTCGTAGAAGTTACTGATGCAGGGGTATAGAGGAGGTGGGCCTCCTACCCTAGGCTGGGGGTCGACGGCCAAAATGGCTTGACCGAACTTATCAATGATGTTGAGCTTGCGGAATCTATCAGGATTTTTAGGGATATTTTCAATTCTTTCGGGGCAACAAAACATACCTCATTTGTCCATGTTCAACGGGCTTGAAGGGGCAGTGCCTCTCATCAATGAAATTCACCGATGATGCGAACGGAGTCAGGGCCGAGTTACCCATGATCTTCGCCAATTTATCTTTAGTCAAACCAGCATTTCGAAACTCAGCTGCATCGAACACAGAGACATTCTCTCCTTGAGACGTCACTGTCTTGTTCTCAGGTTTGATATGCGTTCCCTGGTGCATAGTGACGAGACCCTCAGTAAATCCCGTCAGCGGACATGAGAGAAAAGGCAACTTCTCAATATCTTTGAGAAGCTGATCTCTATTCTCTTTGCCCTTGATATACTCATCGAGTATGCTCGGCGGGGTTTCGGAAAAGAGTTGTCGAACTTTTGCTCTGAGGGAGAAACTGGGCTGAGGCAAGATCAAGACTCGTCCGGAGAGTACGCGGACGTCATGTGGTTTGTCGTTCTCAAGCTTTTTCCACAACGGCTTCCCGTCACTGACGTCAATTCCGTAGCGCATCTGAGGGGGCTTAGAAACGTGAGTGATAGTCTCGTCAAGAGTCCATTTCTCAAACGGGATGTGAAAATATTCAACTTCCCATTCCACAAACAGAGGGAACCAGGGTTGAGTGTCTCCCCATTCATCACGAGAAGTGGTTCCTTCGGGTGGTGATGGCTCGTGGAATTGGGGATATACTTGGCCGTGAGGCAGCCTGTCTTCAGGATACAGATCAAGACCTGGCTGAAGGCTGTAGAACTCCTTTAGGAGACTCTCAGCTGCCCTCACTGACATCTCGTCAGTGAAGATCCTCGGGATCAGTGTGAGCAGGTCCGCAAGAAAGGGTGGTACATCAATGTTAGAAACAGTTTGGACTGGTAATCGAACAGCCACGTTCTCAGAGAAGTCATCAGGCCATCCAGATTCAATACCGCCAACTAAAAGAGTAGGATCTCGGCCTCTGTAAAAGAAGGGCTGGGCTCCTTGTTTTGTGTCCGACAGCTCTTCTTTCTTAAGCTTGCCTTCGACCTTGCCTCTGAGGTCCTCGATCTGCTTTTCAAGCTGATAGATACGTGTCGCAAGCCGTTCTGCAGCTCGGACATCTTCATCCGATCTCTTCTCTCGATCCTGGTTTGAAACATCGCTGACATATTTCCACCATCGGGAGAACATGTCCCAACGACGCTGTTTGACCATGCGTTCACATGCATCCAAGAGCTGTTGATATTCATTCACCTCTCGCAGAGCAGTGATAGTCTCTGAGTTCGGTATGGTTGGTTTACCGGATGTGTCTTTGCTGCCAAGTTCAAAGTGCGTGCCGGCTTTGGAACGTGAAAAGTTCCAGTTGTAGACAGTATCGGCAGCTTCTCTCTGGCCCTCGACGCCATCGTCTCTGGTATGCAGCAAAGCTTCGATAGCGATGATATCAGCCTCAATTCGGCCAATAAGGCCAGGATCTTTGCTCTTGTGAGCGTTGCAGTAAGTGGTCAGAGCTTCCAATGGGGTAGTGCCAACAGAAAGAACTGGGAGTCTTTGGTCTTTGATTCGAGCAGAGTAGTCATCTGCTGGTACTTTTGCAGGCTTGTTGCCGTGATCCCAGGTGACATCGTACATGGCTCCATGACAGCATAGACGAGCTGGTTCTGATGATTCAAGCCATGCCTTAGTCTCTGGTATATCGGTGTCTTGAAGTGTCATGAACAGTGACTCCAACCTCTCCGCATGCGTGTAGTCATGGTTGTCCCAGAGTGGATCATTCTTGCTGTCCGAGTGCCAACCAAAGAGATAATAGCTCGCCTTGGCGTTCTCAAGATAATATGTTTCACCGTCATCGCCAATGTAGTCAAAGTTATCAAGCATGCTGAAAACATTTGAGTTATGTAACTGAAAGTCGGCAAACAGTTCATTGTTGCTCCGAAGAAGAGTAATATCAATGTGTTTGTCCTCCTTTTTAGGCTTCCAGTCTTCAAGACGAGTCTTGCGACCGATAAAAACTTCAGCTTGCTGCTCAACATTGACTTTGCTCCCCTCTGCACCCATGACAAAGGGAGTGACGTCGACTTCAAGGTCATAATCAAGCGGGATATCATCAAGAGCCCAGAGATAGTCGCTCTCAATGACCCAAGCCTGGTACTCCCTGAAGTGTTTCTCGACTTCGTCCTTCTGGTCAATGCTGCTCATATCCAGCTTGCGAACAACAAGCCACCTAGTGGGCGGCTGTATGAACTCAGGCGTCGTGACCTCAGCAGCCTTTCCATCAGGGAGCACCTGGAGACCATGCTTCAAACGCGCATCATTGCGAGTTTGCTTTGACACAGAGTCTGCAGACGTGACTCCGGTGCGATAGACTTGGGGTAAGATCCAGTGAATGTAGACACCATGGCGATTGCGGCGATACGCCGGGCTGCCTTCTTGGTTTCTTGCCCCTAGGTCAGTCATGCGTGAATTCTTGGATGCTGGAGCACAGTTGTGGCCGTCAATGTGTCTGAGGACATCATTCTGAACGACAAAGTTATCAAGACGTAGAAAGGTGTAATTGGGCTGTGTAATTGGAACAATACGGGCGCCATCGTCGCCTTCCTCGTTGCATACAGCTGGATTCAAGACGAAGGCGTGCAATTGCACTGGAACGAGTAGTAAATTGTCAGACATGATGGTTGATGTGATTGATGATAGGTACGTGCAATGAGTGACAGAAGTGAGTCCCTTGAGACTAGTTCACCATGGATGGAACTCATCACCAATGCGGGGGAGCGTCCAGTACCCGATGGAATTACAACGGGCCTCCGCTCGGCCTAGACAACTAGCCTCTTTTGCCGCAATCATGTCACATCATGATTATGATGACGGCACGTTGCAGCGTGCGTGAGCATCCGGATAGCTCATCACCATCCAAGCCTTGGCTTGCTTGTTCATCACACATATGATCATCCTCTTTCAATAGTTCTTCCTGAAACGTCTGAACGTGCATGATAGTTTCGAGCTGAACGAAAGTCCCATGTGACAAGCCAACAATTCGATTGGCAGGTCAATACTTGTGAAAAGGCTAAAGCGTCTTTAACCGCTGCCGTCATATTAGCATTCCTGTATATATGCTTGTGAGTTTGGCCAAAAGAGGATAGTATGCCAGTTTGAGTCAAGATCGACAAAGGGATATGCAAGGTGCAAGCTGAAAGATGGGCTGTGAAGATGGTCAATAATATGCCGTGTCGCATATGCCGAGTGACGGATCAAGGATTTGTTGCATATTGGGTGTGGCGTGTAGCAGAAGTTCTCAATTGATGACGCCTCGATATAACAATATGTTGGAGTGCTGCCAACACTCCCCCACCTCGCTCGCTCACAATCGCTATTCAGGATTGACGCAGTACATATCACTCAGAGGCGGTAGAGGTGGCGTGATAACTATGAGAGAGGGTCTTGATCAATAGTTTGGTTGGGATACTTGGCAATCCCCCGAGTGTTTTGACTAGAGCGTTACTGGCGGTGGTGACAACCGTCTCAGAACCAGCAAAATCCACCTTCCTGACCAACATCTCACACTTTGATCTATCATCCTTAAGCTTAAATTATCAAGCAACATGGTCAAAGTGAGTCCTTACCAGGATGCCTTAATGGCAGCCGCCATCCCCGGCGCAAAAAGACATGCGATTAAAGCCGCGGCAACTGACGACAAGAAATTCTACATCTACTCACAAGCCGCCGGGAAACCAAGCGGACCAAATGTACACACTATCTCTGGTGATGATGTCAATCTTGAGAAATTCCTTGGCTTCCTCCCAGACAAGGGCATTGTACTTGCAGCCAAACCAGATGGAACTTCAGCAAAGTTTGATGACAGTGATCCATGGGCGACTTGGATGACTAACTGGGACGAACAAAGCAAGATGACAGTTACTTTCGACGATAAAGACAATTTAAATATCCAGGCGTTCAACTTTGAAATCACTGCACCATGGAACGTCACTTTCAGCTCTTCAGATCTAACTCTCGCTTTCACCTTTGGTGGAGAGGACTTCTTCACAACCAGCGCAGCTAAAGTCCCCAGACCAGGCATGACCAAAGATGGAACTCCGGTCTACTTTGGACTTGACATAAATCGAACCCAAAATGACTTGAAGTCCACAGTTGGAGGCCTCTTCAAACTGGCCGGCTTGCTCAGTATTGTCCAAGTTTTGCCACCCGTTCTGCAGAATCGGGGTGTAAGCTTGATCCGCAAAGACGCTGGTAAGGAAAGAAACGCCATGTGGTTTCGTCCTGAGAATCAGTTTGAGACTATCATGAGGCTTCGTTTCACACTCGATGATAATAAAGAGCTCAACAGTATTTTTACTAAAGTTCTTCCTGGTCTGGAATTTACTCAATCAGCGATGATCTTGACGACTTCAAAGACTCTTTGTGTGACCAATAAAGGCCATCTTCCTCTATCATCTGGAAGCATAGAGTTTGAGATCGATGCCATCGTCAAGGCTGATGACAATCACAAAGCCAAGTTGTTGGTTGGTCTCGAGATCTTTCCCACGGGATACAGCCTGGTCTTTCAGTTCAATTCAGATAGCCAGAACGACGATCCGCTTACTACCATTATCCTTTGGCTTGCAAGCTTTCTTCCTGACTCAGAGAGTCTCGATGATATTAAGAAGCTGCTTGGGAAAGAGAACTTCTTCACAAGTCATATACACCTTCGCCAAGTTCGCATTGATCTCGATACTTCTGAAGGATACATTCAACTTGAAAGTGTCTGCGTAGACATTGAAGTCTCCACTGATAAGTTCGGTGTCGAAAATGATCAGAGCAAGAGAGTTCCGTTCTTGATTACATATTCTTGGACTCGGGGTATTGGATCTTTTGGCACTTTGCTTGGTCGCCTCTGGAACGGTATTGATATCCTTCCACCCATCATGGCGTTTGACTTACAAGGCTACAGGCTTCAATACCGACCTGACCAGGGTCCTGGATCCTCGCTATGAGAAGATCACTGATCTTCAACCCCTAACTCAAAACCCAACGGGGACAATTGATCTCCCCAGCCTCATAGCCGGAGAGAAGATTGAAAACATTCCCAAAAATGTGCCAACACAGCTCACACAAGCAAGCATTGAGATTTCCGATAAGCACTTCGCCATTGGTGCAATGCTCCAATCAAAGGCCTTTCCCGGTCAAGAGAGCACAGTGCCTCAACTCGATCTTGGTCAGATTATGCTCCAGGCCTCTTTTGAATGGAACAGTAAGTCGAATTTCCAGCTTGAGCTAGGTATTACCACGCTTCTGCACCCTGGGAAGCACTCCAAGCATCAAGACACGGCCGCATTGATGGGGTCATTGAGCTATTCCTCTGGGGGTACTTCTGGTGGCACTTGGAAGTTGCAGGCGTCAATGAGCGATCTGTATGGCTCAAACTTGTACGAACTATTTGATCCGGGGTCTGTCGACACGGTGATTCCCTTGATTGAATCCCTTCTCATCAAGGATATTTCCTTTGAGTACGACTACAGCAAGGGAGAAGGAACTTCGTTCAATTTCCGCGGCGACATTCTTCTGGGCGAGCTTGAACTCCAACTCAAGTTTGACTTTGTGAACCAAAAGGGCTGGACCTTCAATGCTCAACTTACACCACAGTACAAGCAAGCTACTATTGGAGATATCATTTCAAGCATCATTCCTGGCGATGATCTGGATCTTCCACCATTCCTTGCAGATACACCTTTCAGTGGAAAGAGTGATGAAGGCGGTATTTTCCTCGATGTTGCGAACCACAAGGGAGATTCTAGTACTTTTGTGTCACGTATCACGATATGGGACCTCAACTTGCTGTTTGCACAAGTTCACATGGCTGGTTGGGACCCCAAGCTCCCTTCCAAGAGGCTTATCAATGTGTCGTTTGTGTCTCCAATTTCTGAAATTTCCATCCCTCTCATCGGCAATATTCCGCAGCCATTCGATGAGATTTACATCATGTGGGTACAGGACAGCACTAAGAAGGACCCTGTTGCTGGCTTGACCCGGAAAGAGATGAAGACTCTACAAGGTCCTCTTGCCGAATACACTCCTGTTGTCAGAGACAAGTTCAAAGATAAGAAAGAGACAGATGTCCTCGTTACCGCGGGAGCTCACTTCGCTGTTATCTCGAAGGACAGTAGTGGGAATCGAACCTGTATTCTCGACTACGACTTCAAGAAGAAGACGTCTTCTTCTCCCAAGACAGGAAAGGAGATTGAGAATAAACTTGATGGAGCTCCAGCTCCAGCTGAAGGAATTACGGAAGAGGTCAAACCTGATTCAGATGGAAGTAGCTCGTCTGCTCCTCTCAAGAAAAAGGCTGGTCCTCTGTCCATCAGCAACATCGGTCTCAAATATGCGAACAAGCAACTTGGTATCAAATTCACTGCCACCTTTGACCTCGGACCTCTTGAATTCTCCCTCATTGGCTTCCAACTCAACTTTGAGATCAACGGGCTCAAGAACATCAAGCCTCTTCTCCCAAGTCTCGAAGGCTTGTCAGCATCATTCGAGAAGCCCCCTCTAACCATTGCGGGTATTATTCGCCATGGCAAAGAAGGCAACACGGAGTACTATGCCGGAGGTCTCATCATAGGATGGGTTCCGTATCAGCTCGAAGCAGCTGGCTTTTACGGTGAATGCATTCCCGAGGGTGGAACCAAGGAGCAAATGTTCCGCTCCGTCTTTGTGTTTGCCAAACTAGATGGACCACTGATCACTCTTGAGTTCGCTGAGATTTCAGGTCTGACTGGTGGTTTTGGATATAACTCTGAAGTTCGAACTCCAGCGCCAGACCAGGTGGTCAATTTCCCCTTCATCAAGTCAACTGGCCTTGCTGATGCCGATGAAAGTGCTCTCAAGTCGCTTGAGAGACTTACCAGTCCCAATGCCGACGGCTGGTTTAAACCAAGTGTTGACACGTACTGGGCGGCTGCTGGTCTCAAGGTAGATGCCTTCCAGATGATCTCTCTAGACGCTGTGGCGCTGGTGCAATTCGGAGAGTCTATTATCATGGGCATATATGCAGTTGCCTTAGTTGATATTCCTAATTCTAACAGCAAGGAAAAGCTTGCACATGTAGAATTAGGAATTGCTGTCGTGGTGGATCTTGTCCATGGCTTCTTCAAAGCTGAGGCTCAGCTTTCACCTAAGTCGTATATCCTTCACCCAGACTGCCATCTAACTGGAGGCTTTGCGCTGTACTACTGGTTCGATCCACCGAATGGACACAATCCTATAGCTGGCGAGTTTGTCTACACTCTTGGAGGATACCACCAAGGGTTTGTCCTTCCTGCCGGATACCCGAATCCTCCTCGTCTTGGTATCAGCTGGAATTTGGGAAGCAACCTAAGTATAACAGGACAAGCTTATTTTGCTATCACACCGAAGGTAGCTATGGCTGGTGGGCGTCTCCATGCCGCGTTCCATGCTGGCCCTATCAGTGCTTGGTTCGATGCATTTGCCAACTTCCTCATCAAGTACCAGCCATTCTACTTCAAGGCTGACGTCGGCATCTGTGTCGGTGTTGCGGCTGACATAGACTTCCTGTTCATCCATGCTCGTATATCTGTGGAAGTCGGTGCTGAACTGGCTCTTTGGGGGCCTCCTCTTGCAGGTCGTGTTACTATCGACATCAAGGTGCACAAATTCCACATCGACTTTGGTGACTCTGACAGTGGAAACAAGAAGCTTTCTCTTTCTCAGTTTTATGCCCTTGTTCTTCAAGCGAGCAGTCAAGGCGGTGGTGCGAGCTCATTGGCAGAACCTACTCCATCTCGCATTACGGAGGTTGGTGACGACGATGAAGAGGTCTCATCGGCGAGCGTCACTACACCACCAGAGAATCAAGGGCACACGTTCCTTGCACAGTCTGGTTTGATGAATGACAGTGAGAAGCCTCAGCGCGATCCTAATGCGTCTTGGACTGTTCGCGGTGGTACTTTCTCCCTTGTGATAGGCTGCAAGATGGCTGTTTCAAAGGCTGAACAGCTCAAGACCGAAGAAGAGGGTGTTGTCGACCATGTGGCATACAATAAGGCAAGCATCTATGCTAAGCCAATGGAGTTAACTCGTCCTCTACAGTCTACTCTTGATTTCACCATCACCCAGGGTGAAGCCCATGATAAGCCAGTAGATGTCATTGGATGGGATATGGCCTGCGAGTTGAAGTCTGTTCCTACAGGATTGTGGGCGCAGTGCAAGTACTTTCTCTCCATCAGAGTCTTCAACTAACATTATTCCAGATAATGGTGGATCTGATCCCGTCCACAGTGGTAACAACATCGACTCTCTTCTGAAAGCTGATGACGGCGGCATAACTCTCATGATGGGTGTATCTCTCATCGCACCACCACCCGACATGTCACAGGACAAACTCCAAACTTTCAAGATCCTCGATGCTAATCTTGAGAGAATACTTCCCGCCAAGGGCTTCCCAGATGAACAAATGGCGTTGGAACATTGGGATCCAGTCGCGCCGTTGAAGGATGACTCCATTCCCGATGACGCTCCCGGTAAGTATAAGAAGCAATTTGAAAAGGTCCATGAGAAGTGGGCTACGCCAGACTGGAGTGAGCGATATGAAGGCGATTTGCAGGCTGGTTTGGTCTCACGATGGGCTAAGGCTTTCAAATGGGATGAGTCACTTTCTAAGATTGCCAAGATTCCGGACTTGGTAAACAAGCGATTTACGAACTTGTATCTTGAGGCACCTCTTCTTACTCGATAGCTGCGGAGATTGATCGTCATTTCGATCTTTTGTCACTCGTTTAAGTAGTTATGGTACATTTATGATAGGATCTCAAACAAACTATTAGTGCCGTCTATCAATTCGCTCATATACTTGCTCTCCACAGATTGTCATAAAGTCTTCACCGTAAAGTTAGTTGGCAACTATATTAATTTAATTATATCAGTATACTGGAACAAGGAGTATACCTTAAGATATCAGAATTAATTAGTTTAACAGAAAGTGTTAGTAATAGCAATGGATGTTAAACGTGTTACAAGGAAGCCTAACTTGCTGCGTATACCATAATAAACCATAGAATAGAAATAAAGAATAATAAAGCTGAATCTCATATAGGATGTTATTATAATAGATTTCTCAGCTCAGATGAGTAGTCCCTGCTATTGCAATGAATGACGCCATGTCATATCTTGACGGCACAGGAAGTCTGCATATGCAACTAAAAACATATAAGCTATATAGCAAAGTCTGCTTTTATAGCTCTCTAGCTACCTCTCTCTTTTATGGCCTTCCTAGTAATATATACATATATTCTTTTTAGCTCTTTCTACCTATATCTCTTATAACCTTGTTTTCTTTATTTTCTTACTTATGTGTTTTAATCTGCCTTTTTCTTATTTTATTACTATTTGTTTTTATTTTCTTATTTTCCTTTCTTACCTCTTTATATATCTATCCCCCTTCATAGCTATATCTTAGTTAAAAGAAAGCCCTTAGGCAAAGATAACTTAGATAGGATAGCCTAACACTAATCCAAACCCTGTCTCTGGAGTATATGTGCAACATAGAGCCCGTAGCCCTCGCATCTAAATTTTGGACCCCTCAGCCTGCAAGTCATGCGCCATCCCTACCCCCGCGAACGTCCCCATATGCATTGCCTGCATGACATTCTTCATCTTGGCCGCGCAATCTCCTGCCGCATAAACCCCCTTGACACTGGTGGCTCCAAATGGTGGTGTTACTTGAATATCTCCACCGGGCGTCAACTCCACTCCTAAATGCTCTGCAAACGGGCCGTTAAGCTTCGTAGGCGGCTTGTGCGCAAGGAACGCCTCCTGAACCGAGCTTCCATCTGCAAAGGTAATAATGATTCCGCTCCCTTCAGAACCAAGAGCGAGAGAAGCGATTTCACGGTCGTCTGTTGTGATGGCGGTATTGTTTTGGCCGAGGAGGGCTGCGATTGCGGTTTGCACGCCAGGGTTGTTTGAGGTGTAGATCACAACCTTGGAGGTTATTTGCTTGGCACTGCGCGCGAGGGCTGTGGCTGCTGCGGGGGAGGAGACCTCTCCGAGGGCAAGGATTCCAGCGGAGGGCTTTCCAATATCTTCATAACCGTGGCAGAAGAGACAGTGGTAGCTAGAGGAGTTAGTGTTATTCAGGATGTCATAATGGGAAACACGCACATGGATCGGCCCCAGCACTCGACATATCCCTGGATATCAAGCGGCAAATCAGTAACACCACTGGCAAGCAAGACTCTCCTGCCAGTAAATGTTGTCCCATCTACAGTCGTGGCCGCAAAGTCACCCGCACTCGTCTTCTCGACCTTGGCAACTTCGCAATCCTTAAACGAGATTGTGTTATACCGCTCCAAGATCTCCTTACGTGTCGCGCCCCTAAAGGCAGCGGGGTCTTTGTGATCCCATGTGGGTATGGTATGCATATGCTCCGAACGTGCGTTGCGGAAGAGCGAGCTGTTAAAGACGACGGCTGTGTGCAGCTGGCGGGCAAGGGCAAGAGCTGCAGACAGGCCCGCAGGACCTGCGCCGATTATGAGGGCGTCGACGAGAGGCATGTTTGATGTGGTGGTTGTCAAATTTGTGGCTATGGATGTGAAGTAGTTGGGTACGAGGTTAGTGGTGAGGCTGTGAAGAAAGGGCATGGGGAGGAGAGAAAGAAGAGAGCTCTATGTGATATATACTCCATTCTGGGGGGAATGCTACGAGAACTTACGGATTCATTATCACCATATCGGGTATAGTGCAAGGATCCAGGTAGCTCTCTATTTAAAGCCTCCGGGGAGGGTTTTCAGAACGCAGGGTTGGTAATCTTCGCCACACCAAGATCCACGTCATCTCGATCAAGATTATGGCGCAGGAAAAGCTAAAAAACCGCAGAGGTTGATTGTTCATCAAGAGAAAGGTTAGCGTGAGTGTACGGACGAGGCTAATAATGCGTCCTTACGGTAGTATTCGCAATCCAGTACGGCACACTGTGACACCGGCTCCGCCTCTAGCCAAGATACAAGCTACTGTCATATAACTTAGCAGGAGTAGTAGTTAAGTATCAATATCAGCTAGTCGTATTGGCTATGTAACATTGCTTCGATTTCATTAGGAGAGAACCCGCCTTAATATTATTTCAGCGTCATGGAATGCCTTCCTCAACCGTATGGGACGCAGCATACCGACGTCAGTCTCGCCATTCACTCCGCCAAGCTCAATCCACAGAACGTCCAATTGTCGTGGAGTTAATAAACCCTCCCAATTTTCAGGGCCTCCTACAGTTCCCAATACACTTTCCATTCTTTCTAATAGAGGCACAGCCATACGGGTAAAAAGCAAGCCTTGTTTGCAGGGGTGTACCATCATTGACCCTTCAAAGGCGGAAATAGGAATAGGTGGGATCGGCAGAACATCTGAACGGTTAACTCGTGCAGAGAGCTTTTCAATAATCAGCTCGTAAAGAGCTATCAGTTGTGTAAACACATTAATTATGGTCAGAGCCAGAGGGCCACTCAAGGGCTGGTACGTGATACAAGGACGCGGCAGGAGTACCGGCAAACCCAAATCAGCAAAATTGAGGGCGGGTGGCGGTATTGATGACGATACTGCCCCTGATCGGGAGCTATGAAGCCGAGCAAGGATAACGAGAAAGTCCTGAGAGGATTTCAAGACTGACTGGGCTAATGTAAATCCATCTTTGTAAAGCGGGCCTAGCTTATAGCTGATCATGTCCAAAGTGAGTGCTTGTTTGTGGTGTTCGACCGCTACAGCACGAACGTGAAGATCAAGACTGATGCGTTGCAACTGGGAAAGGCTGTCTGTGTGACTCGGGTGCTGTATGTTTGGGTATCTCGGTGAGGCTACCTCACGACTCCAAGGTGATAAATCCACCACCGAAGGCGGATGAGAGAGAAACCTGTACCTGTGAGAACTGGCGTTGCCACCCGAAGTGAGCGAAGCCAGGTCTAGCTCCCATGATGTATCCCACGTCGATGAAGTGCCCTCGTCAGGAATGGCTTCTTGCCAGCTGCTTGCTTCCGAGCTGAAGACGCTAAGAGAGTCGGCAAATGAGGATTCAGGACTCAGCAAGCTGGCTTGATCGTTATAATATGATGGCGTAAGTGTATCTGATGAATGTTTGGAATTCTCGACAACGCCAGTTTCTCTTGTCCATAGCATCACCTCGTTTGCAATATTGTTGTGCTGTTCGCGATGCGTAGGTCGACCAGAAGTCGGTAGTCGTGGTCTACCAACCTTTCTCTGTTGTCCAACAATGCATTCAATCTTCAGGAGAAAGCATCGCGCGCACTGAGAGTCAGTTGGTCGGATTCGTTGGCATCTCGCTTTCGCATTCCGGCAAGCCTCGCAGGAGACACGCCGTTGTGAGTGATGAATGGACGCGCCCATTTTGTTTGATCAATGGTCAGAGAATTGACAAGACAAAAACAGTAAAGAAAACATCCGAGAGCACGAAAAGCAATTGGACCACCCGGGGGAACTATTGCATAAATTTCCACGGAGGGTTTCTAATTTTCAGTCCAGAGCTGGGGAACTCAGTAGAGACTATGCCTATTATGGATTAATGCTTAAGAGCGGCCCAACCTTATAAACTACCTTAGCCTCTTCAGGTTAGGTGTGATCGTGGGCCCCGGAAATGATGAGTAAACAGTTATTCCTCCGACTTCCGGACATCATTAGAGTATTATTGCGATATCCGTAAACCTGAAGCGTTCATCAGAGTTCGATACGAAATATAAATCTGCGAACCTGTCACAATATGCCGATGGTGCTATCTTAAAGTCATGCTTTAGCTATTTGCTCTGCCGCCATGTCGTCCGCTCCCAAGCTGACAGCCACCGAGCACTTCAACAAGACTGCAGACAAGTACGAGGCCACCACTGGTGGAGCTACCCGTGAACTCGCGCAGCATGCCATCTCTTTCATCGCGGACCTAAAGCCTCTGACGTCCGAGTCGAAGATTCTCGACAACGCATGCGGCACCGGCATCGTGACTGACATCATCCTTAAGTCCGGGATCCAGCCTGAGATCCACGCCATCGACGTCGCGGAGAATATGGTCAGCATTGCTAGGGATCGGTTCGCCTCCCATCCCAACGTCCACGCGGCCGCCATGGTCGGCGAGGAACTCTCTTTTCCAGACGACACCTTCACCCACTCCATTACGAACCTCGGCCTCATGTACTTCACCGACGCCGACAAGGGCGCCCGAGAGATATCGCGTACACTTCGCCCCGATGGAGTGGCCGTGGTCACCGGCTGGACGACGATGGGACATATCAAGATCATTCAGGAGGTCCAGGCGCAGATCCGCCCCGACGATACGCCATTCAAGCCGCCTGTCCCCGACATCTGGCTTGACCCGGAGCATACCAAGGCCGTGCTGTCAGGTGCCGGGCTCGACGTACATACTAGCACTGTAATTGACGTGCATCTGGGCGGCAAGACGGCCGACGAAGTCGCTGATCTTCTAACACATGGGTTCGGCTCGAGGGCATTTCAGTCTTGGAGCGAGGAGGAGAAGGAGAAGGGCGCTGCCGTGATGAAGAACATTGTGCGGGAGCGGGCTGTTCCTTTTACCAGACCCTCAGGCTCTGGCGTCGGTATTAAGGCGACAGGAACTATCTTTGTTGCGCGCAAGGGATCTGGCCGTGTACTAGGTTCATGAATTTGTTCCTGATTAGGGAGGTTCTCCTTGAGATCGCCACAACCCGATTTAATAGTTCGTACAACGTATTATAAATTTGTATTTTTATTTAGACTTAGTTGAGTCTTGCGGAGTTCTGTCTACAGCAATAAATAGACTATCGTTATTAGAGTTTGCTCAATTGCAATCGTTTCTAGGGCGGTGTCATGATAATTGCCTAATGGAACTGAGCTACTGGCATGGAGAAATAACCCTGCGCTCTGGTGCTAGAATAAAACGTTGCTAGGATCTCAAGATCCGCGCTACAACAACAGACCCGGTTTCTTATACTAAGTCCGTCTACCCATCGGTTCACTCCAATATAATTGCATCTACGCTCTTAAAGACCTCCGGACACAGCGACAGAGACCGGAGACTTAGATGCAAGCGACGTCTTGTTGAAAATTACAGAGCTACCCTGGACTTAAAGAGCGACAGCCTTTATTTCCAACCTACCGCGCTATATTAAATTATCTCTCTGCAACTCAATGTCCCGCTGTTTATGCGATTATCCTTGAAGAGAACCTATATTATTGCCATTGCTGGAAGAACTATCACTTTAACCAGCCGGCGAATCGAGCTCAACTGTAAGACTTTTAGTTCTCTGGTCTGAGACTCGTAGGTGTTTTATCAGGAAACAAGCAAAAGCGGTCATAACCCTAATATCAAGCTTGTCAATGCAGAGGAGACGTCAACGTGCTAGTCGTCATGTACAGCTACAGGACGATTCCTCATTGTCGAGGATGTAAGTGAGGATCTTGACATATGCAGTCAGGCAATACATCAGGACCATCCTGGTGGTTTGCGATGCTAGCAGCAGTACGCTCGTGTACAGGGATGAGATATCGAGAGTGGTGTTATCATTGGCCGGAGTGGCTTTTATCACAACGCTGGCCGGGTCAGTCGAATCTTTGCTGACAAAGTTGGTGATTTGAATGGCTTGGACTGGGACTGGGCTGGCTGAACCTTTTGGGATGGCTTTTAACTTTGAGCATTCGGCACGCGTGCAGATTTGCTGGTCAATGTTGCCGAGTTCCGCATCTGGTATTCCAGATGGGTGATGGTGGCCGCAGTGGGGAGGAAACAGAGGAAGGGATCGCCATCCTGTGTTCACCGCTTATTGGTCTTCGTCTGCTATCTGAGTGGTAGGAGAAAGGTTTAACGTGAAGTTTGCATAGCCCTCCCAAGCATAATCAGCTTGCACACAGAACTGTCAAGAAGCTGATAAGAGAGCCATCGTACGCTATATCCTTCATCCCCAAAACAACCGTCTCTAGATAATTAAGAAGTCTGGTAATCTTGGGCGCTTCTGCGTCACCCGAATGTTCTTTCTAAGCATTGGTTAAGTTATCTGCATGACCAATCCTGATGTTACATGCCTCCTCCTGAGTCTGAATAATGGTCGGCCTGTTTCGTCCTTGAGAACCTCGCTCTGAATAATGTAGTGAGCAACTCCTTGTCTATAGGTGCATATCTCCTTTGCAGTCAAGCATCTCTCGATCTTCCTGGAATACCTAGATCCATTTAGTACTCCTTGGCGATCAAGTTTCTCAAGAGATCCTGCTCTTCACGAAGCAACAGGTTTAGGGCAGTCAAACTATTCTTGCATTAACGCGCTCCACGTTGTAACTTCGAGTATCTTTGCCCTTGCTCTGGCTGATCTGGAATATATCGATGGCCAGAACCATAGGAATTCATCCCTTTTGCGCGTTTCTTAAGATACAAGCCACAGCAAAATCGACATATTGTTCTTGACTCGTCACTGCAGCTTTGTCCAAAGATTACGGTGCTGCGGTGATAGATTGAGACAATCCTGTTTCTCCAAGGCCTCATGGGATAAGAGCAATAACTATGAGGATGATGTCTATGCTTTGTGCCTGTTGTTTGACGAGGCATGGGTGGAAATGCGCTTGGGCAACGAAAGTAGCTGGTCTTGGCTACGCAATGGAAACAAGACACTTGTAGTCCAACGTTTAGAGCGACGAACCCATGATTTGTGTATGGTGTCCTGGACTCACTTGCTCTACTGACATGCGCGGATGGGCGAGATCTTGACCGAATTCCTCGGTGCTGTTTATGGACCTTCAGCCTGTTCATGGAGTCTATGACCCGAGCCAACGAACCCGTACTTATCTTCCCGGGAAGTAGTGGAGAGTCAAACTGTTTCAGAAAAGAACCAGCAACCCTTTCTGGTCAAGGGTTGATGGGGCAATACTCATGGAGTCAAGCTCTTCAAACGCGTTCTATCGCAAGATCGCATGCAGTAAATGCATATAAAAGCCAGTATCGCATGCCTGTAGATTCTGATGTTATTGGTATACCTTTGACATAAAGGCCTCAAGATGCCAGGAGCAATGCATTATTGTTAGCAGCCACTTCTCATCAACAGCAGCTCCTCCTACAAATAGCAATTAACAGCAGTTACTTCTTATAGGCAGCAACTTCTTCTTATTGACAGCGAGATACAATTCGTGAAATTTTAAGTGCTAACATGAATAAATACAACAAATATGTCTATGCTTTCAAGGACATCGCAGTCACTCCGCAGTACCACTTCTAGCCTCAAAATGTCCAGTGTAGGCTCAGTTCAGCAACCCATATCTAATAGCGTCACCAACGCGCATCTTGAGTCTCCAACCACATCAAGAGCTATGGCGAGCGATTGTACTCCACGCAAATCTGGCACTCGCATAGCATTGGGTGTCCCGGCCAGCGGAAAGCGTTCAAACGGACAGAGAGTTGAGTATCATGCTCAGCGATGGGGTTATCCGTATTCCCCAAAGAATGCATGCTCAATCGAGAAGGCTCTGGCATCGGCGTGGAAGTCGGGGCAGTCACCCTGCTAGCTGGCAGATGACATGGCCGAAATCTGCGTGTACAAATCGATAGACCGATCACATTCTGCCCGAGACCTGCGATGTTCGGCTGAAGCATTGGTGTTGGAGGATCCCTCCAGGACCGATATTAGACCAGGCGGTTTGTGCTGATGGGAAGCATTCGCGGAGGATGACTCGCAAGTAGTAGTCTGTTCCCTTGCCCAGGAAGGCCAGTCTGCTGCACGCCAGCGATTTCTCGACTGAGATTCTGAACAGACGAGAGGTATTGCAGGAAGCTTTCGGATCGTCGATGGGTGCCAAGGGTACGGATGCGGCGATGTTGACGAACTGCTCGGTCTGGAGTTCGATTACCAGGGCGCTGTACCTCGTGTCGAGAGTTGATGACGGGAAGTCTCCGCGGTGGAATGGTGAAATGACCCCCGATGGCGGTAGTAGCTCGTCGTCGATGGCCCAGATTCTGACGATGTGGTGATGCTCCAGGAATGTCACGGAAGCGAGTTGAAGGTTGGTCAGAGAAAATTGGAGGAGGCGACGGGGTCTCGTCCGTGGCTCTCTGAGGGGGAGTTGTGGGAGCGCTGTGATCTGCGGCTTGAGAGTCGCCAAAACGAGTGTCACTTTGAACCGACGAGCCGGCGTTGCTAAGTGAAGCTGCCATAGTGACTAGTGGAAGTACAGGAGATCTGACCAGAAGAATTGGATTGAGATGAGCTTAAGGAACGATATCGATGCAGTAGGGGCTGCAAGCTCCGGTTGATAACAGATGGAGAGAGTGATAAGTTCTTCGCAGCTAGGAAAGGATGAGGAGGGAAGTGATCGAAAACACGATGTTTAGTCCGGAACAGTACGGCTCACACTTCCGTCCCTCGCATCCCAGATATGGGGAAGACAGCAAACTAAGAGCACAGAGATACACCAATACAGAAGTGTTGAATTCTGGTGACTGGAAAGCCCAGGGGCGTCTTGGAAACAGGGGAAGAAAAGACATGTCATAAATGTCCAACCGGACGTTGCAAGCGTAGGTATGTTGAGTTGAAGCATCAAGAGTGCCGATTATCCCCAAATAAGCACCTCACAAGATCATGAATGACCAAACGCATGTAGGGAAATTCCAGCTGAAGAGTAATCTGCTGCAACGCACAGAGCTATCTACGCCCGTGGTGTTGGAGTTACGCGACAGAGAACGTCGACCCTGAATTTTGAGAGAACAGAGAAGAGTTTCATGCCGTTGATTACTGTAAGGAAACCAGATGCTGATTTCCAAGGATGATAACATCAGCACGTCGCCGACCCATTTTTGGTCTGTCGCCATGACCTTGAGCTAATGCCAGGCGTTGCAGTAATCAGATTCAATGGCGGAAGCGCTCGGCATTGCATCCAGCGTTATTACAGTAGTCGATCTATCGGCCAAAGTGCTTTTCCTGTACTTATAATACTCCCGAGAGGTAAAGAATGCCAGGGATAATATCGAAAGGCTCCGTGAAGAAGTTGCTGCTTTTCAGGGCATAGCCAAGAAACTTAAGGCTCTTATTAAAGGGCCTCGCGAGAGGGAGCTAAAAACGTCTTAATAATTAATATTTGCAATAGAAGATAGCCACTTAACGCTAGAAAAGGTTAAATAACAGCTCTAACCTTTAATTAGTTGAAAGGCAATAAGTTAATTTGGTATATATATACTTAAATAGGCATTGAAAATAAATATATCAAGGGAGCCATTTAAAAGCTTAAGTGTTATAGAAGGAATATTTCTTTGGCGTTAAATATGAATTAGAAATAAGCGATGCTATTCAGGGAAATAGCAGTTATACTAATGCAAATCCGATCTAGCGTAATCCTCTAGAACGTCGTAAGGAAAGAGTTAAGTAAAAGATGATTTTAATAAAAGAGGCGAAGGTGATTGGTAAGAAAAAATAGCTAGTAATAGAAAAAGAAGCTTAATAGGAGAGAGGATTTTTCTAAAAGAGATACCTAAGAAATAATAAAAGAAAATAGGAAAATTACTAAGAAAACTATAAAAAAGGGGGGATAGAAAGAGATAAAAAGATAGAAATAAAGAGAGGTGTCGCACTGGATGTGCTTAAAATGGATTAAAGGTTGGGTCATTTATAATGAGCAGTAGTGAGTTGATTGGTTCTATCTTCTGTGTGGGGTATTCCATCCCACAGGTTTTACTTTAAATCACCTAGCTTGATTACTAAGGGCTGTTGTTCCTGAGGATCATTGAGACCAAGCCCGGCCTGCGACATATCTCAACGAGATATATCAAGCTAACACATTAAAAAAGCCCAATTAACTCAGAGTTCAGGCAGAACTTGCTGCCTAGGCTATTATGTCACAAAAGATAAGAATAAGGTCAGGGTATGATTCCAGCTATCTATAGACATAAGAAAACCTTAAAAAACCTGCCTAAATTACTTTTTTTATTCCTCTTGTTGCTATTTATGTCACCGACGACTTTTCGCGTTTGAGTTGGTACTACCATTTGCCCTCAGGATCATAGCTAAGCAGCCGCAGATTGTGAATGAAGGAGGATTTGGCTTCAAAAACTTTCTCTTTTTAGATTGAATTTAATACGTCTCTTAGTTATCAATATTTCACTATTTCACCTTGCTTGAGATCTAGCCAGTCAGCCCCATTTGGCCCAACTGCTGGCTATGCATCGGCCCGTCATATCTTCCGGTCAGCAAGGCAGATGGATTGGCTCCAAATGTTTCAACCTCCAAGCCTCATTGCGCAGCCTGATCATCATCACTTCCATATCTTCATTCTGGAATCTCGAATTATGGCCGAACTTGCTGCTATCGCCTTGGCAGGCAATATCCTTCAGTTTCTGGAGGTCGGCATCAAGTTGACCCGCACAGCGACAAGAGTTTATCAGTCCACAGACGGCTTCATAAAGGAAGACCGGGACTTTCTGGCCGATACCGAACGCTCTCGTAAACTAGCGTATCTTATCCATCAGAACCAATGGACTCCCGAAGAACATTATGAGAGCCGCTTGGATGATAGCCTCATGGAGACGGCCAAGATATGTGAGGCATATGCATCCGAACTTGTAGCCCTTCTTGATCCAATGCGTCTTAAGTCTGGAGGGTTTCGCGGCTTACAATCTATTAAGATTAGCATGCTTCGACAATTCAAGGCTAGGGATGTTCGGAACCTGGAAGTGAAGATGATCGCAGCACGAGATAATCTTATGCTTGCATTGATAAGTACATCTTAGTGAGTGTTACCCCTATTGACACCAAGTTCAAGCCACTGAAACGTAAGTTCAGTGTCCAGCAATCATCTGCTCTTAGCGCCATCCGCCAGTTGAAGCAGCAAAACGCGGTTTTGGAAGCCAATACTACAAGCAAACTGGAGTCTATTGAGAATCTCATCCAGGGAGTTGCATCTATTGACGCAGACGGGGCTACGACGATGATAACGCATTTGGATAACCTTGCGACCGAAGCGAAACAGGTGAAGAGACAGCATAAGCTGTTAAAGAGCCTTCGATTTCCTACTATTAGGCAAAGACACAGTGCTATTATGGAGCATCACAAAGCGACATTCCAGTGGATATTTACAAGTACCGAAACCGGTTTCGGAGAGTGGCTTGAATCAGGTGATGGATTCTTCTGGGTTAAAGGTAAGGCGGGCAGTGGAAAGTCAACGCTGATGAAATTTCTTGCCACCCACGACGAAACAGAGATCCGATTGAAGACCTGGGGAAAAGGGCAAAAAGTTGTCACAGCGAGCCATTTCTTCTGGAATGCCGGGACGCCAATGCAGAAATCCCTGACTGGACTGTTTCAAACGATACTTTACCAGGTTGTCAAGGTGTGCCCAGAGCTCATTGATATGGTCATTGAGTGCCGGAAAGACCCATCGGACCTTATGCTGGCAGAGCCATGGGACGACGACGAACTTCGCATAGCTTTCCAAAGGCTCTCAAGCCTAGAGTCTCTCCCTTTGCATTTTTGCTTCTTCATTGATGGACTAGACGAGTATACAGCCGGAAAGCAGCGTTATACTGGCACATTCGAGGAGTTGCTTGCCCCATTAAGAGTTCTAGCTTCCTCTCCTTCAATCAAGCTATGTGTGTCTAGTCGACCTTGGAATTCATTCGACAAAGAGTTTGGCAGACTCGAGTGGCAACTTCAGCTCGAAGACCTAACAAGAGAGGACATCAGAAGCTATGTGACGGAACAACTGGGCGCCGACCAGAAATTTCAAGAGCTGTCTAACAATAATCCACAATGCTCTGAGATACCAGAAACAATTGTTCAAAGAGCCCAAGGAGTTTTCCTATGGGTCTTTCTTGTTGTAAACTCTCTCTTACGAGGCCTTTGCAACGATGACAGTTACACTGATCTCCAACAAAGACTGAATGAGCTCCCAGATGACTTATACCGATACTTCGAACACATGCTCTATTCCATTGAGAAGGTCTACTGGGACAACACTACCCGAATATTCAGAACTGTTCTCGTATCGGAACAATCGTTACCACTACTAAGCTTTGAATTTCTAGACCGGGAAGTGGATGATCCCGCATATGCAATCACTATGCAGTCCCAGCCCTTGTCGAAAGAGAGATATAAGAGGATCCATCAGCGGGCGAAGACACGCCTCAACGCACGTTGCCGCGATTTGCTCTACGTCACGAAAAACACTGGAGAAGCTGTATTTCTGTATCAAGTCGACTTTGTTCACCGAACAGCTAGGGACTTCTTCTTGGACACAGGGGTGATAGACAAGATCATTCAGGAACGACCAACACAGGACTTCAATCCGCATCTCTCCCTCTGTAAGGTTATGCTGGCTTTGACAAAGGCCCTGACAAACTTTCAGTCAATCTCTACATTCGTTGCTGATCTCATGTATTATGCACGCACTATCGAAGACATGTACGGCCAGCCTGACCTATATAGAGACACCCCAATCAGTTTCGGCAGTTTGACCGAGATGTTTGGCATCTTGGATGAATTGGCAAGGGTTAATACAGAACGGTCTGTAAATCCGGATGTTCATCTGTTGGACAATCTTGAGCATCTTTCAAAAGATTACTTCAAAAAGCCCCGCTTGAATAACGTCTTGGCGCCTGCAGTCCAGGCCGGATTGCTCCTCTATGTCGAAGATCGCCTTCGCAGGCACCCTTCAGAGCTTCAATTGAATACTGGCCGACCTCTGCTTGATTACGCTCTACGACCAGGAAATACTGCGACTATGCTGAGGTCACCTTCAGAGACAGTTCCCATTATCCCTATTTTAAAACTTCTCTTACACCTTGGAGCCAACCCTAACGCCAGAGTAGATATGTACGATGGGAAAACGACATGGGGGTGTTTCTTGGAGACTTGCCAACAACATGCTGCGCGGAAACGAAGCCCCGAAGAAGTCGAAAAGATAGCAGCTGCTCTGGAGCTTATGATAGACTATGGAGCAAGAGTGGAGGGACACTTTGGCCCCCTCACCTTTATGGAGCTTCTTGATGAAATCAACTTGCCACCTCATTGGGTCAATCGCATCCAAGAGATGACTGAAAACAAAGATGAGAAACAATCACTACTCTCAAGTATTACGTCTTGGCTACAATGGACGTAGCACTAACAAGCTGTTTTGTATAATATAGTTGTTCTACTGCAGACATAAAAAAGTATTTTTGTATTTTATTATTCTCAAAGTCTGTATCGTCCCTAAATAGATCAGCTACATCGTTATTGTCCGTCCCATTTTCAGTAAAAGAGGAAACCCCTGCCGGGTTGGGGAGGTAACCGGCACAGCGAAATCTGCCGGGGAAGTGACATGGCGTCGGCAGGGAAGAAGAGGAAAAAAGAAAAAGAAAGGAGAGAAAGTCAAATGAAAGTAAATGAAGTAAAGCTAACATGTATAAGAACAAAGTACTCTAGACAAGTAAGTACTCTAAAAGTCTTAGCCTATAGTCTTTAAATTAATATAATAATATAATAAACTATATACTTAGTAAAATCTACTCGCTATACTCTTCTCCAGAGGTCTTATTAACTACCTAATAGGTCCTTGTATTATATCCTGCCTTGCCAGATATCATCTTATCGGATACCATACTTCGCAATTGTATTCTATATGAGCCTAAACCAGCCACAAATAATAGTCGGATCTTTGCATTTAACTTTCTGATAGTTATAGTCAGAATAAAAGCACAACAAGAAGTTGCAGGAAGAGGTTATGGCTCTGAAGAAAGAGCTGCAGGAGAAGCTCGATGATGAGGTTCAGAAACTTGAACGCAAATTTGCAGAAATGAACAAACAGGACTCGAAGCTACAATCTACTATTCAGGAATGTCAGGAAAAGCAAGATCACAGGTAGGATTCTGGCTTCGTACTACAAGGAATCTTACTAGATCATATCGGTAGAAGCAACACCCCTATTTCTGCGGCCAGACGGGCAAGAAACCTCACCGAATTGCGCTCCGAGGCTTCTATCGACGAGCGTAACGCCAAAGCTGTGGACGTCGTTGCCCAACTGTGCTCGCCCTGCATCGAGGACCGCGTCGCTGAGGCAAGGCGCAACCTTGCAGACCTGTACTCTGAAAGATACGAAGAGGATCCCTCGAAAGTGCCCCATTCACATTCATTTGAAGCCGTGATTCAAAGAAGAGGCATACTTAAGGAGGTGCGCGCGGCTGGCAAGACTTCAAGTATACGCCGGGAGGCTCTTCGCCAGCTCAGCAAGGTCAAGCTCGAGAACGAACAAGGAAGGACGAGGTTATCTACTTCGGGTCGACATAGTCCATACTAACTCGCTCGACACGATACATAATGGAGTTTTACAGAAACGGTGCCATGGACTACTCAAAGGTGTGCTTGACGTGGAGGCTAGTCAGACCGTGGGCAAAGCAAGTGTGCCGCATTTTCTAGGAGTTGCGGCGACGGACAATAATTGGATCGACTCGGGCTTGATCGCGCGACGTGAATGAGAAGATGAGAGAGTTGTGGTCGGGCTGTCGATAGAGAACCAACTCTGCTGCAGTTGAAGAATCGAGGAGCGCATCGCTTCCTACATATTCTCCGTTCGGTGGTCAGGTCGACTTGGACTTGGTGTCGCATCGGTATCGCGTGGAAGTGAGGATCTCTTCCTGGAGGGCGGGCCGTTGGATTGCGGCGGAAAGGCATATGCGGGCCGTTGGGTGTGCTAGTCGAGAGCCAGCTTGGAAGATGCGAATCAGGAGTATCAGGAGGTTGCTGGTGCGGAAAATATGCAAATATACCAGAGACCGACAACAGTGAAGGATTAAATGTCCAAGATGCGCGGCATCTCAAACACCAGTCCAAGGCACAACCTTGGAGGAAAGCATCATTGCCTTTATGTTACCGCTCCTCGCCAATCTTCCTAAGTTTATCCGCACAGTCAATTGTTAGTACTAACATGGGAAATAAGAGTCAAGAATAATGGAAGCATAAGCAATCAGTCCTGGGTTTCGACCCCAGTGGTATAGAGCCACATACGACTTCGAGGTCCCAGACGTACCGTTCGCTCCAAATAAAATACAAGCCCGTATCTGAAGAATTGTCTCTTTCAGTGTGCCATGGTAGCACAAAGCGTAGTATAGATGGCGGTCTTCTCAAATGAATCTAGTCCCCGAGTTGAAGGCAACATGAAGGGAACAATTACGCGACGCGATTGGAAGTGCTTGCATATAACTTATCGAGCTTATTAGTAAGGGTAAAGAATTAGATCTCCTTTGTTGATTTATGCCTTGGGAAAGTCTCCGTCATCACGATCAGATGAATCCACGTTCACTAAACAACACCAATGCTCCGTGCCTTACGATTATCCCAATTATCTGAAGCATTCGACAGCTCTTGGTGGGACAGTCCAGCGACACTCCGGGCGGGAAGCGGCTATTATATAGTTGGTTAACCATCCAGGCTGCGATTGGGGATAAAGTGAGAAAACAAGAAAGAAGACGAAAGCTTAAATTCACGTGGTTTACACAATTGCCGCAGATTGGATTTCAAAACCCCTACCATATGACACCATCAGCAGTTGCCATTGTCGCTATCTAATTCCTTGTTACCCCTACCCTTTAACTCTAACAAACATTCTAATTGCCACCTTTCTCCTCCTGTCCTTACATACAACGTCCATACTGATCCATCCACTTGATCTCTGCATCGGGAGAAGCGTCAACCAGTCTCCAACAAACAACTGTGTACCCAACTCGCTCAAGGATGCTGAAATCCGGCTTTATAAACTTGAAGATGTACGAAGGCATGGTAGATATCCTATCCTGTTGAGGCTCCCGATCATCAAACATGTGAACCAGGCCAAAGCCGCTCTGACCTAGAGCAACAAAGTCGCTTCGCACCGCAACGACCTGAAGACAAAGAGATTCAGGGTGGTTGTGCCAATGCGCTTCATCCAAGATGCTCCAGTGGTTACAGGCCTGCCCAAGCTCACAGTCCTGCGGAATCGAATGGTGGATCATGAAGTCTTTTCTGACCGGAAACCCAGCAGCCTGCTGAACTTTACCGATGAAGGTACGAGAAAAGGCTCGTCCGATTGCAGGCTGCTCCCTGACTTCAGCATATCTTGGGTCGGTCTTGAGATATGCCTTGCTGAGGCGTGGTGTCTCGTCGTACGTTCCATCGGAAAGAAGGCGACGGGGTGCGCGGGTCTCGTCCCAGTCGCGGATCAGTGCCTCGTCACGGTCGACGAGGCGCTCGAGGTTGGAAATGGTACGGGCAGCCTGGGCAGAATCTATAGTGTTGGAGGGATATCGGCAGGGTGAAATAAACTCAGAGTGTTGTTGTTATTGAGAAAGCCTGCTGTTGATGAAAAGTGAGATCTCTGTCGTAAAATTTGCTAATGATCAGTTGCAGGTACGATAAAAGGTATCACAAGCGTTGTAATCAACGTGATAATTGTTTCGCAGTGCGAGTTGGTGAAGAAAGAAAAGCATCTTTGCGATAATAGACTGCACACTTATAGAAGTGGAGGCTCTTCTATTTTGACGCAAATCAAGAACAGCTGGTGTTGTTCACGAGCAAGAAATGGAAAGTTATTACTGCCTTAGTTCGACTACTCAGTAACATAAAGACCTGAAGGGGTTGTCTATCTCATTCGTGAGAACATCGGCATGGTTGGGAAAGAAAAAGCATATGTGCAGTTAAATTTTTATTGTTCGCACTATGAATGTCATTCATCTTTGTTTCGAACGTTGAAGTAATTCGTCTAGGGTAATCTTTGACTATCAGAACAGGCATGGTGAGCCGCGAAACAAAGCCAAAAGCATGGGCAATCTGGAATTTGTAAATAAACATTGCCTACTTGTTCTAGAGCTTACCAAGTGTTCAGTTAGTGATATCCAAGTGGCGACTTCTCAGGATCAGGTTATTGAGTAAGGCCAAGCTGATAAATTTGATGTCCCGCAGGCTATCATTTATCAAGGGCATTCAAGGGCGTTTCCCGATGAGAATGAGGGATATGGCTCTTTTCTCATGCCATTTAATTAGTATTTCTACCTTCCAATAGAAGGAAGTCGAAAATCATGCTCGGGGAATAGCTGAATGTTAAGTCTGTCAGTGGCTCATTGGTTCCTTTACCTAATAAAGCGATCACTAGTAAGGTGATCAGTAGTGAAGTGATTACTAGACTTGTCTGTAACTAAGAAGTCCAGTAAGTGCAATGACATTTAAGTAATTACACCAAGTCAATTGTTGCATGCACCAGTACAGTACATCACGTCAAACAGAAGTCTTAGCTTGAAGCCTGTCCCTAACCTTCCGTCCAATGTCAGAATCGCCAAACATCAACCGCAGATCCCCAACTATAGCGCCCGGCTGTTCCCACGCCGCAAAGTGACCACCGCGCTCATGCTCCTCCTGAAAAACGACGGGACCAAGAGTCTGATTCCACAACTTGGGCAACAGAACAAGGTCATTCATAAACCGAGAGATGCCCAGAGGTACATCGATGAACGCCCCTGCAGCAGCAAATGCGACGGGGTTGGATTGCTCAAATGCGTAGTAGAGGTTACTCGGTGCATCAGGCCCCGCAGTAGAGAACCAATAGATGCTAACCCAGGTGAGTATCTCTTCATCAGTCCATTCATACGCATCGCTCCATTGAAGGAGTTTTTCGTAGATCCATGCGAGTAATCCGACTGGGCTATCACGGAGAGAGAAGCCGATTGTCGTTGGCTTTGTTGACTGGATGCTGTAGTATCCCATACCGGTTTTCGAGACCTCGCCCGCACGTACAAGCGCTTTGAGCTCGCCCTCGGTAAGGGGTGTCTTTTGTAATTGCTTGTACAGATCCGGATGGGTATCCTCCTTTGGCTCACTGGGCAGAGGCGTGTTGGTGTGAAGAGCCATGCAGCGTGAGTTGCCGAATGATGCCGCCATGTCACGCGCAATAATGCTTCCGACGTCGCCGGCTTGGATTACTGTGACTCATTAGCCACGCGATATCTATGCTCACATGCGAAAGTTTCATACCGTATTTCTCATATCCGAGTTCATTCATAAGTCTGTCATACAGCTTTGCGTGATGTTCAACTTGGAATCCGGGCTGTCAAAACATCAGTACGCGATGTAGACTGTTTGGTTCAGACTAGTCATTACCTTGCTCGCCGATGAGAACCCAAAGTCGATGAGACTTGGTGCGACAACATGAAAGCTGGGGCCGCCATTGCTGTCGACCAGAGATTCGAGAACCCTGGTCACTTCGACAAAACTACCGGGCCATCCATGAAGAAACAGAAGAGGAATCGCGTCTGTCCTGTCACTTTTCTTGTGGATAAAATGCACGTCAAGGGCCCCAAAACCTTCGATACCAATGGATGTGATGAAATGGGGCAATTTATTCAGACTGGCTTCAACTGCCCGCCAGTCAAAGGTTGTCTGCCATGTTTTCGCCAGTCTTTTGACATCATCAACTAGTGCACCTCGCTCCCAAGACTGATTGTTATCTGCAGGAAAGTCTGTCAGTGCCAGCTTCTGCTTGAGGCGCTCAATCTTTGAGTCGGGTATGTTTATCTGGTAGGGTTTTATAGTCGACATATTGCGTAAAGCACTGGCGTGAATTGTTTGTGAAAGCATAGAAAGGTAGAATCTTGTGATTGGGGTCAGAGCGGGGTTATATGCACCCATCAGTATCTGTATGCATGGCAGGATTTGAATCCTTGACTGGAAGTAAGCTTATCTCCGTTTAACTCGGCGGAAGCGTGAATGTATAGATAAGAGCTCTGGTAAATTGAACCACTTGCTCGATCTTAGTATCTGTTGATAAATCGCTGAAACGATGGACCAGTATCGTTGATAGTCTGTAGGGATTCGGATGGTGTTACTGGTCATGTCATGCTTCTTTGTATCTTGCTGATGTACACGACCACCCACCCTCGCATTCTTTAACAATCATTCGAGAGTTCTGGTAAACTCGCTATCTAAGATTCGCTTCCCATGTATTCGCAATACCTCAATTTCCGGCGTGACAAAAGCATCTCAACGTAAGTAGGTGTTCCTGGGATGGGCATGTACGGTCCCATGTCATCTCGAGGCAATAAGAGCCCGAGGTGGAGGCTGGACGCGGTGTGATCAGGTCTGCTTATTCTGCAGTTGCGGCACAGTAAATATTTCTAGAGCTTTTCGGCTTGAACATCGTGCGGTGGCTTGATCAACTTCTTGATCAGAACCAACACATCTCTCTCCTCGCTCATAAGAGCATTTGCCAACCTATGCTCTGTGCATTTTGAACATCCTTTCTTGATTCCAGATTCAATGGCGTTGCTCGGGAGAACCGTTCTCCAACCGTCGCTCAGAATGCGATAGTCAAGCTCCATACCCGGAGGTAGTTGCTTCACAACAGGGTCAAATACGGGCGGCCAGCTAGAAACCAGGATGCAGTGAAATAGAACAGCCATGCCATCTATACATTCATCAGACGGGAGTATGCCCAAGCTTGAAGGTGATGGTGCTCCAGGTACTTGACCTGCTTAACAGTACTTACTGGCCTTCAGAAACGAACAGACTAACCCCATGCCAGCAGAGTATCAAACAGGCGAATAAGCGCAATAGACCTGAACTTGGATAGCCAAAGACTATCAACGTCATGGCAGGGCAGGTTATCTGAATTAGTGGGGGCGTTGATTCTTCAAGTAAGTTTAGGATTCAACACAACGAGAAACTGGGGCATAGAACAAAGAAGGTAATCGTTTCAGAGGACCCTTCCAGAGACTTCTCGCGAATAGATCGAGTCTGAAGACGGATTCAAAGAGAACATCGCAATCAAGCTCAGCATGACGATGGACAAAGAAAATGATCATGATAGCGCGAGTTGTTGTTCCTGGGGCAGAGAGATGCTGCCTCTTGAAACATCTCCACGTGGTGCATCATGCCCAGCGGGCTCATTCCAATGCTCCGAGGTTGTCGGTGAAGGGAAGAAGGAAACAGGGAGGCCGGTCTTGTCATGAAACTCATCTACCGCAACGAGCAATCGTTCAAGTCTTCGTGCAACCTTTTCACCGTAGCGCAAGGAGTGGTGCAGACTCAGCATTGATGATATGGCCTGCAAAGATGCTAAGGATGAACGCGAAAACCGGCACTCATCTAATGTCCCTTGATGGTCACTGTAACCCTGTCAATGATTTACTCCTCTTATAGGATCGGCCAA
Source organism: Fusarium oxysporum Fo47 (assembly GCF_013085055.1). Classification (NCBI taxonomy): domain Eukaryota; kingdom Fungi; phylum Ascomycota; class Sordariomycetes; order Hypocreales; family Nectriaceae; genus Fusarium; species Fusarium oxysporum. Next base: position 2,365,218 of record NC_072851.1, on the reverse strand, counting down.
AGCCAGAGACGGAAATGACTTGGTTTCTAATGTAGCCTTCTATGAATAAGACTTATTCTTTTTACAACTCGCCTAGGGCCTATTCTCGGTGCAGTAAGTCGTCAGCTCTAATGGACCGTAAGAGCTTGATCGGTTGTTTGACACCAGCGCCCATGCTGTTCTTCCATCAGTCGTCTTGCCAGATCAAAGGCAACTCCAGCACTGGTCCTGCGTAAAAGAGGCCGACAGGTACAACACCTAGGCAACACAGCCTTTGCGTCTTTTTCAGAAGACCTCGTCTTTGTTCACGCCGTTAACTATAGCGCAGAGCATGAGCAGTGGCATTCGTATATATCAGCAGCGCAGGTCGAAGTACTTGTACCATGTTGCATGGGGACTTGGAGATGAGGCTGCTCGTCATGCTCGACGGAATACATGTCGTTCTTCTCGGAGGACATAATGATCAAGTAAGTGACAGGTCAATGCCATAGAAAGAGATAAAAGTTAATTGTATGTGAAGACTTTTCGAGATGTATGGGAAAAGATCACATTCTTAAGGCCATGAAATTGAGTGCGGCAAGTTTATGCTGCCCCGACTGGAAGTTGTTGAAGCTGGGGAAGTAGAAACGGCGCCCCATTCATTTACCCCAGATTTAGGAATTGGTTTAGCCACTTTCATTGAATGGCCCCAATTTCTAGACTATTCGGGTTTAATTTGAGTTCATGGTTTATTTTCGTATCACCACGCCACGGCCTCTTGAGGAGCGGCATTGCAGCCACTCAGAAAGACTTTATTCCGGGCCGCCACATCAAAGCCCATTCGGCTTATCAACCAATCACAAAAGGGCATTTCCGATCAGTATGAGGCGGGGGACTATCACCCTTATTCTTCCTATTTCTTACTCGCTCTGTTACTCTATTCTATGCCTTAACTTCCAACCGTGTTTCTTCCCTTGCATTTTGAAAAAAACTGCATCTTACAATCATCACGTCCGATTAACAACCATCCAGCATGGGATCACTGAGTATCAACATTCCTCACCTGAGGCGCAATGAGAACTCCAAACAACTCATAGTCAACGGACGCCCATTCCTCATACGAGCAGGCGAACTTCAAAACTCTTCCTTGACATCAGTCGAGTACATGGAGCCAGTTTGGCAGAAGATGGTAGACACAAACATCAACACTCTGCTAGGCTGCGTGACCTGGGAGATGATCGAGCCCGAAGAAGATACTTTCGACTTTTCTGTTCTCGACGAGATTATCCTTGCAGCGCGAAAGCGTTCATTGCATCTTGTGTTGCTCTGGTTCGGCTCATTCAAAAACGGTAAGAACCCGCTAAATACTGTGGTGGATAGGGACTGATGGGCTCAGGGCTCTCGACATACGTGCCATCATGGGTTAAGCAGAACCCGAAGCGATTCCCTCGAGCGAAACTGCGCAAAGCTGGCGGTCGTCTTGAAACCGCTGATGTTGTATCACTCTTCCACCCAGAATCTCGCAAGGCTGACGCCAAAGCGTTCGGCGCACTAATGAAGCATCTCCGGGAATTGGATGAGTCTCACTCCACTGTCATCATGGTTCAAGTTGAGAATGAGAGTGGCTTGTTGGGCGACTCGCGTGATGGGTCTGAAATAGCTGAAAAGGCGTTTCGCCAACCTGTGCCACAGGAGCTCATCGAGTTCCTCACTTCAAGCTGGGAAAACCTTCACGGAGATATCAAGAAGCACAACCTGGCCCACTTCGACCCTGCAGGACTTGAAGGCGGTGACTGGGAGACAGTCTTTGGATCAAGTCCTCGTACCGATGAACTGTTCATGGCATACCACTATGCTCTCTACGTCAACCAAGTGGCGGGAGCTGGAAAAACACAATATCCCATTCCGCACTACACCAATATGTGGATGAACTACGCCGGAGACGATACGGACAACGACTTCCCGGTTATTGTAGGTGGGGGCGGTATGCCAGGGGATTATCCCTCCGGTGGTGCCGTGAGCAACGTCATGGATGTCTGGATGCAGTTTGCGCCCAACTTAGACTTCCTCGGTCCTGACATCTATCTCAACGATTACGAAAGGTCCTGTGCAAAGTATAGGCATAGAAATCAACCACTCTTTGTTCCGGAACAGCGACGCGATGAGTATGGCGCTCGGCGTATGTGGATTGCCTACGGATCCTATGCGGCGATGGGTGTAGCTCCTTTTGGCGTTGATACCATAGAACCAGCCGACAATCCCTTCACCAAGCACTACGGACTTCTCAAGTCAGTGTCGGCTATTGTTCTTGAAGCTCAACGTCAGCCAAATTCATCTATTGGCTTCTGCTTTGATGAAATACCGAACGGCGCATCCAAAAATATCTCTCACCCCATCAAGCGAAGCTGGGGAGATTTCGACATCACAATTGATCGATGCTTCGTCTTTGGAAAACCAGGACCAGGGGCAGGCATGGTTATTCATCGAGGGCCCGGTAAGTTCCTGTTGATCGGCTGGGGATTCCATGTTAGTGCAAAGAGTTTATTGAAGAATACAACCTTCACGGGGATCCTCAAATTCGAGGAAAAGGCTGTGGATGACGAGGAAACTGGTCGCTTGCGAACAGTGCGCGTCTTGAACGGGGATGAGACTAGGAGTGGCAGCTTTGCCATGATGCCTGGCGAGGATCCTGACTATGGTGGCTTTCCTATCTCTGTCACTGTCCCAGCGAGGACAATGATTGCCGAGGTCACCTTTTATACCATTTCCGAGTAGGTGATGGATCATAAACACTGTTGATCTTGTTAAACCCTCTATTTATGTATCTGAATGATTAATTCTCAGACTCCTTCTTTTGTCCTGCTATGATTTTTTATCTCTTAATTGCTGGTATTTTCTTCCATAGAATACATTTGCATGTCATCTAAAATCAAGTCATCAATATTAAATGCAGTGTACCTCCCCTGTTCAGTCACCGCTTGAGTACGAGCTGAAAAACTATCCATGTCAAGATCCATGCCCGACGTCACTGGTGCAACTTCCTTCTCGCCCAAAGGAAGTGAGTACTGTATCAAGAAACGCAGCATCCAGCCGTCAAGTGTATGTGTTCTGTAATCACTGGACAGCAGGCAATAATTCTGAAAGGTAACGAGTCGATGAATCTGTGGAGAATCAGTCCTAGCCATTTGGTCAAACTGACTCACGTACCATGGATTCAGTATTTGGCCAGTACCGTCTCAGTTCAAGGATCGCCTCAAAGTTCGACTTGAGGGCATCTCGAGCAGGTTTAACATCTTCATCCACACTGAACAAAAGCGTATGGAGTAGGACCGATGATGATACTACTGCCATATGGCCAACAGTCGGGTAGATGACTTCGCAATTTTCCTTCTGCCGAGCGAGTTTCAGAAGATCGCTGTATGAAGAAGCATGGAACTTGCACTTCGCTCGATACATCGCCGCCAGAGGTGATGATGATGCCGCGGGCTCGAGGAATCGAAAGTATAGCAGCGTGGCGTAGTGGTGATAGCCCAAGTGGAGAGCGATAAAGGCGCCCCCATGACCTGCTTTGATGAACCGCTCAAGATTCTCTGTACTCAGCCTGACGTTCGGTGGAATAGTCCATTCCCAGTCATCTAGCAGTTTGGAGAGGGACGCAACATTCGAATGGATTTCCTCATCGTCAATGTTTCCGTAGACACTGCGATAGTTGAGATCCTTGATCGGTCCAAAGAGGCGAACTAACGAGATCTTGTGCGCCCAAAGTCCTGGCTGCCACGGGAGATTCAGCTTTGTCTCGTCTGGAGACAGAGACTCGAAAATAGGCTCGTGCATTGGAAGATCAACAGCAAGATCGGTGTCTCGGATCTGAGGAGCCAGCCCAAGACTGGAGGATGACCAGCGATCAGCCATGTAGAGCGTCCACCAAGCCCGTATCCTTATCTCGCGATCTATCAATGTGCTGGCCGCCGAACCAGTGCCGGCTTCCATGATTTGTAGCAGGTTGACACCGATACCTGTGAGCGGTAAGTGACTGGCAGAATGGAACGTCGTTGGTGCAGCTTACGAAAGAATAGGGCTTCAGAGGAGGGGTTGAGATGGGCAGCATAGAGATTAGCGATCAAAATACATGTCTGCACATTCTCGATACAGATATTTTCCAAATCAGCCAGAAGTAAGCGCTTAGACTCATTATTATATGTGCTTTCTAGAGAGCGAACATCATCATCTGCGTCGAATCTGGCACCCATACTGCAGATAGAGAGCAGTAGAGCTTTATTGACTGAGCCATTTTGTACCTGTTTCTTCAGGGTAGCTGGGTGGAACAAGCTATGAGGTCGATTGTGAAGTTTGGTGAGGTAGTAATCAACAAGACGAATAGCGACGTCAACAGGAACGTCGATCGAAGTGTCTTGATGCCGCGTGGGACTTGGGTTTGGCAGCAGGGCATGGGTTCGGGCCGGGACATTGGCCAAGGAAGCTGTGCACTTGAGACTCTTAATTTGGCACTGATCGCACGAGTCTCCTACTTGGCCGCTTCGGCGTGTACATCTCCGCTTAGTTCTCCGGCACTCGTGGCACGCTTTGGGGGGTTTCATTGTATTGAGGGTAATAAACTCTCTGTTTGAGGAATTAGGATCATCTGGGGAACAGCAGGGGGCGGAATACAACACGGGGTAAATCTTTGGGCGCTGATCTCAGGCTTGCCCGCATTCTTCTCGTCCTCGGAAATGGCAATTTCTGATTGGCTCTTGCCCCGACCGCCCATCGTCATGGCGTGGGGAAGCGGAGTAAAGAGTGGAAAGCTAACAAAGTAACTCAATCAGCTTTGGAGCCATCACCAGGGGTAAAAGTGAGGTCTTTGTGAAATGGCTTACTGTTTGTCAATCAATATCTATGCGCGTCGAGAGAGATTCTGCGATACGCGCGCTTTGGTCAAGAGGCCGTTATCCAGCTATGGCTTCACCCGAGGAGATCGATTCCCCGCATCGGAAATGAAACATGTTCATTGGCTTGAATGCCGCTTGCCCCTCGTAATGCTGCAAGGTACAAGGGGAAGTAGGCGGTAAATCTGGATATTTGGTGGTGCTTTGGCCCAAGCCAGGTCGTATTGATGATACTTCATCTATTATTCTTGACCTATTTCCTGCTTTGGCCAACGGTTGACAAATCTTGTGTGCTATACCCCGCAGACAACAGACTTTTCAGTCTGAGATCAATCGAGCAACGCATGAGAAGGCGAAATGGCTTGTCTCTACTGCTCACTGCCATCCATGACCCTGCCAGACGGGGTTATAAAACCACGTAAATGACTATAAATATAGCGTTCCCAGCTTCAGTCTCAGTCAACATCACTCGCCAGGAGCCACCAAGCAAACCAACCACCCTCTTCTGGCTTCCCAATCATCTTTCGCCATGATTTTCAGCCACCTATTCGCCACCGCGGTTCTCACGACCTCAAGTCTCGCAGCGTCACTGGCACCGCGGGCCGTAAAGCCCTGGTCCAACTTCAACGACAACGCTGTCTTCTATCCCAAGAAGGAAGCTACCAGCTGGCGAACCCTCTACGGCCGAACTCTGCAGCTCCCCGACAAATCTCTGCTTCTGTCGTGGGAGGACTACGATCCTGATGTGGAGTTCACCTACTTCCCTATCTACAAGTCTACAGATGGCGGTGCGACATACACGCCTTTTGCTAGGGTGGAGGATCAGGTCAACGGCTGGGGTAATTGGTACCAACCCTTTCTTTACGCCTTGCCCCAGGACTTTGGCGGATACAGTAAGGGCACTATTCTGCTAGCCGGCGTCTCTACTCCTCGCAATCTGACCGAAGCCTACATCGACCTCTATGCCAGTAAGAATCAGGGCAAAGACTGGGAGTTTGTCAGCCATATCGTTTACGGCCCTGGACCGGAGACTGTCAAGCAGGGCGATCAAGCCGTTTGGGAGCCGTTTCTTATGATGCACAATGGCCAGCTTGTTTGTTACTTCTCCACCCAAGTCGACCCCAAGTACAATCAGAAGCTCTCGCACAAGACAACCAAGGATTTGCGACAGTGGAGCGAGGCTGTTGACGACGTTGCCTATCCTAACACCAATCAACGTCCTGGCATGGCGACTGTCGCCTACAGTCCTATCTCCAAGAAATACGTTATGACGTTTGAGTACTGTGGTGGACCTCTTACTGGCGGTTGCCCTGTCTACTACAAGGTATCCAACGACCCTCTCGCCTTCGGATCCGCTACTGCGCAGCCTATCATTCCTAATGACGGACAACTGAACCCCAACGGCAGCCCATTTGTGATCTGGACGCCTGAGCCCGGAAAGAAGGGCAGCGGGATCTTCATCGCTAACGGCAACAGCCGGGAGGAAGTCTTTGTCAACACAGATGCTGTTGACCCTAATGGTTGGAAGCCGGTTAATGTCGGGCAGTGGTCGGCTTATTCGCGTGAGCTACGAATTATTCAGACTCCCGATAATAGTGCCGCTGAGGGAGAGCCTAAGCTCCTTATTACAAATGGCGGAAATATTGGTTGTTCAGGAGACTGTTACAACTATGTTGCAGATGGGCTCGTGGATATTCCCAGTTATCCCCGGAACTAAACGGTAGATTTGACTTAACCTTTTGGGTAGATTTGGTAGGATGGGATGAGTGGTTGGCAGACCGTATTTCTTTCAACTGATCCTGGTTGGAAATCTGTCTAGTGGTAGTACTCTTCTTTTTGAGAGGGATTGCAATTAGTTATTTCTTTTATATTAAGCAATCTTTCTTTGATTTACTTTGGCATAATTTGCCACTGACTCAGATGTTGTCGTGGATCTCACCACCAGTCTATATCCATAAGCCAATAATTCACTGCATCAATGGCTACAGTTCACACATTCAGACATATTCATCAAATCCTTTTCAACAAGCGAGATCATTAAATCATGGTATACAATGAGTGTGACTAACTTCTGGTCGACCTTAGTGGTTCTATCCCGTGGGTTCTGCACTTAACCCTAAGCCAGAGCCTAATAGTTCACCTAAACGCATCAATAATGTGTCGCCATTGAACCAATTCAGGGATGTCGCCAATCACGATAACACGTGACAGCGCGTCGCTGTCGCGTGCCCTGTTTGCAAGGCATGACCTTTAACATATGTACACTGAATGGCGGTGTTCTTTGATGTGGCGGCTGGATTCTATCTTGGCTGGGGCTTAATTGGGCTTTGATTATCATTTTTCATCTCCTACTTCATAATACACGCTGTAACCCCAGCTTACATACATTCACATCTTCAACAATACAGTTTCTCTCATGCAGGTGCATGGCCAGTCACCTTCAGAGTTGCTTCAACGTCATACCCCAGTGTCGTGTTCAAGTAATAGTGTATTTAATTGTGCAAACCTGGCAGCTGGTCACCTAACCATCATTACTCTCATTCTATCCAACCACTGTTGGCAGGACCTGGATTCCTGACCGTTTACACAAAGCCGAAATGTTACCTCTTGCTTTAAATCGGGATGGCGTATGATCTTGCCAGAGGGAAGACGAACCCACCTTCTTGCCACTATTCTCCTCGGCGAGTTCGATGGCGGATAAAGTCGTAGCAAAATCACCAGGGGCTTCCATCTGGCTCAAGTCCGTGATAATAGTTTTGGATCTACCCAACCTTAATAGTTCGGCTCGGATTTGCTCGGACCGGGTCGGGACCTCCACCCCCAGGTTTTTCCCCGGATTTTCGCTTTAGTCGTATTAGCAATGCATCCTGATAAATATATAACAGTTGTCCCACTCATACTTCATGGGACGTAAAACTAGCCAGCAATGCTGTAGGAACTCTTCAAAGATGATTGTAAACTCACTAGTGTTGAGCGCACTGCTCACATTCGTCAACAAAGCAACAGCGACAAACACGCAGCGCGTCGTGGAAATTGCCGGCATCAACACCAGCAACGTAACAATCTGGGACTGTCCCTCAACCACCAGTCCCGATCTCAGCCAATCTATGATTCAAACCGCCATGAACGATTTCGCGTATACATTCTACACTGAAAAAGACGTCAAGCGTGCATTTGAGCGCTATGTAGCAAGCAACTACGTGCAGCATAACCCCAGCATTCCGGACGGGAGAGATGCAGCTGTCAAGATCCTGTCGCCATTGTTTGGTTCTAAAGAGAATACATTTGAGGTATACTTCCGTCTTGGGTGGCGTGAAATGAAGGTGTAACTGACATGATTGTGCAAGATTGCTCGTGTTATGGTAGGGCCGGAGTATACGACGATTCATATCAGGGCTGGGGGTGCCAATGACTCTTTAACAAATGTCTTTGATGTTTACAGAACCAAGGGCTCTTGCATTGTTGAGCACTGGGATTGCCTGCAGGCTATGGAAAAGAACACCACGTCCCATCATCCATACTTCTAGTCTTCTTGAGAGACCTTTGGATGTGTTCTTGGTAACGTCACCCCAGCCTGGGGCATCTGGAACTACAACAGCAAGGTCTAGCTAGCTAGTTACAGCTTCTTGGCAACAGATCTTGTTTTCTTCTTACTATAACTATTATAAATGCCATTGACGTTTCCATGTCTCACAATTCGGGTACGAGCCGCTTGGAGGATGAACCTTGTTATGCACAAACGGAGGAGACTGTTGTGTTAAGCGCTTCTGCTGTGTAATTCAACTCCACTTAAGCTGACATTCATATGTTCGAAAGGGTACCTATACTGCCGTGCCAAGAATACTATCAGATTACATGGAAAGGGTTACATGGAAAGGGGTCGAGGATTATATAACAAAAGTTTGTATATTTAAACTAGAATGAACTTCTTTGGTTCCCTGTTAATAAGTGCATATTCCTGACTTTTCATAGCCTGAATCCCAAAGAAACCAACCCTCTCATAAAGACCCGTCCAGAGTGTTTGGCCATTAACTTCTACTAACCTGCCCTCTACTTCTTGCACTGCAATGCCAGAGAGCATCACATCCTTTGGCCACCTTATTTTACTTTTTGTCGATCGAGTCGCACGCATCAAGACAAGCCTCAGGACCATCTTTTATTCGTGTCCTCGAATGTCAAAATTAATGCTGGCTCGGTCCATGTCCTCAATACCCCCCATACGATAGTGATAAGCCTTCGACACGTTGTGGGTTGACTTAACGAGAGGGGCATCATGTGCTTGGAGACGAAGCCAACCGCCGTTTAGTTGTCCGTAAATGTCTTGACTACGATATTGCAGTCCATAATCAAGGTACTTGACTGAGTGTAGAGGCTCTGGCGCCTTGAAGGAAGGATTTGCTCCTGTAGCCGGAAATTTGACTAGCCCTGCAACCGATGTCCAAGACCAGGACGGTGCGATGTATTGTTTTGGTCTTGGTGCATTCCCTTTGTAACGGTTTACCTTCCAACAGATGTCGTGCCCAATATCTCTCCACCACATGCCTGCACAATATCGGTCGCCACGATGTCTGGCTACAATACCTACCAAGCCAGAGGTGGCCGGGAATTTGTCCCTTTTGAAAGTTAAATGTCGAATAGAGTAGCCAGACACCATTCAATACCATTGATCGTTTACCTCCCTATCCCAAATACTGGTCTCAGTAAGTTGAGGGATGGTGATGTGGTTCTTGATGTAATCTTCAGTTGGATCTCTTTCGGACTCGTCTGTTATCATTTCCTGACACTCCCACAGAATTTTGTTTTCTAAGAGTCGAAGTTGGCGACGAGACAAATATCGCTCCTACAAAGTCCAAGCCCTCGCGTCCAAAAGGTCATACAAATTATTAGAGCTCCTTTGTAGTTGAAGATAAATGTTCGTACTTCGACCTCCACACGTGAAGACTCTTAGCATCAAAGTAGGGGGGTTTCGAGAGGTTAAAAAGCCCTCGTAATCATCGAAGGCTTGGGAAGTAGCGATTGATAAATATGCACCCTGAAACACTTTCCCCATGAGGGATGCTTTCCACGCCTAATCGGTAGTATCTCCCTGTATGATACAAAGAGAATCAATCCATAAAATTCAGATCCCTTGGAAGAATCACTAGAGGAAGCCGCGAATCTCCTGTCCGAAGGGAATGACGCTCTTGCTATAGGTGAGAGTGGTACCCTGCCTGTTGGGGTAGGATTTATCACTTGGAGCGCCTCGCTGGAGGTTGCTATACCTGCGCTGAGGAAATATCGACCCTATGCGGTTTGGCTATTTGCTCCTCCGAGAAGCATTCATGACTTGATTCCTTGGGTACAGCAGATCCGGGAGGCGACCTCGCACGCAACCAAGATTTGGGTGCAGATTGGCTCGGTGGCAGATGCTACCTTGGCTACCGAATTACTGCGGCCCAGTGTCCTAGTCGTACAGGGGACAGACGCTGGAGGCCATGCATTGGCTCGAGGCGCTAGCATTATCTCGCTGGTGCCAGAGGTGCATGATAAGATACAAGAAATGCAAGTACAACAGCAACGTGTCGAGTATCCCATTCAGTTGCTGGCAGCAGGTGGATCAGTGACGGTCGGGGACTAGCCGCCTTGGTGCAACTGGGTGCGCAAGGACGCTTGCTGGGAACAAGATTCTTAGCAAGCCCCGAGGCCCTCATTGCAGATGGCTATCTGAAGGAGGCGCTGCGGGCACCTGACGGTTGATGCAGTACTGCTCGAACAACAATATACGACAAAGTCCGTAATATTCATGGATGGCCAACTTGCTACAATGGCCGAGGTCTGATCAACTAGACATATATTGATTCAGTCAACTGATTGAGTGAGGAAGACAACCAGAACCTTTACTTGGATGTATTAGAGAAAGTGAGTGAAGAATATGGTCCAAAATGTAGAATCACAACTTATGCAGGTACCAGGGTGGGTCTGATTAAAGAAGTCATGCCGGCCAGGGATATTGTGTTGTCTGTAATTAAGGCGCCAGGCAAACAGGGTGCTAGGCCAAACGCCTTATGGTTCAAAGTTGTGATATATGTAGCGTACATGCACTTATGTTGAAGTAGAATTAAATATTGGTGCCTCGACTATCCTCGCTAAGTCTCCAAACGTGTTCATCGTCTCGCTAAGCGCGGCCCTAGGCAAATGTACGACTAGATAGCTACATAAGCCCGGCAATCAGATCCAGTAAAGCGTCAAGCACTTGTATCCAAGCTTGTGCGGTGTTCCTGTTGCCTCTATTCAGGACAATATAGGAAAGGGAACTGACGCGTTGTAACAGGAAGCATCGAGATAATCACCGGTAATGTTTCGAGCTGGAGAACCACGCGCCCCAAACTCAATAATAGAGCCATTATTCTTACCCTGGTGTTTAAAAACAGGCCATCCCACGGAGCTCGTCACATTGGCACCCTCTTTGAGGAAAGCGACAAAGTAGTCTTGCATGGCGGCAGATGTGTCGATTTCAGCCTGGGGAGTATCGCCAACCATCTTGACGTATGTGCCAAAGATCATAAGTAAATCCGTCCAGTGATAGGCACCCAACCACGGCTGGGGGCTAATGTTGGAATAGTTACCTGACATTGAGTTTAGTGGACAAGAACAGAACCACATTGATAGGGGTGCGATGGGCACATACCAACATAGAAGTAGCGGAAGCTCTCCAGGCCAATGGACTCACGCAACTTGATATCACGTAATGCAAAGCAGTCAAAGTAGCGAGCAACCTCAGCAGTTTGAGTCAAGTTGGGCGAAGGCTGCAGCTCGGTTGATGTTGTGGAACGGATGGCAGGTCCTCGTGCCACGAGGTGCTTCGCATACCGGTCAGACTTGTTGGCAAAGATGTATTTCTCATCGGCTAATGAAACAGGTCCGGTCAATAAAAACACCTTTCGAAAGAATTGCTTGAGGGTAGGTACATACGAATATAGTTGTCGAACGCAATGCTTGGCTTCTTATCATATCTGTTGATGAACTCCTCGATCTGCACCCAAGAAACTTGGCGCATGCATTCAAGCTCAGCTTTATAATCGTCGCCGTAGTCGCAGCCAAGGCCTTTGGCCACAACGTCGAAGTCGGCGTAAGGGTCTTGAACTTCAGTGGTGTTGATGATGTAGTCTGGGCCGTTGGAAAGAAGACCAAATTTGGTGGCGAGAGGCATTTCCCAGAAAGCCGTGGTATACATGTCTACCAACCTAGCGCCTTGGGACTCTCCCCACAACTATACACGTCAATGCTAAACCCGCTGGAGTGATGGAGCTTAGGCGAAGAACTTACAAGTATGTTGTCTCTGTCGCCTCCAAACTGCTGAATATTTTCATGGACCCACTCAACAGCGGCTCTTACGTCGAGCAGCGTGAGTGACGTCTCCTGCACGGCGCGAGACTTGGGGTCTGGGGTTTTAAGGTAACACGTCAGCTACAAGCTCAACGAATAGATCCTAGGTTTTCAGAGTGGGGTTGGTTTACTTCCAAAGATGTTGACACGGTAGTTGATGGTGACGACAATATGTTCCTGGGAACGTGACACCCACTGCTCCGGTAACTGAGATGGGACGGTGATGCCTCCGGTGAGGCCGCCGCCACCTGTGGCGAAGAGCGCGACGGGCAACTGCGACGATTTATTTGCATACGAAGGGGTCCACACAGCGAGGGAGAGGCAGTCCTCGTCCGAGGACCAGGCTACAGCGCCCTGATCACGTCGCTCCCCCAGACTGAGCAATGGGTTAGGTGGCGCATATTTGTTCCAGAAAACATGTGATGAGGAAACATATTGCGGACAGGCTACAGGTATACCAGATGATTAATGTCAGCGATAGCAAGATACAGTATAATACTCGAGGCAACATGCCACGTACCGGGACCGAAACGGGTGGAATCGTATACTTTGGAGGAATTGGATAATTTCTGGGGTGGTTCCCAACGGAGATCACCCACCGGCGGCTGCCAAAGAGGATCGAATAAGCCAACTGCAAACAGAATATCGGGACGCTAGACCTCGCTGAAAACCCAGGTGAAAGGCTTGACGTACCTGTGCAAAAGGAATGCGCAAGAACTGGCGCACGTTAGGATAGGTATCATTGTACATGCCAATAAATGTTCCAGTGTTTGTTTCCACGGTCAGATTAGCCCAACCATGGTGCAAAGTCCGCGGTCCCTGATGAGTTAAGTCGGCGAGAAAAGGATCGAATTGTTTTGTTTGTGTAGTGGCTAATAGCCCCAACACGCCAAACAAAGGGCCCGTTTGCATGATGAAGGAGTGAAAAACAAGGTTTATGATACTGAGTCACGTAATAAAAGAGCCAATCAAGTAGGAATCTCTGAATCGTTTTTTTTTTTTCGATTCAAGTAACCATTGGCAAAAATGATGTCTTTATACTCTAGTCTTTCTACTTTCCCCGGTGCTGTAGCAACTCTCATCAATGCGGTGACTGTCATATGATGTTGTGAGAGAGCTTCCGGGCCGATTATTTTGATCTAAAAACCCCCAGGAAATAGGTGAGCCGTACATGCGGAAACTGTGGGGGAATTTTGTCCACGCTTTTTGCTGGGGTGTGGAGGACAAGCTTGAACTTGACAGCCCCCTCAAATACAGGTCCCACGGAGTCTACAATGTTGACGGGGGTATGCTGTATGTGATCACCCACAATTCGCTCATGTCCGCCTCCACAGTCGGTAAGCTTTACTGGCCTCCCGTAGGTTGGGAGATCCAATCAAAATTGAGATTTCCCATCCACTTTGACAAGAAATAAGCGGAATCGCGGGAATTAACATTCCTGACCCTTGCAGCATGTATTTCTAGCCACCCACCCACGCCACTCCAAACGGTACAACTTTTAACTCTGTACACTCCACTTCTTCCAACCGACCAGTCCCCTTACTATGATAAGATGCGCTCAAGGCAAGCTTTCCTCTTGAGCAATGCTATAGCTCACTGCTTCTTCATCAACAAAGTCGCCAGGGAAATCGCTCACGAATCTGTATTAAGAACATACTTTATGATAAACTACTACTCTTCTAGAACATCTCTCTCTTTATAGAGCTGCAAATCTGCTTTCCTTCTTCCTTGAAACACAAGTCGCTTTCCACGATAAGAGATAGAGCGTTACGATTATCCCTCCATGCGTTCAATGTCATACCTCGGACCAACCCAGCCATGCTAAACTTCCCCGAAACAACTAGCCAGGGATTAAGAAACACCTCTTCGGTCCGAATTTTATAGCCTAGTCTTCATGCACCTGGGGCGAATCATTGTGCTCCGGGGTGGGAGGAAAAGTTGGCCAACTGAGAACGGCCAACTTTAATACGAAGCAATCCAATCCAGCGCACCTTATAGAGCACATTGTACTGACTCAAATAACATTTCGGTTGGGATTCTCAAAGGTAGCTTATATGACTCATCTGTCTATATTTCATATCGAGCTTTTCTTTCACAAAGGCGGCGTAGCTTCATCGCGATATGAGCGACCGTGAGTAATACCAACAGTTTGGGTCGGTTACGCCGATCGAGACTGCCCATTATGAGGATCGATAACTATTTAACAGCCTCTGAGCTAGTGACATGGCTTGGCTAAAAGGCCTATTTATAACAGGTTGTTCTCTTGCAAAAGTTTTGCACCCCCGGAGCGGCTATGACGGCTATAACGGCTACAGGTACGGGGACCACACGTCGGAACCCAGATTAATGCACATGATCTGCACAGGTCCGTTAGCTTGCATAGGCACGTGGTCTAGACTTTAATTCTGGGGTCTGGGTGCGCGGGGCAGGGGTGCCATTTTGTCGAACTGGATTTGGGATTGAATGAGCTGACAATGTACATATGACTAACCGTAGGCCCCTAGTCGATATATTAATGAAATAGGTCACTCAGCTTATAGTTGATTCTCATCAATATCTCATTGACCATGAAATCGATTAGTGTCCTCAACCTTGGAGCTTTGTTGGTGACGTCAATGACGCCCTTAGCCATCTCATGCCCTACCGCTCATCATGGAGCCCCCATTGTCGACTTATCCAATGGCACTTACAGAGGCACCTACAATCAGCATTATCACCGAGACCTCTTCCTTGGCATGCCCTACGCCAAAGCCCCAGTCAATGACCTCCGGTTGCGTGTTCCACAGTCTCTGAATAGTACCTGGACAGGCATCCGGAACACAACCAAGTACTCACCGTCTTGTATTGGCTACGGCAGTGATACTTGGGTATTGGGCAATCATGTTTCTGAAGACTGCCTGAGTATCAACGTGGTTCGCCCAGCCGGTATACCTGAAGGAACCAAACTCCCCGTTGCTGTCTGGATCCATGGTGGTGGTTGGGTGAATGGCGGGAGTTCAGATCCCCGATACAATCTCTCGTTCATTGTGGAACAATCGGTCAGGAAGGGCATGCCAATTATAGCCGCAAACATGAATTATCGCCTTCACGCCTGGGGATTCCTTCATAGCGCCGAGCTTGCGGCTGAGGGATCAACCAACCTTGGTTACAGAGATCAACGGCTGGCCCTTCACTGGATCAAGGAAAACATTGCCAATTTTGGGGGAGACTCGGAACGCGTCACTTTATGGGGCGAGAGTGCAGGAGCATTCTCTGTCGGCTCTCAACTGGTCGCATACGGAGGCCAGGACGACAAGCTCTTTAGTGCCGCTATCCTCCAAAGCAGATCACCCTTAGTCTTCAGACTCAAGCCCCAGACTGCAAGCACTTAGGAGCCGTATTAAAACAAGCTATTACATACTACGAACTGTTCGGTCGCAGAGCCAGTGGCATGCCTTAGAAAGCTTCCCACCAACGAGCTCAGCGCGGTTCTCAATAGCACATTTGCTTCACCGCCCAGTTGGGGTCAAGTAGTAGATGGCGACTTCATCCCTGCAAGCGGAAGGGCCCTGTTGAAGAAGGGAAAATTCGCCAAGGTGCCTCTTCTTATGGGCACTAACTTCGATGAGGGCACCGAGTTTGCTCCTCAGGGGATTAACACAACGTCTCAGTTCGTTCAATATGTTAGATCTGTTGATCTTGCCAAGCCAGCAGTCCACAGCATTGAGAAGCTGTATTCCAACAACCCTGCTGTTGGCATACCAGGCACACTCAAGGGTAGACCAGAAGGACATCTTACATACCTTGGACGGCAATACAAGCGCGCCGCTGCCTTCAGCGGAGATGTATTTCAGCATGCCGGTCGAAGACTCACGACCCAGTCGTGGGCCAAACAGCAAATACCAGTGTGGAGTTACCACTGGAACGTCCTTGTCGAGAACGTGTCGCCAGCTAAAGGCGCAAGCCACTTCCAGGAAGTCGTATTCACTTTCAACAATGTTAACGGCCAAGGATACGACACAGTTATCTCCAACAACCCATTGGCCGGGAAACCCGCGTGACTAGTCAAGTTAGCAGACGTCATGTCAACAGCTTGGATTAGCTTTATTATTAACCACAATCCGAATAGTTACGGTAACATTAACCTCGGCGCTTGAATTTTCCGATTTCTAACTGATTATGTTTACGCATAGCTCAATCCCTCACTTGGCCACAGTATCAAGAGCGGTCTGAGAAGAATCTGGTGTTTGATGTTAATGTGACAGGGTTGGCTTATATCGAGTCTGATTCGTTCCGCCACAAACAGATTGCTTATATCATTGATAATCTATATTTAGCTAGACCTGCTATCTATTTCAGCAGGCCCTAACTGCATTTTCTTATGTATTTGACATTGTTACGTATCCAAAAATAGGATCAGGGCATTTTTTGCACACAGCCGAGGCATCGTACCCGATACCACATACCTCGATACCACTTCCAATATAGCACGTAATAATCACTCGGGATGTATTAAGCCTAAATTCTTTCCACAAACTGCAATACAACCAGAAACGTTAAAATTAAGAATCATAAAAGCATCAAGTTATAATGCACCTAAAAAACCGTATTCTTTTGAATGTAGCTGTAGATAGTGATAATCGAGTATTAACTCTAGTTAAGGTAGACTTGTCTATATTGGCTAGAGGGACTACTGCCCGATATAACAAACACTCACCCCCCTCCAGCAGCATATTTTCCCACCGATGGGCTCCATAATGGCTGGTTGCATCTTTGTTCACTAAGAAACTTGGGGAGAGGACCATGTAACTGGCAGCTCTGATACTCCGATGTCCTTGTTGGGAGCGGACCCGTTGATCTCAGAACTAGGAATGGCGAGCTTCAGAGTGGGAAGAGTCTGGAACAAAGTAGCTAGATGCCGATATTAGTGTGTTGGAAATAGCCAGGGGATTTGCAACTTACAGAAAACAGCTTCAGGCTCAGCTCGAGCGAGGGAAGCTGCGATGCACCCATGATCACCCCATCCAAAGCCAAGGGCCTCTTCAGACCCTCGCTTGCGGAACAATTCAAACACATTCGGATCAGGGAAGACATCAGGATCTCGGTTCGCTGCTTGATTTTAGGCGATGATACCTTCGCCTGCCTTTACCTCCTAAAGGATTGTCAGAGATCGCCCAGAGCATAAAAGTTGTACGAGGGTACGGGGATGACGAACATGACCGCGGATCTTGATATCGACCTTAGCAACACGTCTTGTAGCAAACGAAGACGCGGTATGGTACCGGCATAACTCTTCGACGAACGGTTTCAACAGAGACGGATCCTGAATCAAGGCGTCGAGTTGGTTAGGTTGCTCCAGTAAAGTTAACACACCTAAAACACGAACATTGGTTTTCGCTGTAACACGTATTTAGAAGGCGTGAACATACCAAGGCGATCATGTTGATCATGGTCAGATTCCCGGCGACTAGGAGAAGGAACGAGAGTTCCATAACATGCTTCTTATCCACCATTTGCAAGCTCATTAGAGACCAACGAGCCTATGACATCGTTACTTGGCTCTGGTGACTCGATCTTCTTGTCGACGAGTTTTGCGAAATAATTCAGAAGCTCGCTATCAAGTCGATTAAATTTCAATGCATAAACTACTGATTCATGATGGCAGGAGCTTACATGTTGGCATCTTGAGCCGCGCTCGCGGTAGCACTACCATTAGTACGAGTAGCATTACACTGGGTCAAGTAGTCGACGTCCTTGAGGGCAACGCCAAGAATGTCATAGTTAATCTGTACTTGGAAAGTTTCATCAGTAAGCCGACTTATAGAATGGGAGAAAAACCACTCAGGCCCAAGCGAGACTCACATGCGACGGGTCCCTTACATATACCCTTTCTCCGTCATACACGTTCCAAAACGCGAATTCCGCAAGTTCCTCGATCTAAGAGTTTCTGACCTCCGGAGCGGCTAGGCGCCGGCAAAGCAAGTGTGTAGCGTTGCATCTGTACTAATGCAGGAGTATTGAGTGATGTCGATTTCTGGACCAATCCTGATGTTGTAAATATAATAATGCCGGCATAGCCGTATTACCTGCTCACCGACGTCATTCTTATGTATAAACTTCATCTTATATCTCAAAACTGCCTTCTGCCAACGTCATTGTCTATCCATCCGTCCAAATTGTCTAGCATATAGTATGGAATGCTGTACTTGCAGATTTGGCAAAAGTATCGCCCGGAAAATCGCACAACAATTCTCATTAGTCAGAATGGTCAAGGCAAGTAAATGGATTAAGGTTTCACACAATCATTCGAGCGTGCAGATGACTAAAATCGCATTGTGGCTTGCAGTTGCTACTGTCCGAGGTGTTTCCACCGTCTTTGGCACCATTACCTTCGAGCAGTTCGACGAAAGCTCACCAACAAACATCTCCTGGAACATCTGCGGCAACCATGCCAATAGTCTAAGAGCATTCTATATCCACGAGTTTGGTGACAAGATCAACGGATGCATCTCTGCTGGACCGCATTGTTCGTTAGCATCTATCTATCGACTACGCCGTACTGACGGGAGGCTGACATTGGGCAAGTCAATCCTTTCGGGAGTACTCATGGCTCTCCATCTCATCATGAGCGACATGTTGGCGACTTGGGCAACTCCCAGACAGACTCGAGCGGCACCTCAATCGGCACTATGACAGACCATTTGGTGAAACTAATAGGCCAGAGAGCGTTATCGGAGTACGTTCCACTTAATGGTTTGAGAAAACCCGGACTGACCAAGCCACCAGACAACAATCGTCATTCATAGCGGGACCGATGACCTGGGCCAAAGACCCGATAAGGAATCTAAAGTTACAGGGAATGCTGGCGGAAGGCCTGCTTGCGGTAAGAACCTTACTCAGACGACACTTTCCGCGTTATTGGTTTCTAATAACTTATAGGCGTGGTCGGTATATCTTCTAGCGGTTCTGCCAATCCTAGACCTCGCCGTCCTGTGGAAACGGCCATGGTAGTGACGACGAGTCACTTGTAACACCGGTATATCATTATGTGGGATCGGTCCCCATTCTTTAGTTCAAGAAGAAAAGAGGCATCATTTCTGGGATAGCAAGTCAATATCAAGCATTCAAAGATTTTTCTTTAGGGTTCATATGGAAAATCGTGTATGAATTTCGTGATTCCGTTGTGACAGAGTGCTGTTGCGAGCGCTGTTGGGAGCTAGAGCCCAAAAGCTGTCTGATGGAGGCTCTGCATACGAACCAGTCACGCATTCGACATTTAGGCATAATAAATAATTTCAGTTAGGTACTACATAATATCAAGTTCCTTGATCTTCTTGAAAAGCCGTGAACAAACTGGAAATCCTTTTATGTGACTAGAAGCTTATAAATGGTGGTGGAGTAATAAAGGGCTGCGTGGTACACCAGCCACAGGGTGTAGGAATTGGTTCAGCAGAGACACTTCAGAGGCTGAAGTAACGAATCAGAGCTTAGATTTCTCTTACTTCGTAACGAAAATACAAGCAAAGTCCCAGAGATTAATATTCATGTCCCGTGCCCCAAATCCCGACGTAGCCGTTCAACCCGATCAAAGCGGATCTAGCAATCTTTGGATGCGATAGTAATAACATCACCACTTGATGACTATTACCCAATGAGTCCAATAGCCTTCCAGTAGCAGCAAGGTGAGGAAAGTATTTTAGGCGTTAATCACCTTTGCCGGTGAACTTCTTCCCAAGCATCTTACTTTAAGCCCTATATGTATTCAAAATACTCTTTTATCCCAATACTATTGTACATTTTAACCATGCCTCTCGTCAGAATCGATATTGTGAAAGGCGTGCGATCACCTGATCAAGTCAAAAAGCTTGCCGATGTGGTTCAGGGGGTGTTGCTCGATCATTCCAATGTACCCCCTCGCGATCGTTACCAAGTCCAAGGAACTGGTCACAAGGACACCACACAGTGCCATTCCCAGCAGACGCCAGGTCCTTCAATGACCAATGCCAAACTAAATACGGCGGTGACGGAACTTTGCGCTGGCCTTCTTCCCCTTTGCAGCCTCCGGGTTGTGGGTGAAAGCAGCAGCACCGCCAAAAGGACCAGCAGTAGCACTGTTTCGAACCCTCGCAATGCATACCCCAGAAACTCCAGCCACCTTTCCAGTACAAACCTGACCGGCAGGAACTTTGACAACGACCGGGAAGTCAGTCGAGCTCACGGTCGAAAAGCCCAACACACCAATGATGTTCTGAACCACTTCAGCGGACTTGAAAGCTTTCGGATCAGTACCTCCAGAAGTAAAGTCGATGTCAACTAGTAGGGGGCCAGCGCCGTCCTCGTTGACCTGAGTGTAGAAGTGTCAATATGAATTATGAATTAGAATCATGGTCACGAACCTGATGGTAGATCAACTTGAGAGTTCCGTCGGATGCAGTGGTTGGTAGCCCGAGTTTGGCACCAACTCCAGTGGAATTCTGGACGCCGTCTTCGATGTATCCACGAGGAGATGGAACTCCCTTTGCGGTTTGGAAGAAATCATCCAGAAGACCGTTGACTCCGTGCTCAGCTCCTACTATCTCTTAGCATATGAGTCGCAATATCAGTTACTTCAAAGCGACTTACCCAGGGCCAAACCGCCGACTGGGGAGCTTTCAATTCCGTCTTGTACACCTGAAATAAGTTAGTGATCAGAAACCTGACTAAAAAGGGCGCAATGAAGACCTACCGTTCACAACTGCACCAGCGTTACCGGTCACGAAAGATACGGCTTCTCTCGTAGCTACAGAGCGTCAGTTTCCAAGAGTCTTCCGTTGCTTGCCATATCACTATACCTTCTTCTCCACCCCCGAGAATGGTGTCAGCAAGGGACCGGCTCTTGATACCCTGCATAAATGTCTTGATGACACGAGAGCCGTCGACTGGGCCCTTACTGGTTCGGCCAAGTGCAGAGGCTTTACTGGTACCAAGTTCGGGGTCACGGATCACGCTGGTATCTACCTGCGCTCCAGAAGCAGCGGACGTAGAAGATCGAGGAGTTCCATCAAGGACTGTTCCCCGTCAGCTCCAGGTTCAAATTTCCTGGGAGTGTTCTTACTAGTAAGTCCTGGCATAACAACACCATTGGCGCCAATCACTCTGGTGATGGTTCCATGGGCTTGCACCAAGTGGCTCCAGGCCAGGGCAGAAAGAAACAAAGTAGTCAGCATTTTGAAAGAAGTAATGAGTGATGAAGAAATAAGATAACTGGGAGGATATGAGTAACTGATTGCTGGATGCCAAACACCTATATATATCCTAACAGTCTAACAGACTGCGAATATTCACGTGCTTGCTAACAGATTTCCATCTCAAGATATCTTCGACATTGCGCTATACATAGATGCACGCCCTGAGAAACCGTGTTCTGAAACGAGGTGCCATGACCTCACGTTTCTGTGACTATACCCTATTAGGAAGGCCTCTCATCTCGAGATTCAGGCTTGTCAGGTTCAGCTCTCATCTTCAGCCGCTGGGATGTTTCAAACAAATATTGATGACACTATTCAGGACAGCGAAAGTGGAGTGAATGTCCAGAAAGAGAAGGTGGAAAGAATGTTTGACAGGATCTGCTGCTGGGAGCCCGTGCAACAGAGTTCAGGTACAGCAAGAATGCACCCGAGCGTCAAAGGCACGGACCTAGCTTCTCGGAAACAATCACGGATGTGCTGTCATAGCGTTGTCACATGTAACTTGGCGTGCCGACGACGACTGGTTCTCCAGCATAATATCCTCAAACCAGCTTTGGCCAGCACTGTAAAATGTGGAATTGAAGAAGAAGCAGGGGAAGTCTGGAAATATTTCATTCTTCCCACAAGATTCATCGCTTTGAGTTTTGGGGCCTTGTGAAGGCGATTGTGTCGAGGAGAGTCAATAATGATCGAGAAAGGACCATCGCAAACATGGCTTTTGTTTTCATGATGGCGACAATTATCAGCGTCTCTAATCGCGCAAAGTACTTTACATAGAACCAAATATTATGCTGTGGGCCGCCGAATCATCATAGACTGTTAGGGTGGTGCAAGTTAGTCTTGTTCAATTTGCGCAACCTGCTCTTCGCGGGTTTCGCCCGGATTGTTGTCTTCGTGTTCTACAAGGCAGATTCAGTAACCTTTCCAAGACACAAGTCAAAATTGCGCATAACAGAGCGGCCGGGGGTTATTAAAATAAGAGCTTTGATACTCTGTAACAAGAGAGGTGCGTTTCAGTATATTCTTGTTGGGGCTGGATCTGACCGAGATATTCAACTTGCGTGCTGGGTAGTAGTGACCTTTTGTGACTGCATTTTAGTTCTATAAACTATATTTAATTATGAAGTATTACTATTACCTAATATAATTCTCTTAATAAAGGCCTATTATTATCTTAATATATCTTAACCCTGTATTAAGTAATAAGCTAAGTCTTTTAATACCTTTATTTAACCTATAATGTATTTAATAAGGGATATATCTTCCTTAATATTTAGAAGCTATATGTCATAATTAAGAATTATAAATATTATTTATATATTAATAGGTTATATATATATATACGTATCATTTTTTAAAATTAAAAAAGTACTCTTAAATCAGAATTTATAATAGGAATTGTTTTTATTTATGATAACTAAAACCAACCCTAAACTATGATATCTCTAATCTAATATCAGCTATATGCTGAGCTAAATGGCGCGATAAACAAGATGGCGGTAAACAATCGCATGCTTGATACCAGCTAGGGTTCTTGATTTCTGGAGTAGTTAGACATCTTAACCCTTTTTGCAAAATTTCCTCTCGAGGAGCTATTTGGTGTAGGCCAGCTAGGTAGAGATAAGAGGATTCAAAGGCTAACTGCTCAGAAGCATCCCTGGGTGGCCTGACTGCGCAATCTATACCCAGGACTATGCCCTGCCCCACGCTTTTGGCCTGTTCCCGAGGCAGGGTTGAAAGCATCTTATAGAATGGCTCTAGAATCTCTTCCCGAGTCTTTGTCCATTGTTGCGGGAAAAAGTATATCGCCTCACAAATCTTTCCAACTCGTAAGAGATGGAACAACAGATAAGGGGGAATATCGTATTCTGCCAAAGAATGCGATTCCAAGTATCCCACCGCAGCATCAGCCGATGCCCCTCTCATCAGCGGATGAGGCTTGACACGAAATGCCATCGAGGTCAGTGGTGGCCCCACTACGTCGATCAGAGCGGTCACCCAATGAAGCTCCTCCTCGGTTACTCCCGCATCGGCGAAGCAGCCCCGACCCTTTCGCCCAATCCTCTCCATAGCAAGATTGACGCCTCTTTTGTCGAGGTGTAACCAATATCGATCCTTCAGGATATGCCAAGCTTCTCTTAGAAACCATAAGGCCTCTCGACAGTCGACTGTAGCGGTTCCAAACCCAATGTATGCACGAACCGCCATAGGATTATCGGTGCCAAGTTGCTCAGCCAATGTAGTTAGTAACCACAAATACCATGCTCTGGCGGCTGACCCATCACCTTGGGAATTCTCAAGAAGCACAGAGGCATACTCGCTGACAATACCGAGCACGCGAGGGCCCTTGATTGAGAATCGTTGTGTGGCGTGACACAATACCCATTCCAGATTTTTAATAGCCTCTGGTCCATCTGGGGTAGGGATCAAATCAACAGTTTCCCAGTCTTCTGATTCGAATTTTCCATTTGTTAAAAGCTTGTGCGTAGCGAAGGCCGCATGGTCGTATGCTTCTCTTCCAAGCAACCTCAAAGTATTGATGATTAGGGTAGTAGTGTCGAATCGTAGGTCCACAGGCCAAATTCTTTTCTCCTGAGGCACAGGTGTAATAGGTATAATATTTGAAAGTGCATTATCACATGGAGACCATTTTTTGAAAAGTGACGAGAGGAAAATTGCATGGGAACTCGTTGGAATGTGCTTCAAAGAGAGATCTCGTAGTATGCTTACTGTGCGCCTGGCTGTTTGTCGCTGCTGTTCAGAGTCCATCCTGATTCTTGTCCAAAAATGTATCAGGGGATGTATGGAGAAAGTTCTGCTTGAGCCGTGGATTGCTTGTTTGAAAAACGAATAGGAAGAAAGTATTGTAAAAGCTTCGTAAACCTGCCACTCTACCACATTAGTCAGTAGTTGTCTTAGGAGCAGCAAGCTATAAACTCGAACCTACCCTGTGCTTGTATAGTATTCTGATGCACGAAAAGTTCCTCGCGGATAGAATTCGGAGATAGGAAGCTGCAGATACTGAAAATCTGAATAGCTAAGGGATTCCGTTTCTCAATAGCAATAAATGAAATCTCCCATGTAGTCAAGACAGTATCTTGTTTTATGTCCCATGGCCTCTCGGCTGTTTTTTGCATAAGAGACTCCTTTGGATACTTTTGGAAAAGAGATAAGTAGTGATATATGGGGGTCCCATGTCCGGATTTGGCGATGTTAGCTCCTGCTTGAGAGATTGCCAGTGGAAAAAAGCCTAACTCTTGGACCAATTCTATAGCGCTGTCTCGTTCCTCTAGTACTGATTAGCAAAAGAAACAAGCCTTAGAAGAAAAGACTTACTCCTTGGCACCTGATCTATCTGTATCTTGCTGCTTTTCTCGAGGAGCGAAAGGGCTTCTTGAGAATTCATTTGATTTATCTTGATAGAATCCCAATTGATCGCTAGTTCTGGACGTCGACTTGTGATGATAACGGCACCACAAAACGTCGAAGGAAGCCATTCGCGCAGGTTGAATCCCTCAAAATCATCGACATTGTCGATAACTAAAAGCCAAGAGCAATTATCGGCATAGGATAGCCACGAAAGGAACAATCTTCGGGATCCTTGACTCTTATTTGCTCGCCGTTCTTCATCCAGTGCTTCCCTAATAACGCGATATCGAGGAGTACTAGTCATGCCGTGCGCTTCATAGTACTCTCTGATATGCTGAAGCGATGATATCACGCTAAAGATAGCCGTATCATTGCGAGATCCATCGATCCAAAAGATTGAGCTATACTTTGACCTGGATCGATAAGCATACTCGAGAGCAACTTGCGTCTTGCCTACACCGCCGCTCCCGTATAGCACAACTATGTTAGGGTTAATACCGCCAGACGGTTTCCGCAGTGAATAATCTAAGCGTTGTAGTATGCCTCGTCGACCTGAAAACTGAGGGTTTCTGATAAGATGGAAAGCGATGCCAACCTTGAATTCTGACGCCGAAAATTCAGATCCTTTATGGAAGCGATCCTGTGAGTGAGATTCGGGGTACGGTGGTGTACTATAATCTAAATAACTGTCAGCAACTATTGAAGGAAGCTTGTTGAGGGTACTTGTCTGTTACCCCTGAATACTTCCCAGCGCTTCCAGTTCCAGGCCACCGCTTCTTTCGCCTGACTGGCGAACAATTGAAGAATTCTAGAGATTTTCCGGAAGTCTGAGTTCTGGGAATTTGCAAATTTGGCTATCGTTGAATGGTCAGCGGCCATTGCCACTGACTCTGAATTAACGGCCCCGAACACAACTGCAGAGAACTTTGGCACGACCTATCCCAAATCGGTAAGTGTTTCGAGACTAGCACCTGTATCCCAAATTGAAGGACACAGAGGGAGATTGGTGGACTAACAAGCAGACTTCCTATCGGGGTTTTCATCTCCTGGGTCTCGTAGAAATATGTTGTCGCAAAATCTTGACTTATGGAATTGTATCTAGATTGGAGATCCTGAAGCCATTCGGAATTTGGTTCGATTCGATCTAGGAGCTTCTTATTTGTGTAAGTTACCGTGGACAGAATATTAGTGATGATTTTGGCGATTGAGACACCCTGACCTCCTTGATGAGGAGTTGCCAGAAAGAGTAAACCATAAGTGGATAATTTTACAGCCTTTTGTCTCTCAAGGTGGCCAACTTGAGCCGTATCCGCGTGTAAGAGGGCCTGTAATCAGTCAGTTTCCACAGCACTATCAACGATAACGTGCTATTCAATCCGACGAAAGCTCACACTCTTAATGATAAGACCCCCTAAACTATGACCGATGAAAAATATGGGAGCTTTCGTGGTCTTAAAGCCAAAGCATGGAATAATTAGCGAAAATGGCATTTAGGGAGAGAAAGGATTACTCACATTTTCTAATTGTCGCTCTATACTAAGCGCGGAAACCAGCTCTTTCCCATGGTCAGGAATATCATACGCAAGCGGTACGGTACTACCCCTAGTTTTAGAGTTATGGCCAAACGAATAGATACGAGCTCCAGGAATAATTGAAGGAAGTAAATCCCTAAGCCAAAAGCACCCGTTATCGGCGGTCCATGATCTTTTCCAATGACCATCGAGCCCGTGAACAGCTACGATACTAAGGATAAGGAGTTTAGTGGTTGAGGGTTTAGCCATAGCTATGATCAGACGATTCAAACTCACTCGATCCACGAATTGGGCGGGCTGTAGAGGAGGTGCAAGCCTTCATCATTCTCTGTAAACTCGTTCCTTACTCTATCTTCTTTTGAGACTTTTTGGCTAGATGAGAACCCGCTGAACTTAAATAACGTTAATGCAATGATCTAGGTCACATGGAAGCTATCATTAGTGACGCGAGGGACATACTCACACATATAAAGAGGGCTAAGATAAAAGCGAGTGGAGGACGAGGCATGACAACAGTCACACTATGACGAGACTCAGGTCTGCTACTTAGTTAAGCTAGCGGCGACGGCTGTTCTGCGTTTAAATCTAGAATGATGGTTGTGGGAAGGCAAGATTTCAATTTGCATGCAATTGTGACTTAAATCGGTGAGTAAAAAAAGAGAAAAGTCTGTTGTGAACTGGACCCCTGCGGCAATGTACAGTTATATATCAATTTTCAGAATGCCTTGTGATCATTAGCTCAATTTCCACCAAAGAGGCCACCCACTGGTGGGTCTACCCCGAATGATATCCCTGCGCTCACTTAGATGTCATAATTCGATAGGAGTGGTGCCTAATTCCACGGTTACTGATAAAATTCTCTCGTAGCCGATCCTGCCGGATTAGTGGCCAGACGGGTAAATATCGGGTAGAGAGACCTCTTTGTGATTACATCAGCCACCCAAGCCCCTTCAAGGATTAGGCAGTCAGATGATTGAATTCATAGCTCCTCTTTTTATACTGTTACAAGTACAGCCGGCTATGCACGTAGTATTTACCTAAATATACGGAACTAGACAAAGAAGGGAATTTCATTTTCATGTATAAATAGCCTCCGCTTTCAGAAGAATATGCATCTAACATTTGGCCTAGTGTTTGTCGCTCATGAAATAACACAAAAGTTCAATGTCCTTAAGCGCCCAGCATGGGCAACCTATTGACAAAAGTGCGGAGCCTCTCCAAAGTGTTATGCTCACGCCGGAAATTCAAAAAGGCTCAAAGAAGTATCAGACAGCAGAGCCACCAGTTACCCAGGCAAGTCTGGTAGGTCCATCCGGAATGGTGGTCGAGGTGACCTTGAGATCTTCCGTTTCTTCGTTGTCATAATGATCGCTATCTCGGTCTTTGGAGCCTTAACATTTGCAGTCATAATGGGGGAGATAACCGATCCCGCTGATATTTGGGCCCCCGAATCCTATATCTTTACTCTTAAAACTATTTAGCTATTCATTGCTATATCATGGCTGGCCATTGCAGTATCTATTACTATTGCTGTCTATAGCGGCATTTTTCTTGCTTTTATATTAGAAAACTTTGGTAGCGAAATTAATAAGTATATTGTAAAGAAATAAGGACCTGTAGGCCTTGTGGGTTTTATAGTATTTATTAATTAATTAGTACTAGGATTTTTTATATATTATTAAGTTTAGTACATAATTATAGGGCTTAAACTTAATAATAATACTAGGGTCAAGGGTAGGAAAAACTAGCTTTTTCTTAAATTTATATTAGTTTTTCCCTTTCGTGACTGTAGCATTTTACTGCTTTATATCAACACCTTCTCCATATTGGCCACGGACTCGAGTCAAAGAAACTCCAAGCGATTATATGTAGGTGAGTTGATGATAATCCCTGGCTTTGTAGATACTTGCCACCTTAGGAGCGATTGAGATGCTACCGAATGCCCTGGTTGATATCTCGAAGCTCTTCGATAATAGTGGCAAGCTTAGGTAGTAGATGCACAGTATTAATTGTAATTAACTATATTTTAACTCCTTTAGTGCTGAGCCTGAGAAAAACGGCTTGTATCGACGGAGATAGTGACCAAATGGTTAAGTCTGCGTTGATTCCAATGCTGCTGATGTAGCAGCTGGAATGAATACTGATATTGCTTGTATTTGGCGTCCCACCAGTGACTTTGGACAAAAAGTGTACTGCGCATTGATTGAGGCTGGAGAGCAAGTGGAATTTGTTATCGCAAGATTACGCTCCACTTCGACACTCATAAAGCAGTCTTCTACACCGCAACAGTGGTAAATCCCGCAGGCCGATTACTAATTACCTAGAGATTTGGCTTGGATAGGAGTCACGCGGATACCAGTGGTCTATGAGGACTTCTGTCTGGCATGAGCAGAGTGATAATGAGTTGGTGTCTGGAAGTGGAGACTATAAGCTGTCTCCGACGCTCGTCATGGTCACGCCGTTGGAGTGCCACCGCTGAGCCTCGGATGATTCTGGAAGGCGAATATTCTTGGATCACGCTGAGAGGTTCAATATATATCAAAGGCCGTGATTCTGTTTGAGCAATATGCTTTCACCAAAGAACCTCAAGGAAGGCGCTCCCGTAAACTCGTCCAGAATGCATCCAGCACCATCGCCATTGGTAGCGCACAAGCCAAAAGCACCGGTTGTTATCTGGGGCATAATACGATTGAGGGCATCTCGTGCAAGATTCATGGCATTGCTGTCACTCGGTCGTCGAAGCAATGCTTAAAATGTTTCAAAGACGAATAATCTGGCCCGTTGAACAAAATCCTATTTCGTGAGAGATGAATATCGAAAGAGATGTAAGGCCAAAAAGAGTCATTGTATCTGGATTTTCAGCGGCTCTTTCTTGCATAACTGAGTATAACCTGAGCATCGGGAGTAAGTCATCCCCATTGCGTTCCCTGACTGTTGACAATTGAGAAGCTATTGACGCACTTGGATGAGGTGCCTGAGGTTCCAGAAGACAAATGTATTTGCTGGACCAGCAGAAAGGTAGGAGAGATATACTGGCTCGGGAGCACGGCCTGGAACCGGATGTAGTCTTTTTCTGATTCCGCATATCTGACTAGAACCCCTTCCTAAGCCTTTGCCTTCCCACTCTGTATGTGAGTATTATATACCACGTTGAGCAATTTTCGTCCATGCTCACAATCAAACACAACATAGTGCAACATCAGTTGGTTACTGTGGTGAATATGTAAGCTCCCGTTGGCACGTCATGCAGTCTTTAAAATTTTCACCTCGTGGCATTGCTGCTTTTTCCTCTTCTTTCTTCCTTTCTCGTTGATGAATCTAACCCGAAAAAGCCGCCAAGTGATCGCCCTGGAC
Source organism: Fusarium oxysporum Fo47 (assembly GCF_013085055.1). Lineage (NCBI taxonomy): Eukaryota > Fungi > Ascomycota > Sordariomycetes > Hypocreales > Nectriaceae > Fusarium > Fusarium oxysporum. The sequence goes on along the minus strand of NC_072851.1, from coordinate 2,335,548 downwards.
ACGTTCGGGCCTGGCAACCGCCGCAACGCCCCAGGCTCTGTGCCACCACACCTACGTATGCCCCTCACCAAGCTACGTTAATTATGTGTTCACGAAAAACTCACATACTTCTCTAGTTCGGGTCTTGGACCCATACGCAAAAGCAAATCACACGGTTGCTGGTTCCCAGCGTCGAGATGATCAAGAGGAAGGGTCGTCTCAGGGTCTCCAGCCAACCAGAAAGAAAAACATCAAGACAAAAGGTCAAAACGACACAAAGACCGAAGTCCAGGCCCGCCAGATCATCCAAGAAGTGTTGAAGAGCTTTCAAGATGCAGAAGAACAACGAAACGCGTTTGAGAAACAATTTGAAGAAAAGGAAGCTCAACGGAAAGCCATTATGCGAGATCTATCCCTAATCCAATCTCAACGCGAGAGTCAGTACAACCTACTCAAGCTAGACTCATGGGCAGAGAGTTCCTCGCTGCGATGGGGTACCGTTGAAGATCTTGAAAAGCTCGACATCGAACAAGAGCGGCACAGGGCTGAGGTGTACAGACTCAGAGGTGAGATTTCGACAGCTGAAGTGAATATTGTTTCCGTGAAGGAAAAGCTGAAGTATAACGTATCTGGAACATGGTCGAAAATGCGAACGCAACTGGGCAAACATGGAGATTGGCCTTGGGGTGTTCTTGAAAGGTTTAAAAAGGATTGCTCTGATGACGACATGGAATTGGTTGTGCGTCTAATTAACATGGCCTGTCTCGAGAGATAAAGAAGCCTGCAATTTGTAGCGGGGGTAGAAGGAACATAGTATCAGATGAATAGTCACAGTACATCTCGCAAGGGGGAGAAGAATTGCTGAGAGGCCTGCCCGGTCACGGGACTGAGAGACATCAAATGTAGGATAGATTCTGTACTTGATAGTTTGAGACAGATAGATTACGTAGAACAGGCTGAAAGGTCGATAAAAGTCACAGATATACTTTGTGAGTTTAACTTCGCCGTCCCGTAAGTGCTAGAGGAATGCTATGTTAGTCATCGCTCGACATGAGTCGCAGACATCACTGGGAAGGTATCAATTCACATCTGAAGACTTGAAGTCATTTATATTTGAACTCAGCAGAACTTTGGGCGAAATCAAAATTCTCTTATGCGAGACTCGAAGTTCCAAGAAATCCAATAACGCGAGCTTATGGGCTATACATCCACCAACGCCATTCACGCATGAAGTGATTGCTGTATTACAGCCTTAGTAATAACCTATCTGACTATCACAAACAAGGATTAGTCCAATCTGTGAAGCTTGGCCATCTCCCGTAAGACTCTGAAGACCATCCGGACTGATCACAAGCTTCTAATGGGGCTACAGCGACACGAAGCCTTTCAGCATTGAAAGCTTACTTGCGGTCATCTTGATAGGCGTAAAGCGACAGAAGGTGCCAAGACCCTCGGTACGGCTTTGGCAAGTTCGTTGGTTGGGAATCAGTCGTCCCTAGTAATTGCATCTCTCTGTTCCTGTGCAGGGGTTTGGGCCCAGAAAGGCTGAGATCCTACAAAGAGCGGGGACTTCTTGATTAGGCCTTGCCGATCTGATATGATACTTTCTACCAAGATTCCGCTACCTTGGCTTCAACCCTGATTAATATTAGGGCTTGAATAACCTCATATACCGCATCAATTTGGTCCCCGATAATGTCTTTGTTAGAATCACTGGAACAAGACGTCTTATCAGTTTAGACACAGCAATGCAAGCTGATGATAGGATTTGCGGAGGACGGCTAGATATGGAAGTAACCCCGTGCGGGGATTGTCTTGGTCTGCGAGAGGTTTAAGATGCGGCTAATGCTCTCCAGCAACCTCAGACAGCCATAGATCACCAGTCAACATGGCGGTTGCTTCAGTTTCACTTGTGGTCCTCAGTATTATTGCAGGTGCAACGTTGTTGTACTTTTCGTTACCAGATAGACAAGACAGGAAGAAGCTGCTCAAACTGCCCATCATTGGCGACATCCACAGCTCACCGATTGGGAAGCCATTGCTGCGATGGGATGCTTGGGCAAAAGAAAAGGGCGCTATCGCAACGTCGAAACTATTTGGTATAGTGCCGGTTGTCGTTATCAACACAGCCGAGGCAGCGACAGAGCTGCTGGGCAAGCGGGGTGCTTGGTATAGCAATCGCCCAAGGTCCGTGGGCATGGAGATGATTACAGGCGCTGGGCCAGGACAGTCACGGTTCACGCTGATGCATGACATGGATGCGCATTTGAAGCTTCATCATCGCATCTTATCCCCGTCGCTCGGGGGTGTCGCTGCTCCGCGATATCAGCCCGTCATGGAACTCGAAGCCAAGCAGCTCGTCAGGGACCTTCTCGAATTAGGCGGCCACGAATTATCAGTCGTTGACAGCGCCGACGTCTTCCCTTTCCTCGAGCGCGCGCAAGCGAGTATCATTCTCGCACTGCACTATGGCGTCCGGGTTCTCACCCTCGATGAGCCACTATATGACCGGGTCCGTGGGACGCAGGCCAAGGTCACCTCGTATGCCTCGACGCCTGGTCTGCCTGATATCTTCCCATTCCTTGCCAATCTCCCAGCAGCAATTTCACCATGGCACAGAGCTGCAGACAAACTATTCAATGAGCAGAAAGACCTCAACCTGCACTTGTTAAACCTTGGTAATGACAGCTCTGGATGGAACGCAACGAAACAAGCACGCTCCCTTGCAGTGAAATACGCCAAGGAGCCGATATCCGACCTTGACCTTGCTTTCACGCTCGCAACGAGCGTCCAAGGCGGTATAGAGACTAGTACTCGCACAATGCTCTGGCTATTCATCGCTACGACGGCGAACAAGAGCTTTATGAAGCGAGCGCATGCTGTACTGGATGCTGTTGTTGGAAGGGATCGACTCCCTCGCTTCTCGGACAGATCCTCCCTCACTTACATTGATGCCATTGTATCTGAGCTTCTGCGTTGGCGGCCTATTTCTCCTGGAGGTGTTCCTCGTCGGGCGGACAAGCAAGACGACTTTAAAGGCATCAGCATCGCCAAGAATGCCATCGTCTTGACTAATGCGTGGTCTATCGGTCGCGATGAAGCTGTATTTGACCCTTCGCTGGGCGATCTCGACGAATTCATTCCTGAGCGATGGCTAGACGGTGGAAGCATGGACGCAGGCATTAAGAATCAAGGCGAGCTGAGGACATCCCTTCCACTATCAGTATTCGGTCAAGGTCGGCGAAGCTGTCTTGGCAAACGCGTCGCCGTAGACGGAACGTTCGCCCAGGTTGCGGCGATGATCTGGGCATTTGACTTTGAGCCTGCCGAAGATGTAGATCTAATGGAGATGGAGGTTGTTTGGTTTATGACAGAGCCCAAGCCGTTCAAGTTCAAGCTAAAGCCGAGAGGTCCATGGGTGTCCAAGGCTATTGAGGAGGAGTGGAAGACTGCAGATAAGGATCTTGGCAACATTATGGGCAAGATGAGTAATATTGAGAGCTGAACGTGATGCCGAGAGATCTGGGAGAGTTGATGACAAGGTTACGGAGTGATTGCGATGCTACAGAGGGTTCATATGCTGTTCTATTTACCAAACTATAACAACAAATTTGCTTGACTTGTCATGCCACACTCAATTCACGTTTTAGTCCCTAGTCAACGATTTGCGGCAAATGCTTACCCAGGTCCTTCTACATAGCGGTCTTAGAGAGCGGCCCAATCGCTCACCAGTTAGGCATGTTGGTTCTGTGCAAGTCCGGGAAAATACAATTCCATAGCTGGAGTAGTGGGAACTATGGAGTTCATTTATCTTATGGCTCTGGATCTTGCAAATAACGATACAAGGGCTCCATCTGAAAGAAAGCAGCCATTGAAACCTGATGATGAGGGGTATGCTCCAGATACCGGCTCGGAGCGGCCTGGATACAGCGCCGTGAGAAGCGATGCCAATTCCGAGCCCGATAACACCAGTGATCATGCCATCGATCGGCCTAAGAAGAGAAAGACTTCCAATGAGTTTGCCGCCCTTCTTGAGCTATTCTCACGATCGTTTTCTGATACGCTTAAAACGTTGTTCCTATTCTACGAGCTTGAGGGCCGTAAAAAGACGATTGTGGATTATTTCGTCACTTGTTTGTGGAACCGCGATGAGAGTATTTAGTCTACTCTGGTGCCAAGTGACGATTTTATAGACCCATTTGGCTTTACAGATTTGCATCGCAAATTTACCAACGCAAGAGATGAAGGATTTGCTTTGGAGAGCATTCTCAGCATGCGACCACCAAATATCAGAAAAGCTGACCATAAGTCTAGCAGCATCCCAGTGAAGAATGGTATGGCTCGAGACATCTTTGGCTGGACACCCTTTCATTATGCTACTGCCCGCGCGTACCTCTAATTCTCTAATGGCAACATAGACGTCAATAATCCATCAAGTGCGACTGCGGGTATCTTAAAGACACTAAAAACGTTTCTCAAGACCAATCCACCGGCAGGTGGCTGGTTTGAGATTTAAAATCGGAGTACCGTGCACATACTAGCAGTTTCAGGAAACAATGACCTGTCAAAGAGCTTCTAGATGATAGCTTTGGAGCTCTTTGCAAGGATATCGATGTTGATGCGTGGAAGCAGAGCCCCATTCCTACGGCCGTGATTAACCAAAGGCATGATTGTCTGTTCATAATTGTGCTTAAGCCGCCAGGAGGCTTGCCGGTGTTATTGAAAACATCAATGCGCTGGATTAAGATCACTCCACTCTCTTACACTTTGCTGCTGATACTTGAAATGACATCGTCTTTCCCCTTCCCCTAGCATTCGAAGACAGCTTTCGACTAGCTGAGTAGAAGAGAGGGTGCTGAAGGAGGACTGCGCAATGGAGAAAGGTCCAGAATATATCAATATATCTATAACATTAATAGAAGCGGCCCTGCTATGCTGACTAATAGCTCTCGGGCCTATAAACCCGGTTGGTTTGCGGAAAGACAAACCTCACCACACAGTATGGGCAAGAATATAAGTCAATCTGGTTCAACTATATCGAGAAGAATGTATATAGATCATGAGTGCCATCTGTCAGTCCCGGAAGCATCTACTCATCGTCGTTGGGGTCGACAACAGTCTTGGACCACTTGCGAGCCTGGACGCGGCGGTTGAACAGGATATCGATCTCACGGTACGAGCGACCCTTGAACTCAGGAAGCCAGATCCACGACATGACGAAGCACACAAATCCCGTTCCAGCCCAGACATAACCACATTTTCCGCCGAGGTTAGCTTCCTACAGTAAATCATTAGTTTCGCGACAGCCAAGATAGAAGCAGGATATACATACCTTGGGGTTGAGCATGTAGCTCGACAGGAAGATGCATGGGATATTAACCAAGTAGTAACTGGCACGACCGATACCTGTGGTGAGAGGCCTGAGACGAATAGCTGATGTCTCGCCAATGATGGCGTACGAAACAGGAGCTGGACCAAGGGTGAAGAGAACGGACACGATCAGACCCAATGAGGCTTGAGCCAACGAGGACGCGTTGCTCTTCTCAACAGTACCTGCAATACCCAAGGCGAGAAGGAACAAGACGTTGATGAATGAGCCCCAGACGTAGATGGTGCGTCGACCAATGTAGGTAGTCAGAATCCAGGACAACATGACAAAGATCATCTGCAGAGCAGAAGTGATAAGTCCGAGGGCAAAAGCAGTGTTTGTGGTCATACCAGCCTCTGTCAAATACATTAATACATGTCATGTCTAATGGATGATTGAAAAGATTGGAGTAGCAGAGCAAGGATACGTACGCTCAAAGAAATATGTGGCTTGGTTGGCAATCAGATTGCCGGTCAAGTTCTGGGCAGCATATACACCGCACACAATAAGGGTTCGGTAACGGTCGGTTCCCTTGAAAAGCTCGAGGTAGCTAGGTTCTTTCTCGGACTTTTCGAGCTCGATAGTTCGGCGCATCATAGCAACGGACTCCTCATGGTTCTTCACCACTGTGCTGCGACCAAGGCGGGCGACGGCCTTGACTGCGTCTTCGTATCGGCCGCGACGGGTGAGCCACCATGGAGATTCAGGGGCGAGGAAGATCAGGATAGCAAGGGGCGTTGGGAACATCCACTGCAGAGCGATGGGGACCCTGCAAGACATACATTGTCAGAATGAATCCTTGTTTGCAACTTCAAACGGCAGGGTAGTGTAGTACGTACCTGTACGCTGCCTTCTCCTCGAGTCCGTTGTAATGGTACGCCACGCCGTTGACGATGATGGAACCGATAGCCCAGAACATCTGCAACATCTGGGTTGCAGGAGCACGCAGTCTCATGGGGACAATTTCACTGCAATACGCAGGGGCATTGGCGATAAAGATACCCCATGGAATACCCTCGAGGACCTGGGCCGCTACCATAACAGACAGCGAATTGGCAAAGAAGAAAACGAAGATAAAGGCGTTGAGAAGCATCAGACCTCCGATAGTGGCCCAGCGGTACCCAATGCGGCTAGTAATCGGGCCAGCAATAGTGACGCCAATAAGAGCACCGACGGGACCGCAGCACTGAAGGGCAGACTGCCAAGGACCGGTGATGACATACTTGTTGACGTTTTCGCTGTAGACACCGTAGTCCTGTGCGAACTTGGGCAGGGCGATGAAGTTTCCCATCAGGAAGACGCAGTATGACTCCATGATCTGATTTTGTCAGCTTGGGGAGAAAAGGCCAGGGTCCATGGAGTAGAACTTACAATGGTGCAGGACATGATGAATGCCCAGAGGGTAGCCATGGGATAGGAACGCACGGCCTCGAGGACGCCCATGTTGAATTCGGCATTTTCAGCCTCGATGGCATCGCCTTTGAATTGGGCGATTTCAGCCTTGTGATCGAGGTCTGCCTGGTGGTTGATGGTGTGCTTCTGGGTCTCAATCTCAGCGGCGGAGACTGGCTCCTCTTTTTCAGAGATACCCATGTTGGCTGGACTCTACTCGACTATTGATAGATTAGAAGGGAGTAAAGGAGACGAAAGAGGTCATTGAGAGAACGCTGGTAATGGCCGGGAAGGGGTCGACGGTGGACTCATTATATGCTGATCTCCAGCTTCTCCTCGAGCACGAGAATAGGCAATCCGAGAATCCTTTGATGAAGTGTGACAAGGAGATAAACCCTCGTCTTAGACGCGCCTATGGGAGCTTGGCATCGCGGATAAAACGGTGGTATCTCGGCCGTATTATCTGTGCTTTCTCCAGACTCGATTCTAGCGCCATGAGGGGGAACGGAGGTAATGGGGTCAAGAATGGGGTATTGGGGGTAACTCCACGGGGTTGAGAGTCCGTTTTGAGATAAGCGTCTTGTGGTGCTGATCGTCAACCGCGACTAGAGTTGCGCTAGTGTTAGACGCACCTATCAGCACGTAGCTTCTGCTTCTCCAGGCTGCATTCTAGCGCCGTTGGAGTATTTTCCACGGCATCGATAGCCGGAGACCTTGTCATCGAGTGTCTATTCCCGTTCGCTGCCGTATTCCGGGACTGGAGCCTTGGCAACGCGTTTCCTGGCACCCTCTCTTTTTACATGGCTAAATAGCCCTGCTTGCGTTATGTGTTCTTTGGGTTTTTGTTCCTCTTTGCCTCCCGAAACTTATCCCGACACGACCGCGCGTGACATGGATTCCAGTGCGCTTAGACCTCTTGTTAAATGCCGAGGTTCACTTGATGCGTGTAAACAAAATTACTTGAAAGAGAACAAAGTCTCCTCTCAATACCTGCATTAAAGGACATATCTCCTCAATGGCTAATCTCCAAGACCGCATTCAGCAAATGAGGTAAGGGGCACGACGCAAGCATCAGCTGCCAGATCTATCAACTCAAAACAACACTACACTCAGCAAACAACTAAAGAATGGCTCAATATCTCAGCCTTGCATTAATTCTCTCGAGGCCGCAGACACAAGACATTATCCCCCTCCCTTCATCAGAGATCGAATTACTTACCCACGAATATTCGTAATTTGAGGAGGACACGAAAGCGCGCCAATTACTTGGGTTTGCGCCTATATAAAGTTCAAACCAACTTTAAGAAGCTAATATTCTGGGAACCGCACTAATAGATCCCCAGGGAAAGGCCTGCAGCGTCTATGTTTAGTTAGCCGCACATATCGGCTTCTCGCTGCCACGAGGCCTGGGCGCAGATCATCGCGGAATGGAACGAGTCTCTGCGGCCCGTGATCTTTCCCCACGGGGGATCTTCAGTCAAGGTTGTAGCTACCCTGGTATAATACATTGAGCAAGTTTGGGCACACCATGAAAGAAATAAAAACGGCCCGATTGCGGTGCTGTGACCAGAATAATGCACGGAACTTACTGATATATATCGCTGGATGTATTAGACTGAACTTTTGAAGCATAAATAGCAGGCCATGGCAGCATTGAAACCCCATCAAATCAGCCTTTCAGCAGACCTCCTCTAGATATATTTCGGCTATCCCTTTGACAACATAATTTGTTTATTATCTCAATGAAGTCCCTCCCTTCAATCCTGGCGGTTGCCGCCATACCCTCCCTGGCCTCTGGTCAATCCTTCCAGTCCACTCCCGTCATGGGCTGGAACTCATACAATCAGGTTTCATGCAGTCCCAACAACAAGACCATCGCCACAGCTATTGAAGCTCTCTCCAGCCGTGGTTTCGTCGATGCTGGCTACAAATTCTTCCAGATCGATTGTGGCTGGGCCTCTCGCGATACACAGCGTGATCCAACCACGGGAGCCTTGAAAGTTGATTCCAATGCCTTCCCGGACGGGCTTAAGCCTCTGAGCGACTTGGCTAGGTCCAAGGGCATGAAGTGGACTATGTATTCCGACGCTGGTGAGCGCATGTGTGATCCCCAGTATCCATCCCCTGTGCTGGGATCCCTGGGCCACGAAGCCGTCGACGCCGCGTTCTTCAAATCGTTGAATACAGAGTATTTGAAATGTCAGTATTTACATGCGAAATCGATAGCATCCTATTAATCAGGGTATAATCTAGATGACAACTGCTACGCCGATAGCGCCAGCAACAACGCCCCCAAGGATCCACGAACTGACTTTGTCACTCGTTTCGGCACAATGTGGAGCGAGTTGCAGAAGGTTGGGATTCCTGGAATGCTCATTTGCCAATGGGGTGTTCCATACTCCTCATCCAGTGGCCTCGAAGGTCCCGCGGAATGGACTCAGAGCATATCCACCTCTTTCCGCCTCTCAGACGACATCGGCGAAGGCTGGAGCAATGTATACCGCATCTCCAACCAGGCCATCCACATCGCACACAGGAACCTCTCAGGTCCTGGCCACATTGCCGATGCTGATCTTCTCGAGGTTGGTAACTCTGGCATGACATTTGATGAGCAGGCGACCCATTTCGCGCTATGGGCCATGCTCAAGTCCGCTCTCATGATCTCCACAGATATCACGGCGCTGTCGGCCCAGACCGTGGCTGTTCTTCAGAACAAGGACTTGATCTCAATCAACCAGGATGCAGCTGTCAAGCCTATCAGCTTGGTGCAACGATGGACCGGTGATCGAGACTTGTGGGCGGGATCGCTTGCCAACGGGGATATTGCAGTTCTGTATGTCGACCAGAGCAACAGTGCTAGAACCCTCAGCCTCCAGCTTTCTGCTCTCGGCTTCCAGTCAGCCGACATCAAGGATCTGTGGACGGGCAAAACTTCTACTGGAGCTTCTTCATTCTCCAAACAGGTCAACGGCCACGGCTCTGTCGCATTGCGTCTCTCAAACATCAAGAGAGTCAGCAGCACCGCCAATTACAAGTACACGTCTCTTTCCACCGGTTCGTTGTCTTCAGGGGCCAAAACTGCTTCTTGTTCTGGCTGCACCTCCTCAACAAAGGTCGGCAACCTCGGTGGCAGCTCCAACGGTCAGGTTGTCCTCTCGAATATCAGCACGTCCAAGGCCACACAAAACGTTCTATTCGACTACATCAACGGCGATGTAGGTTTCGGTGGTAGTACCAACGAGCGCCTGGCTTCCATCAAGGTCAATGGCGGTACTGCGCAGACTGTGAGCTTTCCCCTGACAGGTTACAACTGGGACAAGGATGTCTACAAGGGCTATGCCGTAGAGCTTTCTGGCTTCAACACCAATGGGCCAAATACCATTACCATTTCGGGCGTCAATGGTGGTTGGGCACCTGATTTTGACAGACTGGCCGTTATTGCCTAGCCTCTTTTGTAAAGACTCGCAGCGTTCATCAGGCTTGGTGGGCCTTAATAGGAGCTAGCTACCCTGATTAAGTAGAATACTAAATGCAGCTGTTAAATATTTCCAAATATGCATGGCTTTGGTTCTTTTATAACCAGTAATAGTAGAAGCGTTCAGTCCCATTTTTCCCAGTCTTTTTCGAGTTCCTCGACCACTGGGCCCAAACATGTTCTCTAGAGTTAGGAATTTGGCCTATTTGCTATTTAATCCAGCATATAATTAGTATACCAATCATTAGGGTCATAAGACGATTTATTTATAGGAGGACGGCAATTTCCTGGATTATCCTCGCACTTCCGGCAACGATGTCCAGCCTCCATCATCTTGCCGTAATGCTTTCCAGCAAATCCTTTCCCATCAGCGACAATCAAATTCGTGGTGATGATGGACTTCGAAAGGTCTTTCCAAATTGTTGAGGTGGTGATAATCCCATCTAAGAATAGCCTTACTAATAACGTGTCTTTTCTGTTGGTCGACCCTGTGTTTGATCAAGCCCAATGCGTGTCAGTGTCCGCGTCTTGTCGAAAGCGACATTCGTCAACCATGCCAACTTGGCCACTGCCCCCAAGCTTCCTTTCGCCAACACACCATGTCTACTGGCAGCGTCCAGCTCAGACATTGTCGCAGCTGGAGACCTAACCCCAGATTGCATGGATAGATAACTCAACTTTATGAGAGAGTCTAGTTGTCAGTTATCACAGCAGGCGCCCGAGCTAAAAGGAAAACCACCATAAGAGCCATTAGGGGTTTAAAAAGGTATTTAGCCAGTTACGGGCAAGCGGGGGAGCAAAATGATATAGAAAGCCAAAGACAAATAGAAACACTGCCTGACGTAAATAATAATGTGCAATTTGTCAATGTGTGGTTATATTGTCGTTAATTCTTAGTAATAAGAGTGCTAGACCTCAACTTGACTTGGTGAAGGCTGACATGCGTCGTGTCGTGTTGCGTGCAGTGGATTCTGAGATACCCTAGATGCTCTAAATCATCTGCCTGTCTGATCTTAAGATGATATATAAGCCACGAAAATAATAACAACACACATCCAATACACGTGCTGAGGATAGTATACATTAGAAAGACCAGGAGATTTCAAGCAGTTCTTACTTAAACAATGCACAATTACTCAATTGGCAGCGTTTCCAGAACGATGTACAAAAGATCTGATTTGTTTCGCCTTGTTTGATAACACATCTATGATAAAAAGCGCCTATAGCTTCTGTGGAGAACTGTCATTATTTATAGATAAGTGCCTTTTGCAAACCGCCTGTTTAATATAAGTCTAAATTCCCTTGAACGTTATGGCGCATCCCCAAGGAAATCCTGTTCTTAATAAGCCATGTTAAGATACGGCGCGGATTTAGGCTGACTAAATGCACGAAATTGGTCTAGCTTCGACCAGCTCATTTTGGCAACTAAGTCACACTCCTAACCTCACTTGAGTGCAGCTGGCTCAATATCACATGTTCAGATGATTAGTTCTTACGAGCCCAGTATCGTAACAACAGAGATCAAGCTGTCAACTTCACGTCTATTCATATTAGGTAGAAAGGAAATTATGTGGCCGGCATTGACACTGACAAAGGCAACTTGGGTAATTTTCATTGTGTAGGGAAGATCACAATGCTGGATCTTTACTAGTCCTTTGTTCAATCGCCATTGTATAAGGGTTAGATGTGGCACGCACAGCAGAGGGGCACATAAGAGAGGGTTAAAAGAGCCTTAATTCTATCATAGGAGGGGGCCAGCAGAGCTCCTTATATACTGATGCAGCATCAGATCCTTGTCAGGGAAGCTAAACCGATCAGGGCTACCCTACTTTTGACATTAGAACAGTATTGCAGTCTTGTGCATACATTGTTGCCTTGATCCCTAATTGTTGCATAATTTCTTCCTGCCAAACCACGATTTCCTTCCCAGCTCACATCAGATATATCACTCAACTGCGCAACGTACGACCTCCTTGTGTAGATGTGTCGTTGATATGCGAAGAACGGCGCCTAGATGCTAGCACAGGCGAAAGTCGTTTTGACCATGTTATAGCGACTGTTCTGATATTTCTATAGATTCGCCTTTTTCGCGACAGGATTATACCTTTTCTTTGCATCTAGAACGAGGACGATTTGTCTCGCCGAACAAATCAAGTCCATTCCCTCGTCACATATCGTGATATCCATATCCATCCTACCACCTTGGAGCTTCTTCGTTTCAACGCGACTGAAGATCCATCGAAGGCCATCCTTCGGAAGTTGCCTCTTAAATTCGATATCCAAAGACAATGTATTCTCGCTGAACTTCGCATTTGCTGCCTCAGCCAGAGAAGTCTCCATCTCACAAACAACCCCGGGATTCTTGTCTGCCCACTCTTCCATCTTGCGGAGATTATTTCGCCCATCATACATTTCTCCGTTGCGTAGTAATGTATCTGCCATCGAAGGCATGAAGTCGCACATGAAAACTATGTGCGTTGCGTTCATGAATTCCCCGGTAAAGCCATTCCACCCATCCAGCAGACCATCGACTTGCATTCCGCCTCGCTCATAGAGAGATACGATACGGCGGCCCATAGGGAAAACTTCGCCTTTCGTGAGTCCGGGAACCCATGTAAGGTCAGGCTCGTTGGCTTCAACCTTACGAAAGTCAGGTCTAGACGTAGAAGGAGGGTTCAGAGTCCACCGGGTATTGCACGTGGGTCCAAGAGATTGGGCGAAGTTTGTGGACGTTGCAAGACTGATGGCCTTGAGCTGTTCATTCTGTAAGACCTGCAGCTGGATAGTGCAGTGAGAACTGCCGCGCTTTAGCTCGAGGATGTTGATGTCGAGCTTTTCCGTACTGCAATATCGCAGGTATTCGAGATGGAGGGTAAGGACATCAGGTTGGTCGTACTTGGCGAGGGTTGTGGTGAAATGTTTTACAGCCACAGAATGAATGACTGCAGCAATGCAGCCACCGTTCAGAGCTAAGGCGATGTAAGCAGTGAACTGGCTGTTTCACAATTGATACTAACCTGGGCCCATAGTCCAATCATATGATGGGGATACAGAGTATGACGATGGTCCAGTTTGCTGAGGCGTGACCTCCTGTTGAAACGTTCCGACCATCTTGTCCTTATGCTTAGGGGATTGGCAAATGACTATCGTTAATTGAAAGAGGGGAAGGGCAGGGAGCGCTCTGGAGTGCTTTTATTCTTCTATGACTGTAAGCATGCTTATTACTATTAAAGGCTAGCGCTGACGATCAAACAAACCTCTGATTTAACCGAGGTAACTAACAGTTCTACCTATTTTCTACCTAGCCTTTATTCAGCAGCATTCAGATAGCTTGAGAAATATGATAATATAAAGTTATCCAGCTTCTAAGTTTTATTCTATTTCATTGCCTATCGTATGATAACATTGTGGCATTTTTCTGGCAGTCAACAGGTATCAACTCAGCAGCATACATCACCATCATGGGTTTCATGCTCAGGGATTTCCCAGCCCTTTGCGTGAGCGTACAGGTTGCTGGTAGACTCCCCAGAAGCGATAGCTCAACTCTGAATAAAACTTCCCAAAAGCACATTGCAGGCAGCTCTCTGGCTACTCACAAAAAAACCTAAGCTTACTGAAACAGTGTGACATATGTTTGGTCTTATCAGTCAGTATTAAGAGCGCAAAATCTCGAACCGACTCAAGCCTCTTAGCATCTTCATCCTATAAGCGGGCCATTGATACTAGAAGCCATTCGCAGAAGCAGTAATCTTCTACACAGTTTCACCTTATATCTCCAAACTGCATCGCGTAAAGAGTAGTAAATAGTCCACGTGTCGGAGGATTAGCGAAGTAACCCATCGTGATCTGAAGGGTCGTTGTGGCTTTTATGAATGTCGTGGAACAGATGTTGCTACGAGTTGCGCTTAGGTTTCCCGGCACTCATAGCAGGATCTGTGCCTATCAGCGTGCTGATATCATCCAGACCTGATCAGATGATGAGTTGAAAATCTTATGACCGAGCTATTGTATGGGTAGTTGGTATGCTGCCTGAAGTCTGTTTTTCAGTTGATATACCTGACAGCTCATACTTGCATTGCACGCCTTACCTCGATATCTTCCAGATCTAGATAAAGGCATCACCGACATCGTCAAAAAGCGGAGCTAGGTCTTCGAGATACCTGTATTTAAGACCTGCATGGTGAAAAACAGCCACTGTTTTGCAAATGATGAAGCAGAGGAACGAAAACTTGACAGCGAAGGATGATCAAATGTTATATAAAAATTCAAGAGGCTTGAAGTAGAGTTGATTCTACTCGTGGAGTAGCTTCTGCACCTAAATTATCCGAAGGATTTGCTTTGTGTTATAACATACTCGCGCGCTAGACTTGATAGGAGATATGGATCTCCAAGGTGTTGTGCGTAGTGGCATTCTTTCTGGACCTGAAGCCAGCAGATTTACATGCTGTCTTCGCTTCGTTGCTTATCGGGGCTGGAGTTGATTTTGTAAATGTTATATGCTACTGAAATGCGTGATCGATTGTGGGTCCTCCCCCACAGGTTGTGGGCGCAGTCGAGTGTCGCAATGGTGTAGGGGCTAGTCATGTACTTGAGTTACGCAATTGCTTCGAACGGCAACTTCCTTAGCTTTCACCGCCCAAAAGTCTGCCTCCTGAAGCATCCACCTGCGGCCACAACGTTTACAAGTGACCGGAAAGGATCGTCAAAGACACGTTATCCTAAACGGTGTAAACTAGCCTATTCCGGCGGATGTTGAGTTTGTGGCTACAAAGTTTGTTTCACTATTCGCCGTTATCGCCGTTGGCTTATGACCGTTACACTCCCTTTTTGGCAAAGCTAGTAGATTTACAGTTTAGTTACCCCGCTCTGACCTCTAGAAAGGGTGGCATAAGAAGGCAAGTTCTTCCTTTTCAAGCGGCTGGGATTCCATAACCTGTTGACATTCGGCTCAGTAAACAAACTTGTCGACAGTACTGAACATCACATCTATCTTGTACATTGGCCCGTCTTTCCAGTAACACGTCGGACCATGACCTATCTTACCTGTGACTACTACAGTGAGGCATCAAGCATTGCTGATGGAGGAATCGATACCCCATTCACTTCGGACTTTGAGGGTAAGAAGACTTGACCCACAATGCTGATAAAACTAATGCAAGAGGGTAAAGAAGTGGACGTGAACGACCTATTATCTTTGAACGATTCGGAAACTGAAGATTCAACAGAGGCTTCTGCTTTATATAGTCGGCCAAGGACGCCCTTAAATGATGGTCTATCAGCGACACAACGAGAGTGGGAAGGCCTGTGTACTAAATACCATCAAGGGATCCAACATCTTCGAGACATCGAGGATCAGATGTTCCGCTACCAGTCGCTTCATCCATGTCTCTGCATCAATTACCAGAACCCTATGTTATGCATACAGCGCCACCAGCGAACAAAGGATCGAAACACCAATATTCAGCAGACTGTCGATTCTCTTGGTGCTAGTCTTGAGAACAATATCTCCTCCGATCTCTCTCCCGAGAGTCATCACCTCAAAGTTAAACTAAACAATGCTGTAGAGGTATCCGTTGTTACGCTTGATACCCTGACTGGAAAGAAGACAATGATAAGCTTGACTACCAGGTCAACAATGAAACATGTTGAGCAGTTGCTTGGGTTTTGGGAATACGATTTACCGATGGATTTGTAGGATAGGCTTGCAAGCTAGTTTAGCTACTCTTATTGTAATAAATAAGGCTTGGACATATATCTAGATAACCGCTTAAGATTCCTGTTTATCCAGGCTAACTTGACTTGAGATAAGTGTTTCTGTCACCGGGATGTGGAAAATATCTCCATCTACTATACCATCAGGCCATGATAAGTGGTCTGAAGACTACGGTTGGACGAGATTCACATCATTGTATTATCCCCAGCTTGGGTCGGCTATATAGGACGCATAGAGCAGTGCTTGCCGGCATTAGCATTGGATCACTTTACAGCTGCTGTATCGCAAATTATCACCCTATGTCATACTTTCTGCGCTTGAAGCTGAGTTGGCAAATTGCCAGCAAAAAGTTTGTGATAATGTTCGGGAATGTGGTTTCTAAATACGGGTTATGTCTTGTCTCTCTCTGGGTTATTCCTGAACCGATGTGCGCCTTTGGCGTTGTGGCAAGAGCCAGATGTTTCATTGTGAGAAACACAGCACTCTCTGATTGGTCAGATCAAACCCACTGCTCGGTTTAGGAAACTGTTAACTACGTGAAAAGCAAGGGATGACTGATGGAACGCTTGCGGGACGAACCAAAGCCAGGGCGACAAGGCGTGGATGCGAATCTCAAGGCTTATGATTGATACCGCAAGTCACAGCGAGTCTTGAGGGAGAGTTGTCATAACAGTTGGAATGATGCCTTGTCGAATGCTGTGATGCGCTTGATGCTCTCCTTCTATCAGTCGCTGCCTTGGAGGTTTGCATTAGGGGCCCTACAGAATAGTGACAAATTGTCAGTTTATAGTAATCATCTCCTCCGAGTAAACGTACTCTAGCCAAACTCATGCTATAATATAGATCATCGTCCTTGTTGAGATATAGGCCAAAGATTTATCTGGTCAGATAAGTAAAGCCTGATCATCGAAATATAAAACATACCTTTGAAGTAACATCGTAGGGAACCACAGCCTTACTCCCAATTTATGCCCTGCATCAACTCCTTTGCCACGTCGCAGCGAAGATCTTCACTGATCTTTCTTATGTTTCCTCATGCTGCTTTTTCTGCTCCTCTTGATTCTCATCAATAGTATCCAGCCTGTTCACCAATTCCTCCTCTTTTTCCCGTGTCTAGAGGAAATCCGCGTCGTGAGTTTTGTACCTGTCGTCGAAGGCAGATACGTCTCCCTGTACGTGCTTGATATCATTTTCTATTTGAACAATCTTGTCTTTGTTCTTTTTCTTTCCTTCTCGAACTCACAAACTTTGATCTCCATGACCAGAGCTTCGGCTTCCTGCCCTCTCACGTCGCATGTAAGGTCCTTAATGTCGATTCGGTCTGCTTGTTGTTAGTTCTTTAGATCAGAGATTTCCAGTCGCAAATCTTCTATCATGGCAACGATATCTGGACGAGCATCGGGACCTTGAGATACATAACGTCTCTTGGATGAGACCTTGGGTGTGGGCTCGTCGTGAGTTGTGATCTGGTTGGAGGCCTCGTATGAGGGAGGTGACTGTCCCTCATTATGGAGGGAGATGGGTTTCCCTTGAACGCCTGGAAGCAAAGTGATGAACTGATTCGGCGAAAATTGGGTGTTTAAAAGTTGATTTTTGAGAATGCTGATGATACGATCTAGCATAGACTCTGGCAAGTCGGTCGCCCAGATATAGGCGTCGAACGCCGCCGCGTTGGACAATGATCGGACAGTGTCGAGCACCGTACCTGACTCTATGCCTTTCTAGACAGCTCAAAGTCTACAGCAACAAGATACAGCATATCAAGTAGGGGCTCCGGTCCCTGGTACAATATGGCCTACGCCCAGAGTTGGAATAACTATGTATACACCGACTCTTTAGGTGGCCTAGCAGAATGGCATGCATATTAGCTCGGTTAATCCACAGGGGCATATTATGTAGACTTGGCAGGGGAGACAGTAGAAGGGATATTAAATAGTGTAATGCCTTGTTTATAGCTCTTGAGGAACACGTGATATTGCCTTACATATAATTTCTGCTTGTATATGCATGACTGGTTACTATATGGCTGAATTCAGCGTATTTGCTGCTACTGAGTTACTTGCTAATGAAATGGGGACTGAATGCCGTAACAGAGTGAAAGAGATATGTTTTAATTGAGCAAAAAAAGGTCGATTTAATAATATATAATATGTATTAGCAATTGATCGGCATTGCTGATGTGAGGATATCTTATTTGCACGGGTACCCGTGCGGGTATGGATGGCCGAAAGACGCCATTCATACTAACCCAGTAGCCTGTCAGATGTTGTCTTCCACAATCATTTATGACTCTAGCGATTTGGAAATCGTTATAATGGCATCTACTCAGCACTATGAACAGATGGTTGCCACCCGGGAACTTCCAGCATACCTTCGGCTTCATTCCATCATCTTACAGTTACCCAAATAAGGTGTTGACTTCTGGAGTAATGGCCGTTTGAGATGGGGAAGCTAAGGAAGAGGGAAATCGATGGATGCAAAACTTTGCAAGTGTAGGCACATGCGTCATGAAAGCTACAGAAGAGACCACGCTCACCGAGACGCTTGAGAAGAACGAGAGGTTGGTAACATGGCCGCCGTACGGACGAGTGCTCACATTGAATGTCAAGCAGCTGATGGCGAAGCTTGTTCAAGTTCTAGCCAGACACTGCTCGTTTAAACTCGGAGGTGGTTTCGTGTTCACATACCATACCGTACCATCTATGCTTGAGCCTGCACCAAAGTCGATTTTTGGGACACAGACTAGCCATCACATACTCGAGATGAATCGAGTTGTTTCAGATGAAAGTTTGGCAGGAGAGCGCGTGAAGTGGGCTGTGCAAGTGAAAGCTGATCTCGAGGCTGGGGATACTGAGAACATCCTAGAGGGCTCATACACCTCTTTATCTCGTGATGAAGATATGGATCTCAACAAAATTTAAAATCGCAACTACCCTGTTCTGCTGGCCCTGAAAAGAAAGTATGATGGCGATAATGTATTCAAGCATGCTGTTCCTAGATTGCAGCTAACAGTAGTGGCGAGTGTGGTTGCAGAGAACTGATGCAATTTTATCCTAACCTCTAGTTTTCTCATTTCTATATTTACTTAGCAGCTTTTGACTCACAAATATACTTATGCGAAGTAGACATTGGTTTGACTTCCCTTACTTGCTTATACGTGGTAATCTAATCAGCACCGATTTACCACGCAACTCTTTAAGTGGCAGCTAAAATCACTGTCTACGCAGGCCGAGATCTCCGAATCGCCAAAACGTTTTGTTAATTTAGCATGCGGCTATGGAATATGGTAAACTGAAGTGGTAAGCCCACAATATGGAAAAAAGACCACTGTTATTGGATTCGATATTAGCAGAGATCTGTTCCCCGAGAAAGAAAACACATGACCAAATGTTGACATGGTCACAGGGAACGCTTTTCAGCCGCCTCCCGATAAAGTATGAGGGATAATTCGATGTCGTCAACCTTCACTTATTTTTCGGAGCTATCGCTAATGGCGACCCTCGTTAATTCGTCAAATATCTTCAAGCTCCTCAAACCGGATGCCCAGCTTCAACGGCTGGAGTACGACTTTGAGCTCCCAGTCACAGCAGAAGGCTCGGTATGGGCTCACATGCCCGAGCTGTTTACGGTGACTCGCGAATCTCACAGCAGCCAATGGAGTCACCAAGGTGGACGAGATTTGCAGCGTTGAACGACTAGAACAAAGCGACATGATTGAAACCCTGTCAGAGAAGCATATGCTCAAATATTGGCAAGACAATTGGTAATAGAGTATCAGAGAGCTAGTTTATGGTGTTTGTAACCATGGTGTTAATGAGTTCTGGAAGAAGTTTGAAGCTGAAAAAGATCCGGTCGGGTATTTGCCATCGCTGACATTTGTGATATTTATAACAGGAAAGAAGAAGATACAAGGTCAGCCTCACGTCAACGGACGCATTACAGTACTGATGCCAATTTCCTACTTGTCTGATATATTCTAATGATAACTGATACAATCATATCAATAATCAATGTTTATCCTTCTCCTTAACCCCTGAAACCTTTATATTAATTGCTTGCAAAAGTTATACCACGCTCTCCATGGCCAAAAGTAAACCGATGATGAAGCAGACAACAGCTGGTAAGTCCACCACCAAAGACCTCGTCAGGTGCATCTCCAACCACAGCTCTAATGATGCCGTGCTTGAAGCATTAGCATCATTACGCCGGATCCTGGCCAGCAAACCGAGTGCCTTCGGTCCAAAAATAAGGAGATGACCGGCCGCAAATAGAGTTCCGGCCATGTAAAAGAGAACAACAGTCCGAGCCCCAGTGCCATTCCAAGAAGTCACGGCATTCGCAATTCCGCTTGCCAAACTCAGAGTAAAACTTCCAAAGACGACTTTGGTTCCCCATGGTCCCCAGTTGGTAAACCAACGCGGTAGCAGCTCATTTGCCTGCACGCGGTATTGATGTGACATCCAGCAAGAGAGGAAGGCATACTCGTCGTAAGCAAATTGTAGGCTGACTATTGATGATATGGCTGGTAATAGACGGAGGACCTTGGTTGGCAGAATGAGTCCAAAAAGGGTTGACAGTACGACAATTGAAACCAAAAGCCATATGATTTGCTGAGATGTTTTACTAGCCATTGTGTCGTGTTGAGGGACTTGATGGCGATAGCTTAAGAGATTACCGAAGTAGCGAAAGACTCAGACTCAATTCAGAACGTATAGTTGTTGCGATCAAGTATCGGAGTAAGTATCATAGGCAATACCAAAATCAATTGCAGAGTAGCTTTAAGAATAAAACCAGCTGGGGAAGTGTTCCTAGATAAGCTGTCTTGTTATCCCAAAACAAGACAGGGGCTTGGGGAGGATCCAGTAGTAGCTCTGAGTAAGCTGACAGGACTTTGGTGGTCTAACTGGATAGCGCAACTCGATGTACGCAGCGCCCCAGACATACAGAACGCTAAGGCCAATGATACGTAATAGGATAAGCCACCTTCTGTGGGGAAAGTAGTGACTCCTATGTTACATGTATGCGATACCGTCCGCGATAGCGCTAAGATAGAGCTTTTAGGCCTAATAATTTGAGTACTTAAATTAAGCAGAGCAGATTCTAGATTATCCTGTATAGGTAACTGCAAATAGTTCATAGAGGATAAATAATAAGTATAATAGGAAAATATTTAAGAAAGAGAGTTAATACCTAAAGGCTAATATAAGAATAAGAAGATATATAATTCTTAAGAATAAAACTTAATAAGAAGGAGATATTATATTATATCTTTTAAAATTATATTATATAGCCCTTATAATTTTTATTAATTATAATAAAATTACTTATTTTAATAATAATTATTTTTTATTAAATTACTTTAATTATAGTATTTTAAGATTATATTATTATAAAGTAGTATTAATTTTTATTAATTTAGCCCTTAAATTAGTTTTACTTTTTACTAAGTTATATAATTATCTTTTATATATAAATTATATTTCTCTTATTTATTTTAATAATGTATTAATATATTATTTATTTAATAAATCTAATATATGTTACATCCTATAATCCATTTAACCCTCTTTACTTTATAATAAGTATATTATAATATTTAACATAGAAGGGGGTAATTACAGGGTTCTAGGACTAGAAAAAGGAAAATAAAATATACTAAGTTTTATAGAAGTTTAATTATTTAAAGTTAAAAATAATTAGTATTAAGGAGTATTAAGGTTATATAATAATAGTATTATTCCCTAAGTTTAATAAGTAGTTATAATAAAAATACAAATCTAATTATTAAAAAGATATTTTTTATACTTTCTAATAGCTAAGTTTCTAGAAAGAGTTATATAAGATATGAAATCTTTTTCATAGTCTTAAAAACCTAAGTACTAATTCCCTCCTGGGGTTACTTACTTAATACCCTTGTCTTTGTCCGACCCATTATTCAGATCAAGTCTAACAGTCTAATTTACAATAGGCTACAGACCTCCTATAAAGCAATTATTATAATATATATACCGTCTCTTGGTTTAGTCAGGAAACGCGCCCAAGTGCCCAAGAATAAAAGGGCCCAGGCGTCCGCCTATTAGTCGCCTTTGAGCGTGGGGCGTCGAGGAGACGCGAGCAAAAAGGCCTAGAACTGTAAATAACCTAGCCTATTTGGTCCTATAAGGTGAGGATAAAAGCTTTATCATCAGTACGTAGGGCCCTGGTTTCTGAACAAGTACATAAGTCGTGTCAAGGCCCTGTTTAGTTGCGAGAGAGCAGAATCAAGTCTTCCAACAATCTCTTCATCAACATTATATCAGGATTTGTGTAAGCAAGAACCCTACCTACCCTTTGAACGAAAAGCCTAAGCTCAGCGATGCAGCGTCCTATAGACAAAGTACCGTCGAACTACTAAAGCTGTATTTACAAGGCCACAGATCTATCCTTCCTTGCAGTGTATACAATACGTCCTTCAAACCATGTCTGGAGGCAAGTGGCATTAGCAAACTCGCCTTCGCTAAGGTCACTATCCAGAGCAATGAAGTTGGCCTTCTTACCAACCTCAATGCTACCAGCTGAGCGCTTTGAGTCAACGGCTTCGGCGCCGCCAAGGGTCAGCATGCGGATGATCACTCGGCTTCCCCTTTGCAAGTCTGTTAGGCCGTCATCTACATCTGTTTTAATCCCGGCACCAATGGGCTCAGCGAGACAAGCTACTGAAGGTAGCACGTTGGGAGTGGGCACAACCACCCAATCCGAACCTATGGTAGTCAGGGCTCCGGTCTTGTGCATCCCAACAAAGTCCCAGTTGAAGAACTTGGGATTCGCTTTGATCATATCTTCATTATGGAAAATTGCTGGAGACATCTCGGCGGTCACCCTCAATGGCGCAAATCGCTTCACATCGTCTGGAAACAGGACAGTCAACTTTCAATATCCATAGTGTGCAATTGTGCTCCAAGAATTCCTCACCTGCGTGGACAGAATTGCAGTGGGCTACCTCATGTCTCGGACCATTCGGATTCAGCGCTCGGACTTGTTCCAGGATGTCCAGAGCCAGTCTAGCACTTCCTTCACCTGCAGCGTGGACCTTACAAGTATAGCCCTTGGCGTCATATAGCTTGATGCGTTCCAAGAGAGTATTCTGCTTAACTAACAAGAAATTCGGATCAACTTTTCCCTCTGCATCAAGCTGGGCATGAGTGAAGTTGGGTGCCATAGGTACACCATCCAGGATAAATTTGACAAAGTGCGGATGGATATGCTTCGTTCGAAACCCTTCAGCGATGCTGATCTGAGCGGCAAGGCTATCTTCAGATTCTCCTACAGCAGAACCAGGGGCACTGACGATATGTGTGTAGATATCAAAGTCCAGACGGTTCTCAGCTTCAAGCTCTCTGAAGGCATGCAGTTCCATGGTGCTGGCAGTGGCCTCTTGAGCAGACGTGATGCCGTATGAGTGGCAGATGGACACAGCGTGGCTCAGCGCTCGTTTGTAGTGAGACATAGGTGGGAAAGGAACTGCATTCCAGACCTTTTCCATGGCGCTCTCATAAAGTTCGCCACTCAAAGTTCCATCAGCTCGACGTACATAGCGACCGCCCGGGGGGTCTGGTGTACCGTCATTAATATTGAGCCGTTCTAAGGCCGTCGTGTTAAGCAACATGCTATGTACTGAGAGTTCGCGGATCAGGACCGGTCGATCAGGGAAAATCTCATCGAGATAACGACGATCCGGAACGTTGTCGGGGAAATGAATTGGGAGATAGGAATTGCCGAGAATCCAATCGCGCCTCTCTCCGGTGTGAGAACACATGCAGTGGCCTTTTTGAATCTTCTCCGCAATCTTGGCGTCGTTTGGTTCAAGCTCCAGTGTAGCTTCACTCATTTGAGCCAAACCAGCAAAGTACATGTGCGCGTGAGCGTCGTGAATGCCTGGCATGATGAACTTTTGCCGGAGGTCAAACCGAACAAGCTTGCGCTTGTCAGCAATGGCAAGTATGTCTTGGCTGGAGCCAACGGCTTCGAAGACCCCGGTCTCGTTGACAATGAAGCCTTCTGTCCATTCCTGCATTTCATTAACGGTGTAAACACGACCGTTGTAGTAGGCTACTGAATTGGCCCAGGTAGCAGATGACAGTGGTTCCATGATAAAGGATTTCGTTTTAGTCTGCGCTCGAAGAGACAAGATTCAAAGAGATAAGAGTAAGTGCTGGTATATCGATCACAGTTAAGTGGTGGCTGTAGTCGTGACAAGGACGTCTTCATGGCACATGCCCGAGGATAATTATATACTTCGTACTAGGTTTAGGTGGTTGATGGTTCAACATGAAAGAGCCCTGTCTAAACCAGGGACAGGGGTGTTCTTATTTCGACCAACCATTACCAATTGCGGCTTATGGCTGAGTGCCTTTTTTAGTTCTAGCCAGAAGCCAATAAGCAACGTTTGCGCTTTTGTGGCTGATATCACTCCCCAGTTGGTACGGAGTACAGTGGGGGGCAAAAAGGATTCGTATTCCCGCTGCACAGGAGGGTCTGGGCTAGTCGGAATCAAGGTATTGTACTATAGCTGCTTTAAGATTAGAACCTTGATCTATCAATATCTATCCGAACAGAATTGGTAATTTATACCGACTGTTTATAGCATTATAGCATTAACGCGGTTCGTATTATCTCATAGATGTTTTGTAAGATACCATTTGAGGCTGTGTAAAAGCAGTACTACGGTGCCCCATAAAGGGGGTATGCGAATACTTTTTGAACCCCCCCCCCCCACTGCAGTGTCGACAGCTCGGCAGTAGTATATCGTAAGAGACACCCCGCCTTCAGGCATTGTTAAGAGAAACCAGCGCTTATCTTGGCCACAAGCGGATGAATCGGTTACTAACAGCGATGTCGGCGTGCTTTCCGTCCTCAGGCGATGTGACATCCTCGATTACATTACGTAGACGATTCCAGGAACCAGTACATCCCTCTGTCCGGGCCACTGGCATGCCTAAATGTCATGGGAATAAGTGCTCATACGCCATCCGACGGCATTTTGCTGTCGTTGGATGCCTTTTCCCCCCTGAAAGATGTTAAACATTCGGCTCAGATAAGGCGCTCGGGGCATCTATGGAAAGACTGCTATATCCAAATTCCAATAGATAGTGCCAGAGCCATTCCTAACTAAGTTCTGTGGTCTAAACACTTGACCTAGAATTGGTGAAACGAGGCTGAAGAAGAAGCCGCAGCCGATACCGCTTAGGATGATAAAGCTGTAAAGAACAACCAGACTAGAGGTAAATGGCCAGATGGCAAATGAACTGACACCCGTGAGGAAGATAAACGTCCCAAAGAGTAGATGGTGCCTGGGTACACAAATTGCGGATTGCAGCGGCATCGACAACTCTCCAGCCATTGAGGGTATCGTACTGGTCTTGCTCACGAATTTCCATCTTGGCGCACTCATGAAGAGATTGAATCGCTAGACTGTTATCGTGGTTGTGAGAAACGCATCTATCGTGCAAGTGTCTAGGCAGTGGGAAAGACACCGACTTTACGCGATTTCGATGTAGTTTCTAGCGCAGATTGACATACATGCCCGACTTTGGGCGTCATAGATTACGAATCGGCCACATCTCACATCTAGACTACAATGTCGCTCGAATTACTACATCCAACTTTCATTCCGAAGTTGCTTTCAGAACCTTCCCCTCGGTTCCCTTTGTAAGGAAATTGATGCTCAATTCCTCATCAAGAATGCGTAATATGTATTTCCCCATGTTTTCCCACCTGGAGTCGGAAATGCTAATGACTGGTCGAATCACCCTACCTGCCCCGCCGGACTAGCGCATGGCTATGCAAAACGAGATAAGCTACGTGACATAGTCGCCCCTGAGTGGCAATGCTAATGATTGGCTTGTTCTTGATGATCTAGTGGCAAAGTCACACCTAGCGGACGTTCTACTTACTAAGCCTCAGCCTCCTGTTGCAAGTCACGCATGATCTTAACAAGCCTCAGCAAACAGGGAGTCCATAGGTTCGCGAAGCTCGCGGATTTAAAATTCAACGGGTGCCGCGAAAATGACTACTAAACACAAGTTTCGCGCCTAAGGATATTCTATTGTAGCATAATCACAATGCGCATACTGATTTGATACAGTAGTAGAGTTGCAAAACGCACTGGACGGTAATTCGATGTCTTTTTCGATCGGACTTAGCCTCAACCATGATATCAGTAGCAGAATATTGCCCAGCGATAGCCATCTAGGAGACAGCAGCCTGTACACTTGCTGCGCGCACTAGCCAATTTCGGAAATTACAAGGAGTAATCTGTATGTGCGGGATTCCAGTTTTTGATGGGGTTGCCTGCTTTCCAAGAGGTAAAATCGCAGTATGGAGTTAAATTCCACCATAGAGTCTAGGTTAAAGAGATGCGAGAAATATCCCACTTATTAATAGGGATTATGGCAAGTGTACCCGAAGAAGCAAAAAGAAGTGACTAGTGAGAGGGAGCATGATGTCTTGTATCGGATTGATGCACCTGGACACCAGTGCCATCCAAACAGGCTCATCAGGCGAAAACAGTTTGAAAAATGAGAAATCGCTTGCAACTTAGATCTTAGACACTGTACTTAGTCAATTTCGCGGTACCGGCGGAATTATATATTCACTGGTATCGCGAGCCCATGAGCTGGCTCCCCAGGAAATAACGGCACTTAGTAATCAAACTGTGTGCTTCAAATCCGTTGGATGGCCCAAGATCAGGACGACAATGTCGCCGTGACATTAACAGAACCTCAAACTCGGATAGGGACATGCAGTGCCTTGCATGTAAGAAAAGGGGAGCTGATACTGCACGGCTATTTCTTCACCGAGTTCCTGCCACTCATAATGCTCACTTGGATGCAGGATACCCCGAGCCGGAGCTGCCCAGAAGCTCTCAGAAAATCCATGCTAGAAAATGACGATCTCAAGTATTCTATTCTGGCATGCAGTGCTGCGCATCTGCACCAGTCTAGCAACACCCTGTCGCTCCCAGCGGCCCTCGAGTTCTATCATCGAGCCGTGAAAGAAGTCAAAAAATCAGTGCGTCGAGTTCATCAGAAGGGAGTGCAAATTGGTGACGGACTTGTCATGGCAGTTATGTGTCTTATCGTGTATGGAGTAAGCAATACCACCTGTCCTCGACTTGCATTCCTCTCAAGCAAAAGTTGAAAAGAAGATAACCCTTCTCCAAACCAAAATAGGTTTTGTCACCAGATCAAGTCTCGACATTATTTCACCTGGGAGCCGTTATTCACATGCTCAAGTGTAGAATCAACTACAACGCGCCTAACAACCTCGACGACCGACCGACAACATTATTGGATCTGTATGTTGTCGACAGCACCTTATTTCACATCTTCCGTGTCGCAATGTGGCATGCAAACGCGAATCGCGGCTTCCTAGTCGACACAGAGTTCTGGTCTATGGCCGAGCGACTGCTGAAGCATGCGAACGATGCCGGGACTTATTCAAGCCTCGTACTTTGATTCCCGACGTCTTTTTACAAGATGATTCTTTGCATGGTGCAGTACGCCCGCGAACCAGGCTGTCAAAGTGAAAAGACTCTAGCGGGTTTGGAAACTGAGCTCAACTTTTACAAAGCGGCTTCCGAGAACGAGCCTACGAATGGCTCCCCATTCAATACGAAACTCGACTTCTACAGTGCCCAGCCTTCGCTTGCTCACGCCTATCGGCTTTGTATTCTCGTTGCCACACTCATTCCCATCAACCCTTTCCTTTCTAAGCAAGATGGCACCTCGGACATCTTCCTTAGCCAGGAGGCCCCGAGCATAATTCAGCAAGCCATTGCATTGCTTTGTTAAGCGAGTCTTGAGCCAGAATGGTATCGGTGTTACCTTGGCTGCTGGCCTGTTTTCATTTTCGGTTTTTGCGTTTCTGGTACTGAACATGTCCAAGTCATCAGACACGATTTTGAGACCAGGCTTGCGGTGTCCTCATTGCAAGAATATCGGCGTATGCTGAATGCCCTGGAAATCTTTTGGGCGCATCCCTATGTCCCGGAGTCCGAACGCCTGTTGTCAAACAATGCAGGAAGGATGATTCATGTATGACTTACTGTTACAATATCCAGTTCAATGCCCCAGAAGCAGCGATGCAGACTGTCCTGGAACACAGCCACAGACTGGGCAGAACACTCAAGACAAATAGCTCATTCATGTGTCACCTACCAATGATATCCCACATACGTACCGAGGGGTCCTTATGATATAGAGACTTGTGGTTTTTGCCGAGACCGAGGAGAAACCTAATATAGCATGGATAAACCTTTGCAAGAAGTTTAATGATCAGCGGGCTATTCTGCGATACCTTCATAGTACCTATATGCTAGTGAGGGCGCAATGGGCACGCTGTTTCACTCGGCACTATCGCAACTTCGGTATCCTTGCCACCTCAGGTACGGAAGGGTTAGAACAGGAAACAGGCCTTTCCAAGCCAAAGGCTATTAAATTGTATCACGCAGGATCAGGCAGGCTCAACACAACTCTATACATTAACTGAAGGTCCGTCCAATCATCAGCACTGACGTGTGTAGTGCCCAAGTATGCAGCAATACGATTTCAGCTCATGCTGAAACCGACCATGTAATACTTGGTTGCTTTCTTAATATGAAAGAAACGCATAGTGTTTTTAGCATAATGTTATAGTCAAGGCCACGATTGAGGGACCTGGAATAACGAGGGTAAATGCAATGCCGAGTTGCTGCTCTAATATGCCATTCTTATTACGTCGATAGTCAGTACGGATATGAGCTATCTTTAAAAGCTTATACCTGCAGTCTCTAATCATTGTTTATCCCTGATGACCCGCAGCAATTGACCTCGTAGCCATCAGCACCCTCTCCTCGACGACTCAGCCTCGCTGCCACTACCGATACCGAACTCATGTCAGTAAGTATATGTGACATAGCGCAAATGAGACAGTACAGCCGCTGTTGATGCAAACGCAAACGTACTTGACAAACGAGTTTTTATTGACAGATACATGAAGCACAAGGGCTTATCATGCAGTGCTAATAAGACCCCGGTTTTCATTATGAATTGTCCCTCCTGGGAGGCTGCCATTACAACGCATGGAGCACATTCTTCCTCAATCATTGAAACCAAATTGGCACATCCACTCCCGAAAGAACCGAAAGCAGCTGTAAGCACCACTATAATTGCTACAATGGCAGTTATAGCCCAATCTTTTGCCCTGTGGCGTAGTGGTTAGGTGCGACCGTTACAAAGAGGAGGGGAAGTCAAAACTCTAGTCTTGCGTGGGCATCCAGCAGTATATCGCAAATCCAGACCCACTTAGATGCTCTACCTTTTCTCTGGGGTCCCACTTCTTTTAAGGCGGCAGGGCGGGTTGAGTCCACCTCGTCGGAATATTTTAACTATGATTGTGCTAGGCTCAAGTTTTGCTGTCGGAGTTGGGATCTCGGCCCGTTAGAACTCCGCAAGTGGACACACAACAAGCCTGCAGTGCCTTAGCGGGTCTCAGAATGTCTCTTCTCTCTGATCTCCCATACAGCCATAGCGGGCCAACGTTTTCGTATGTTGGCCCAGTCGAAACTGGATATCTCAGCTAGACTAACTGGGGGGCGTTGTGCTCTGTATGTAAGGTACAAGAACGGTACTGGAAGATTGCAACTTGAAGTCGGAAAGAACAAACCACTCACAGATAGGTTTGTCATACAGGTGGGCCGCAAATTAATCCAGACTGCAAAGCAGGCTGATAGAAATATGCGATCAGTAGCACAAATGGTATACATAGAAGGTGTTTGATTAATTTTATATCCTAGGCTTATGAACACTACTCACAGTATGGAGAGAGGTGCTTTGCAATCGACCCACCTGCCACAGCATGAAAATCCGCTTGCCTCTTGCTTGATTCAATGTATGAACTCCGCTCCGAGTTCGACTGGTCGCTATGTCTAGCCGAAGGCTAACTAATCATATTAGTGTTGTGATTTTCAACTTCAGACACTTTAATAGTTAGCTTAAAAAACTTCACAGAAGCCACCAGCAGCTCCTACCCACGTTATAAATACCAAGCAAGCAGCACAACATTGACTGCCACACTACAATACTTTAACACCATTTAGTCCTCCCCCCCCCCCCCCAACCGCATTAACAACAGATCATCAATTTTTTTGACCACCGCAACCCACCCAAGGATTCCATCAACATGAAGTCAGCCATTGTCAAGATGGACATCTCGGTCGAGATTGTCGATATCGAAGTTCCCAAGCCCGGCCCCGACGAGGTGCTGGTTAAGGTGATTATCGCAGGTAAGTCTCAAGCTCTCAAGGAAGTATGGGAAGGGATCCCGGCCTAACGTAGATAAAAGGCTCGAACCCCAAGGACTGGAAGCTCGCCGGGATCCTCCACCGCGAAATGAACAGTGGAGACGACGTTGCGGGTCTTATCGAAGCCGTGGGCGAAAATGTCGTTGGATTCCATCCAGGCGATCGCGTAGCTGCTTTTCATAAGATGGCGACTTCTAATGGGGCTTTTGCTGAATATGCTATTGCACCATATTACACCACCTTTCATATCCCAGATTCGCTATCCTACGAGGACGCCGCTACGATTCCCCTAGCGGCCTATACCTCTGCTTGCGCTTTGTTTCAGGAACTCGAGTTGCCTGAGCCGTGGTCGCCGATTGCCAAGAACGCAGAGAAGAATAATATCAAGCGCCCTTTAATCATCTATGGTGCATCAACCGCCACCGGTGCCTTTGCTATCAAGATTGCTGCAGCTGCTAATATTCACCCTATTATCGCGGTTGGTAGCCAGAGGAGCAGCTTTATCAAGTCTTTCCTCGATGAGAATAAGGGTGATCAGCTGGTTGACTATACTTTGTACAAATCAGATGACGAGCTTATAAGGGCGATCCAGGAGGCTGTGAAGACGGGCGGCGCCCCTGATGGTCGCTGCTGGAAGGCATATGACACTGTTTCTGAGGATAACACAATTGCCTTGGTGACTAAGGCTATCGCTGGTCCGCCGGATGCTTCTGGTATCAGGCCCAAGGTAACCAACATCTTTCTCAAGACTGAGGCTCCAGGTTCTGATCCGAGCGTCGATATTGTCTTCTCCATGGTCGGTCAGGTCCATGAAACTAGTGAGAATGATAAGATGATCGGAGTGGTTTGGGGTGCTGCATTTGCCCGTGGTCTCCACGAGGGCTGGTTCACCCCCCACCCTTGTGTGGTTGGAAAGAACGGTCTAGAGGGTCTTTCTGATGGCTTAAAGGGTCTTAAGGATGGTACAATCCGGGCTCAAAAGTTCTTGACGCGTATTGCAGATACTCCCGGCCTGAGCAACTAAGCGGTACCTTAGATAGAGAGATGAAGGAAAAAGGTACTTGCTAAGCGCGGCTAATCAAGTGGTGGTAATCATTTCTTTATATTTACAGCAGTATTTAACCTTGACCGTCTATTTATATAAGTAAGTAACAGTGTAAATAGAACTATATTATATTAGAAATACATGTGTATGTGATAGATCGTGTGTTATTAGCTGTTGTAAGCTGCCTTTTTAAGCTAGTTGGATTAGCTTTGGATTATAGATCAGATAGAAGATTTATGACATACTAAATCCATACATACCATGCCCCTTTTGGCACTTGATATCCTCACACGTTTACACATACACGTTGCTAACATAATATATCTCTATTTGCATAGGTAACTATGCGAATAATAAGAAATTCAAATCTTTCTTATTAGGCACAGTAGTAATCTCACACCTCTGTATCAGCGCTTAATACTCGAAAATGCTGCCTTGAGAAAAAAGTACAAGAGAAGTCTGTGGCCTACCAATATTACCAAGGCGTCCTCTGTAAAACGAAGAGGTGGAGCAGGGTCTGCTATTGCTATTACAAAGTACGCATTGCGTTTGTATTTAGGGTTGTTTGATGCTGTGTTTAGTTGAGGGGCAAACCCTTAGATATAATGCTTCATAAGAACGCTACCGGGATAGAGCGAAGGTGCCCAGGTCGTCCGCCACTGCGCCCTACGAGTTCGGGGAACACCCTCTTCCGGAACAAAAATGCGCTGGTTCTGGCAAACCACACCTTGGCTCATCATCCAACCAACGGTTTTCTTCCTTGCGTTCTCGTCAGGGCTATGGATGGAAAGAGGCCCTATTAGCCCAGAGAATTATGCCAAGAAGCTTCCATCTTTCCAGTGCCCGGATGACCTTTCTTCTAGAGCTTACTGGGGATTTGACAGCTACGGCCCCGGTTAACGCCACCTCTGGCTCTTCCCCGGAACCAGGTTCGATATAGGGCCGGCTGTGACTGCACTCTGCAAATCACAACACTTGTAGTCTTCTACTCGGCCACTAGATACAAAGGGAGCAAACAAAGCCAATTAGAGGCCTCTCTCAAAGTGAAGAGTCCATAATTACATGTATCACGGGATATAAAACTCCGCGGAGTCCGAAACAACGTAGGGTCTAACGACCCCCCTGTCCATAATCTTTGCCTCGTCCTAACAACCTAACAGCTTGTGATGTTATATTTAGCGTTTATTTATAGATCTAAAGCACTAAACACTTATATCTATGCATCATGGCGGACAAACTCAGCTACCTCGAGGCAGTTCATAACCGGCGCAGAATTTACCAGCTGAACCGATCGTCCCTAATTTCGGATGACATGATTGAAGAAATTATTCATCAGGCTATAGAAGATATTCCTTCGTCTTTCAATTCTCAATCGACTCGGCTTGTGGTTCTGCTGAAGGAGGACCACTACAAGTTCTGGAATGTCGGCCTCGAGGGCCTTAAGGCCATCGTTCCCGCTGATTCCTGGCCAAAGACTGGGTTGTGTAAGCTACTAGTACAGAAAGTTGATGCTTATACTTAAAAGGCTAACGCGAAATAGGTTTTATTCTACAAGGATCCAAAGGTTATTAGCGAGCTTCAGGTTAAGTTCGCTATTTATGCCGACCGATTTCCCCTCTGGTCTGAGCATATGAGTGGGATGCATCAGTTGGCAATCTGCAGCACTGGAGGCTGGAGGTTTTGGTGCCAACCTCCAGCACTACAATCCTCTGCCTGATGAGCGAGCTGCCGAGGTCTAGAATATTCCCAAAGAGTGGCAGCTCAAGGCTCAGCTCGACTTTGGAGCGTACGAGCCAGACGTTCGAGAGAAACTGCCTAAAAAGAAACAGCAGCCAATTGAGAAGCGGCTCTTCATTAATGGCATATGATAGAAAGCAGAATTCTTTTAACTTCTACACTTTAGATTACAGAAACCGCCAAAGATTTCTGTAGCCTATTTTTTTATAAATTAAGAATAAGAGCAGCCGCTTAACATATGCTAAAAATCTGCTGCGCACCCTTCCTTGAGCCAGATCTGATGACGCGTGATGTAGGCGCTAAACAAAGTGTCTCAGGGTAGGCATGATCTTCACGGCCTCAGGAAATAACTGTGTTAGTAATTTAGCTATATGCTTTAAGTAACTCTGCGGGATGGAATACTCCGCATAAGAGACAACAAAAAGCAATCAATTAACACATTTTGTTGCTGCTTATCACATTCACTTTAACCCTTTAAGCACGCTAAGTGCGAAGTTAGGTCCAAAAGGCGGAAAAGTGAAGGACCTCGAGTTTGCTGCATTTTAATTGGCCCAACCCCTGAGAAGTGCTATTGGAAAAGGGCTATGCCGGTCAGAGGGATAGTACTTCTAGTTAGTTAAGATAATAAGTACATGATAAGGGCAGGCTTATATGTAGGGAAGTAGGGGTTAATATCATGGTAAATTTCTCAAACGCCCCCACGCCGTCGCGAATATAATTACCACTGCTTCGGAAAACACCCTCTATCGGTTGTGTCTAATGGGCCCTAAACTCTATCGACATCTAAAAACCGCCTTAACTTACTATTAAACACGGAAAGACTCCAGGTTTTTGCGAATATAATTGAAACTGTTGCTTCGGAAATCGCCGTCTAGCAGTCCTGTCGAATTGGCCCTGAAGTCGATCAACTGCCTGCTGTCATGCCATGATGGCCATCGTGTAAAGGCGTCATCAGCAGCGTCGGCTAAACCATCATTGGGATCAAGAGAATTCACAAAAGCGATATATCGATCCTGGATGCCGCTGCTGGCCTCATCCGTCTTGTAGAACATCCTTGGTAGGTCCGCTGTGTGCCATGTCCCCAAAATAGGCGTGTCCTGTGCATAAGAGGCGATATACGACCACGCAGGTACAGACTCAGGGGCATAGTCCAGGAAGATTCGGCTCATGAGGATGAATTGATAGTCTCCGAGTATCGCGGCCAATCGTCTAAACTCTGGGTACGTGTCGCTGATCGTGGCGTTTAGTGTGTCACAGGCACTGCAGCGGGGATACTTGTCAACGAGGCCGGAGACTTGTTTCCTCGTAGCGCTGCGGAAAAAGATGTCGTTCAGATAAGAGATCGTGTTGGCTTTGGTGGTGAGATTGTAAGAGAAAATACTAAACATCGTGCCCTGCGGGAGTGTTAGCTTATTAAGCACGTATATGCGACTTGATGGTCACAAACCTCGTTCTCCTGATTGCCAATAATCATTGGTACAGCTGCATATTTCTTCTTCCGGGCCAATATCTCTGCGCTGGCGGTAATGATACGACCGTCAGGTCGAGGGTAATAGCTGAGTGCGATCCCGTGATATCCCAGATAGCTAGGAACCTTGGTTGTGGCATTAAGAAACGTTTCGTAATCAAGTCCACGAAGACAGTCTAGTTTCTCCTTGTCTGGGACTGCACCGCAACCCGCTTCCCGGACCACGATATCAAAGAGCTCCTGCGCCTTGACACCGTCAACTGGCTCCGCTGGGGTCAGACTGCCGCTGTTCATGATAGCTCCCCTGAATAACGGCCGGCCCTTGTACTTGTTGTTGCCGTCGTAAAGAGCCATTTGGCTGAAGACACTCATGGCGCCTGCGCTCTCGCCCCAAATCGTGACTGCGTCTGGGTCACCGTTAAAGGCTGCAATATTGTCCGCAACCCATTCCAACGCCAATCTCTGGTCAAGCAGGCCCAGGTTAGCCACACCATCGGCAAGTACCTCCTTTCCTCCTAGGAAGCCAAAGCCTCCAAGGCGGTAGTTGACTCCCACCAAGATGAACGGCTTGCCCTGAGATACCGCCTTGGGGATCAACACGGAGGCATTATAAGGCTGCGCACTCCCCATCTGGAAGCCTCCGCCATGCATCCACAAAAGTACAGGGAGCTTCTCATGGGTCTTAATGTTCCGTGGTCGCATGACCGAGACGGTCAGGCAGTCTTCGGTTTCGTTTCCTAATGCTCCAGAGAAAGCAATCGCTTCCATGACGTCTGATAACCCCGCGACATGGTTGAACACTGGAGAAGACTCTGAGACTGTGAATTGAGGACAAGAAGGGCCAGTACCGGTGGCCTGAATAATGCCAAAACTTTTAATTGGCTTTGGCGGCCTCAGCCGGAGAGGACCAATTGGTGGTTTGGCATAGGGTATGCCGCGAAAATACTCAATATCGTCGACCAAAGATCCCATGACGGTACCAGAAGAAAGTTTGACTGAAGGAGTCGCCGGAGCGATTTCGCATGAGTCAATTGGCCCAGCCCGTACGATGCCAAAGAGCGTGGCGCAAATCGAGATGATGGTTTGCGACTTCATTGAGATGTTTGATGTCGATAACTGAATGAAAAAAGATAGAATACAACTTCGGCTGACATTTTAGGATACCGATCTCCCATATATACCTGGAATTCAGCCAGGATACAGGAAGTCTTTAAATTAACGGTTGGTCAGCATATGGGCAATGATAGTTGTCCATGGAGGACAGAAACGTACCGAATGCCGCACAGCCATGTAGGTTGATGCTATTTTTCAAATATACTTTACACATGAGATTAATCAGCATGATATTGTGTAATTCGTGTGATGACATTTTCAGCGTTTTTGGCCTAGTGTTGAGTTTAACCTGGTTCCGCTTGATGACATTCTTTCTCCCTTTGGCCTGGCTCATGAGGTGGGTCCAGTCATGCCTGATTTTGATTGGCATTGTTTAGTGCACAACTCGACTCGACTAGAAATACGAGGTGCTACCATCACCAGCGAGCGCATTCATTTCGGCTTTTGCCGCTGTGCACGCCAACGAGCAGCAGACTGGCTTTAGTCAAAATTAATGTCATTCTAAAGACAGCCAAGGTGCTGGTGAATTGATCTTACGCGGCTTGCCGCAGTGTCGATTGACTGCTGATGAAGGCAGTACCAATGGGAGCTTTAGAGCATCATGAGACTCAAGCTTGTATTTTAGAAATTACATTATCGGGAATACTTTTAAATTGGTGTCATGGCCCAGTACAGTGAGGCACCGGTGATAGTGGTCGTCTGATCAGAATGGCTCCCCGCGTAGCCAATTTCTAGTTGTGGCTCGGCCGTTATCTGTTTCAGCGGTTGTACTTATTCTGCTCAACCGCTGAGGTTACTTTGAGCACGTGGGTGCCGGCCAATACGTGCGATTTGAGTTTTTGGCTGTTGCATCAAAGTGTTGCTACATCGGGCGGGCGAAATGCAGGAGTTTGGGATTAAAAACAGCGATATAGCAACTCAATTTCGGTAGGTAAGAGATAAACCACGAATAAAAGGCAGCCTCGGCCATTTTATTTGGCGTTGGGCTGTTTTCTCTTGCCGAAAAAGTGTCAATCTAGACTCATCATCACCACGCCTTGCTTGGTTTGGATGGTAGGGACTGTGACCAATGATGATGCCGCTGTACCTTTCGCGATTCCCGGTGCCGGGATCTAGATCTGATCTCAGGTCCCATCTTTGGTGGCTCCATCCAGCTCCGCAGCCGTTATCCCCGACGCGGCATACGGAGTGAATCAGTCAACGACATTCACAAGTACAACAACAACAAATCGTTACTGCTTTTATCAACGCCATCATTCTATTCCTCAATTTTGAGTATGAACCTGCTGCGGAATTATTCAGGTGATGGTGTTTTTGTGGCGGAGAAGCAAGCTCATGTATTGATTGGCCGATGCAAGCCTAAGCGTCATGCTGTACGACACAGTCTCGCCCACTGCTCATGGCAGGAATTGATACTGGCACCAATCTCTGTTACCTGGCGAAATTCTCTCTCTTTCCAGCTTTTTCCTTCTCTCTACAGAGTAGCCTCGTGGCCATTGCAAGTCCCTGACCAAGCGGCCAAGTCCCACGTTGTCTACCGAGCATCAACGCTATTCACCATTGGTAGTATGTACATCACGCAATGCGACACACGATATACTAACGGAGAGTAGAAAGCCGCACCATCAAGCACAAAAAGCTGCGAATCATCCCATCGCTCTGGTTGACACACCATGTCTTCCGTCAAATACTCTGCCCCCGACGCCGGTGGCCAACCCGATCCATTGAGCCAGGCCAAAACCGCGGATGACTACTGGGCCCAAGCAGAAGAGATTCTCAAGCGACTGAGGAGGATACTAGCGGAGCGGCCTGCAATCGACGTTCCGGGCCAAGACATTGCTACCGTCCGTTGGTGGATGGACATCGGCTATTTGGGCATGGAATTCAACTGGGTCATGGATCGGTTCCAGCAGGATCCCAACGTCGACCCCGCCCTACGTGCGATGCTGCGCAGCATTTTGAAACTGAACTCGCAGGATGGCGGTCGGGTCGAGGATCTTCTTCCCGGCGAGACTCCTCCTGCCGACGACAAAATGCGCAACTCACGTGTCGAGGCTGACACTGAAAGCAACGAAGCGACCAGCAAGGACCTGGAGATGACGAGACAGCAGAGGGCCGCTCGCGCTGCCATTTACCTCTGGTTTCTATCTCAAATCAAGGAGAGCGATGTGATCAAGAGAGAGCAAGGTGTTGGTGCTGGCTGTGTCGCCGGCACTGATCGCGTCCTTCGTTCTCAGTAAGAAGAAGTGAAGTTGATTGATAGCTGATGCTGGCATCGCGCACGCTCATGGGATGGAATGTGGGCTTTATGGTTGGGAAAATACTAGAAAAGGTTAGATTGAATCACAGACTATTCTTGCGGACTAGATAGAAGTAGATAGAAGTATTGGATTAAAAACATACATGGAATTTAACGCACTTGAGTTACTGTCCCATATGTCCCATAATGAATTCTCGTTTGACTTTGTGCTGTTACATTTCGCCAAGTATAGTATATAGCACTTAAACTTGCCATGATTTGCCACCAAAGAGATGACTATATCTCTAAGTGGCCATTGAATCGAGGTGATCCACGGCAACTGCCATCGCAGGATTCTCCGGCTCCAAAGGCTCGCTGACCCTCCAGAACTTACCAACTCCAACGCATCACTGTGCTTCCGCGTCATAGTAAGATCGAGCGAATCAGAGACTGCATCACACGTAATTCCAGATCGGCATCAATCCAAACACTACCAGAAAGAAATCAAGGCCTAGATACTCAGATGACCCGGATCTCTGCAGCCCCACCGCGAACACAAGACGGCTGGACCAGAAAAAGAAAACAGTATCGGCTTAGCGCATCAATCCATCGCTCAACCTCAAACAGGGGCAGATACCATACCCAAGTAGAGAATCAGGTCGTAAAGCCAAAACTCATCTCTCGCTTCCCACTATCGCCTCGCTCTCAATCGAGGCCTTTTATCGAAATCCCCAGAATTTGAGCTCTAAAACGATATACAACACGTCTATTGTATATATGGTCTTTAGGGAGAGTTAGTCCTGGAATCTTCTTCTCTTTAACCCTGCTGCAGTGAGGGGTTGAGGTACGTATTTTGGAGATGAAAAGTTTTGGCGTGACACGGCGTCTGGTACAAACAGAAAAAGAAATCTGCGTGCAGATTCGGAGGCCGCTATACTGTAGCTGAGGCCCGAGTTAGAGAGGTAATGGCGACGAAGGCAATGGCCGATCGTGTTCTTGAACCGCTTTGCCTTGAGAGATGGCATAACGGCTTGAATTGCTTGCGAAGTGACCAGTGACCTATGCCAACATTAGCTATTCTGCCTCTTCACGGAGCTCATGTTATTGGGAGAGAAGCATCAATTCAGTCGCCAAGCAATATAGCCTTGAAACGACCAAGTCGTAATGCCGTCATAGTAATCTTGCATCGCTGTTTGTGTAACTGCGTTGGCGGTGTGATGTTGACTTTATCGACGTATTGCTCATTTTGAAGCCCTTTCAATTCTTCAACAACGTCATCACTACCATCTGCACCTAAACATCTTCATCACTATCTGTATATTCTTCCTCACCCTCATCGCGGTCACGTTCAACAATAGACAAGCAGATGGCCACTATCAACGGCACGGAACTGCGGCGTTCCAGCCGCCACTCCAAGACACCTCGCCCGTCTATAGAGAGAGCTGATTCAAGCCAACCGGTATGTCCTTTCAAGCGCCATATATCGCCAAGTGTGAGAGACTGACTGACCCTATAGGATCCGAAGCGAAGGCGATCTGCTGGAAGCCAGCGACCCAAACCCGAAGCGCCCCCTTCGCCGGCCCCTCCCCCGAATATCTCAGACGAGATCCTTGTTGCTCCGGCCCGTAATGCTGTGCGCGGAATCGAGGCATCTGCAGGCGACGGAATCGGCGAGGAGGTGTCCGAACCGTCAATCAGCCCCCCTCTTCCATGGTTCGCTGGAATGATGTCTCAATATACCAAATGAGTCGAACAACTAGTAGAGGTACACTGGCTGGAGAAGTATCGTGAGGAGGCCCGCGGGGCGCTTGAAGGGCTTCATGCAGACCAATTCAGGCACGAGAAGGTCCAAGCCGCTCTTGAGCCAGACCATCTTAGGTATCATGCCCGGGAGTATCGTGATGCATATTTAACTAGTCGGACGAAGCTCCGCGAGGTTGAATACAAGCGGAAGGTCTTGCAGGAGCGTCTGAGTCATCTGGAGGGAACAGATTGGCTCTTTTGAGCAGGAGCTAGACGCGTATGACGGATCAGGGGGCCGCAAGGGGGGTACTCGATGTATGGTCGAGCTCCTCTCACTTGGACCTCATGCTATCCCGGGATGGGGTGCCGCGCGGTTCAACGCGCTATATAGCGCAGCCCACGGTACGACCATCGCTAATGATGGTGATTCCGCCAACGGGCAGCTGGAGGCGGAGGGGGGCCATATGGAAATGGACGTGGACTAAACTTTTGGAAGGATAATGCTGGGATGCAGGGCCGACGGCATCATCTGTGTTGAAACTCGAGATGATAGTGGTTCAGTGGGAAGGTTGTATTGTTTTCGTGTGGGATTATCATTGGAAATATGGATGTAGGTAGAAACGCGATGTAATGGGCGACTTCGCCGTTGATCGGTCGGTCGGGGGATGTTACTCTTTGATAGAAGCGGCGCGGGTATGTTTCCTAGGCGTTTTCAATGAATTTTGTTTGTCTCAACAAGTCTAATGATGTTCTCTTCGTCCACGTTGGTGAAGGTGCTTTGCTCAAAGGTCGTCGCCCTTTCATGATGAAGACGTCTTCCGAACATCATTGGGGACAACAGACACAGTAAGAGAAATTGACAGAGGGAGGAAGTTTTGTTCGAAAAAGCCACACAGACAACCCTCGGGGCATAAGCAAGTATACATACCCCTGTTACTGCCCGTCGCTTCGAGAAATAAACCTCTGCTACAGATGCTACTTGATTTGCTGCATTACGAAAATGAGCTGACAGCTTATCCTGGAGCTGTACTTGCATTGCTCTCGTTGCGGGGACACTGGAAGCAAGTCTCTACGCTGCTGGAGATTCACTTCTGCCATGTCCGACACGTCTGAGGCCCACCAAGAACTGTTCTTACTCTCCTTATTGGCGGCCTGTTTCTGGTGCGCCCTCGTTATTATCGAGCCTCGTTACTCGAACAAGTGCTGTGTAACAAGTTCGGTCAGGTTTTGCGCTGCTCTTTGGAGCGTCGTTATCAACAAGCACTTGGTCATACGCTCCACAGGAATTGCGTTCGGTCAGATGGGAGTTTCTTGGACGATGTGATTGATACAGGCGGGCGGTGGCGGTGAGGGCTCATTGAATGCTTCATTGGCCTGACTGATGAAGCCACCAATTTCGCATGGCGATGAGACGGCTTGTACTAATGACCAGATACACGGTCGGAGTCGAGAGAGGACCCAAATCGCTAGTATTTTATCAGGAAGGTGGTCTAAATAATGTACCGTTGTCGCCGCCACTGTTATCGAGCAAAGGTTTAGTGATTCGTCGTGACCCAAGCCGCGCGATACCTTATTTCCTGGTGCACTTTACTAATCTCAAGTCCAAAGTCTTGCTGCAGGCATTGTCTTTAAAGACGATAGCTTGGCCAGTTGTGATATGTTGGCGGTGTGATGTATAATAGGAACATTTGCGCCTCTAGTTCCGGTTGAGTGTGTTTAGGTGCTCACTGGTGCTTTTATGAGGGCTGTTCTTTGCTTGTTCTATGAATGTCTTTTGATCAGGAAACACCATGCGTACCGTCTCGATTCTCTGCCATAGGCCATCTGTTCAAACCTAAGAGCAGTTTCATCCAAAAGGCGGTTCGTCGTCTGTATTTTGCCGCATTCCGAAGTCTATATACGCGGGAGCCTCCCAGCACTCATGACTTTGTTTTCAACTGAGAAATTTATTTAACACTAGTAGGGTCAAAAATAGATAATTTTTAAATCTTTATAATCGTCTAAAGCTTCCCTTACAGTCAATGTGATGTGTTTCCAGTTTAATGTGAGCCTGCCAACCTTTAAATACTCTATCGTCACATGCCGCAGTACCAGATAACCTCGACTGCCAACGTCGCAAATGGTCTTGACGAGCTGGCATGCGACCTCGGCATTTAAGAGCGATCTACGTACTACACCGATGTTGTTCTTAACAGAGCCAAGAGATCGATACTATATCACGTCAAAGATGAGTTCCACCAGCCTCGGTACCAGGTCCTCGCCCAGACAGACCAACGCTGTTGTTGCGAGCGTGTCTGGAAGTGGCCGCAGCATTCTCTCTAGTAACTGGAACCAGACTGGTCGGATGACCCATATAAGGTCCTTGATGGAGAGGATCCGATGGCGGTGAGGACGCATCCTCCGGGGATAAGAGCAATAACGCCGGGCCTGATGAGGATGAAACAATTGCAGCGGCCGAGGAGTATAGGGATGTCCATGTCCGGAGCACTACCTAGTTGTCTGACCTTGAAGGTATTGGACATTAAGTTTGGACCGGTCGTACGGAACAGTACCGTCGACATGGTCTTAAGTGTCCTCAGGTTCTTCCACCGTTTATACTACGCCATGTCCGTCCTGCTTAGATACCACATTTGTCTACTCGACTCTAACTATATCATCCCGCTTATTAAACTATTCTATCTCATGGTCTGGCCGAGGGTCCAGAGTATCTAGACACTCCTCATCTTATATGACTCCAAGTATCACTGATGACGATGACGACGACGACGATGAAGCCCATTTCTCTGACTTATCAGATCGGACTATCAATCCCTTTCGCTTACAACAGAAAGAACCTGCTTATTTTGGCATCCCCTCGGACTCTTCCGTGTCTAATAGTAGCCCTGCCGGGGCGGGTCTTGACAGTCCCTTGAGTAAAACCGAGATGAGGATGAAGTATCTACTTAACATTATCAAATTGATGGTTCCCTGGAAGAGGGACATGGACGAATGGCGAACTTAAGAGGAGATGGCAAAGATGGACAAGATCAGTTCCCCGCCTACTGAAGATCCATCCCATGATCAGGGTAGTAAACCGTTGTTTCCAGTCCCACCGTCAGATCCACCACCATACAACATCCCAAGCAGCCAAGCGATGCATGACTTCCCTAAACTACCCGGACATATCGCCAAACTTAACCACACAACAGGGCGCCTCCTGCGCCACGTGAGCGCTCCACCGTCGCCCAGGGGGTACAGGGCTTCACAGGGCGCGGAACAAACCCTCTCGCAGCAGCTTGTCTCAAAGGCGATGATGTTGGCGACTGTTCAATTGCAGCATCAGTTGCAAGCCAGTATAGCAGGTATCACAGGTGATGTGAACGAGCGGCATAGACAGGAATGCGGCGCGAGAGTGGCTGGGGCTAAGAGACAGGAAACTGCGCAGCAGGTACTTGAGGCGATCCTCGCGGAGAGAGATAATGGAGATGGGATGTGCATTCTAGTCCCTGGGCTTTTGCAGTCTTTGGTAGGGGCGCTGGCTATGATTGATTGAACAAT
Organism: Fusarium oxysporum Fo47; assembly: GCF_013085055.1. NCBI lineage: Eukaryota > Fungi > Ascomycota > Sordariomycetes > Hypocreales > Nectriaceae > Fusarium > Fusarium oxysporum. The sequence goes on along the minus strand of NC_072851.1, from coordinate 2,292,419 downwards.
ACAATACCTTGGATGTTGCCAATGACTCTGTTCAAGGTTAATCTAAGGCATGGAGGTTGGATATTGTTTTTATGTACATCACTGGGTAACGTCAATGATTAACGGATAAATTCAGATTCTCATAAAGGCTAATGACGACTTTTAATTTGATCAACATGTTTCAAAATGCTCTCCTTCAAAGGTGATCGATTGCATATCTTAGAGCAAAGTACAGCCAAAATCTCCCAGTTGCGCATATTGGCTGTTGATGGTCTATACCTCACAATTGAAGTTAGTTACTAGCTTCAGACCTTAGGCACCAACATCTCACTATCGGTATTGGCGAGAACAAAGAAGACCCCAAGCCTCGACATTTCCTCGCTGAGCTTAAACGAGATCGACAGGGACTCATCGACCAGCTCAACAGCACCACCGAGAAGCTAAGGCGCAAGGTTGCCAAGTTGGAAGGGAGAGCTTAAAGCTGCAGAGGGTGCAGAGACGGAGGCTAATATGTGTGTTAGGGGGTTTGGGGCAAAGATTCGCGGTGGAGATAAGAAAGGCTGAAGCTGCTAGGAGGATCAAGCAGTGAGGTGCTACGTTTGCGAAGACTGCGTTTCAGTCTATTCAAGGCAAGGAAAGTTGTGTTAGATAAGCTCTTGGATTAAAGAGACTTGTCAGACTTTCTTTCCTTTGCACTTCAACAGTCATAAGAAGAGAGCATGCAACTCTCTTCGAGTCCTTTGAGATTTGGTACCATGGCACGGGAAACCATGGATGTAATATCCAGGACATACATACACATGGTAATGGCGTTTGGGCACAGGAGGGGAAAACGACTTCAGTATCAGACTGAATATAATTCTACAAAGACAAAAGACAATCGCAAGACTGTTAGTTAGATTATATACAGGCATCCAGTACCAGCTGGCAATAATACTGAGCATGTTGAAGTATATGACAGACAAGGTACTTGTCTATGCCACATTGTGCAGTGCCCCCTTGAATTGAAAGTGAGTATCAGTGATACCAAGATCAACTTATTTACATGCGTTCGAATCCTGTAGCAAAGCACCGCCTCTCTTGCTTCTTTTCAGCGAAGGCGTACCTGGATCCAACGAGCAGGGTCGCTCTTTTCCCCAACCAACAATAACGAGGGTCTCTGGCCCAACAGACACAAAATCACAATATTAGCCAGCTTCAGTAAAAAAACAATGTTAATTTTAAATCTCCAAAATCACTGTCCTTAGTCTCCATCGGTATTATATGTGGAATAAGAACAGGTCATATGTTTATACTATATATTAGAAAACGTGACTATTAATTATCCATTCTGCTAATTGCAAGAAAGCCTCTAATAGCAGCCCCTCAATTCAATGTACCGATTCACCTACTACTGTCTCGTCCAATCATTATGAGGTGAAGTCCCCTCCATCGGCGACAGTCCGTCATGATAGTGATATTCATGCATGTTCCCCTCACCCGCCAACTCAGCTGGCGGAGCCCCCTCACCGACCCCAGTAACCTGAAAATCATTCTTGGGAGTCATCCTCTGATGCATGTCAGGCGACCGATGCTCACTGGTTAGTTCAGATGGAGGACTCGCAGGCCACGATTGTCCTCCGGTATGAGACGGAGATGCAGGGGATGCCCAGCCAGTTGTACCACTCACAGCCATTGGTGGTGGTGGTGGCGCCGCCACACCGTGACTCTGGCTGTAGTACTTCCTACGCCGGTAGAAAAGACAACCAATTCCTAACAGCGCAAGGATGAACGCCACACTGCACCCAACGGCAATTCCCGCTATTGCTCCAGTGCTGAGTCCTGAAGATGGCTTGCTCGTATGCGATGGCGGTGCTGGCTTTTTGGTGCTTGTATCAGTTGCGCGCGTCGCCGTCCTTGTTCCCGAACCTGCCGTCCTTTCCATCTGTACAGCCAAATCTGGAGCGTCGAATCCGCTGACGGGCGTTGTCTTGGTAGCGCTACCAGCGGAATTGCCTCCAACCGCCGTTCGGATGTCAATCGGCACAATGTAGGTGGTCAGGTTGGGCTGATACAGTGCCCAGATTGCATCTTCCTTGTTCTGCTTGCCAAGGTTCATGTTGTGAGCGCCCTGGATTGTCGGCACGTCGCAGACTTTGTCGGTAGCGTTGGAGTAGGTGCCTCCTATGACGAGCATTTGCGCATCGTCGACGACGTTGCAGCTCATCATGCTCTTGGGGAAGGCTCCAGTGCCGTTCTTGTAGGTTGGGTATGGGCCTCTGATCCATTGGAAACTTGGGATGGTGAGGATGTAGATATCGTCATAGCCTGTTGTGTCTGGAGGGAAGCCTCCGCCGCCATAAATGTAACTGGAAGTATTAGCTTGCGAACACTGGCATTCCGTCAGTGTTACTTACATATTGTAGCTTGAATGGTCTTTTGCCCAAGTTGCACCTCCGCAGAAACGACGTCTGTTTTGAGGGGTATTGCCTGATGTCTTTTGCGTATACCATTTCGCATTCGCAACATCAAACAGGAAGATCTCGTCCAATGGCTGAGGCGTCAAGGTTCCATTGCCATACAGGTCTTGAGCGCCTCCAAAGTACACCAACATTCCGCCATCTCCGGCTGGAATAAACACCATAGTTCCCTCTGCTCGTCCTGTATCATCCGGTCCCGTCATATTGCTCCAATTATTCGAATCCATCTCATACTTGATCAAGCCGTTCGATGCTCTAGGTGGACCCGACCAGCCTTGTATAGATGAATTGCTTAGCCATCCACCGTAGTAGTACGCTTCGCCTCTTGACGAGATGGAAACACCAGCTCCATAGCTAGCCGCTTGAACTTCCCGGGGGGGAGATCCAAACGACACCCATTGATTGTAGAGGATATCGTAGCTGTAGAGATCGAAGGATAGAGGAGGGGACTGATATGATTCACCGCCATAGAGATAAAGTCTCTTATTGATCGAGTCTTCCCATAAAATGCCGCCATTGACGCTTGGAATCGTGTCGTTCTTGGAGAGGTTGGCGTAAAACGGGGGCATTCCACCGCTGCTCACGGCGTCGAGGTCATTGAAGGAGAGGAATGTGTCTGCGATTGTGTTAATGCGATGCAAGAATCGCAGGTGATGATACTTACTGGTCAGGTTATTCGTCGCATCTTCGTAGTTGATCAAACCACCATCGATGTATAGCTTCCGATCCACTACAGCTGACTGGTGACCCCATCTCCGACAAAAGTTCTTGACAGGGTCATTTTGCGCAAGGGAGGGGCTAACAAAGAGCCATAGAAGGAGAGAGAAGGATGCAAATGTCCGTAAGACGGTTGTTGGAGCATCCATGGCAAGGTAGTGCTGATGAAACACAAATGATGGTTCTGCAATGCTTACTGCAAGAAGCTGGGAGGATCGCCGCATTGGCTTTTCCTTCACCAACTGGAGAAGAGTGCTATAAGTAGCAGGTTGCAATCGAACCCCTACCCATTGAACTCGATCCCGAAGGGGAAATGAGTGCGGCTGGCATACTCCCGATCAAGAACGTAGATGTGACGACGGGTTGAAAACAGTGCATCATACCCAAGGAAGAATATTGCCAATAGTCCCAGTCTAGATGCATTAGCGCGGTGATTAATCCGTGTGCAAGGCTCTCTCGAGGTCGAGCCTCAATCGTGGTGGTGGGCATTGTCTCATCACACTGTGGCGTGGCGGCAATCTATCCTGGTAATGAGTTGATCTTAAACTACAGGACGGTTACAACTCATGGCGAGCTGAATGGGGGCCCAAATTCCAGGCCTTACACTGCAGTGGAACTCAACGGACGGGATGTTACGCTCTGGACCCGGTGAGGCTCTTCTGCAAGGGCTAGATCAGGCCAGCTTGTAACCTGCTGCATGAAGGTGGCCTCAAGCTGAACAACCATTACCTCAATCACACTTCCCATTGAGTCTCGAACATAGTGAGCAGGTCAAATAGCTTTATCACCAGTAGGCAATTCAAGGTTTTATTACAAATATGTTCATTGCTAGCATGAATTGCCTCTCGGGGAAATCAGGTCGTAAATATCTGATGCTTGGCAAAAAACAGCTCTCCGCTCTTTGACCGGATTGTGGATTATATGTGGCTTATGCAGGGCAATATCTTGGTCAGGATCATTCGACTGACGCCACACAAGCCATATAATGTTGTCACTGCAGTAAGCAGTTAGCTTCAGCACGCACCCAGGGCCACCTCGGCTGGACGGCATGTAGGAACATGGTAGAGTAAGACTTGGGCGCACTATCTATTGATAAATAATACCGTCTTTCTGCGCACAGGCTCGCTATTAAAGCCTGATGGAATAAGGCGGCAGCCTCCGAAAACTCGCAGTATTTCATCATCGTAATTATTTCCGATCAGAAATGAGTCTCCACCAGGTCCCTAGCAGCCCGAATGGTATACTCAACAAGCTCAAAGCTGTTGAGTCCAGAAGTAAAGTATGTGTGATCTTTTGCTTGAAGTTCATTAAACTTATCATACCAACCGTCCGCCAACGCCTTTGGGTCCACATGGGGGAAATAGTCGATCTGTCCACTGAAAGCACGTATATCAGCAGCAGACAGCTTCATGCTCTGAGCATGAACACTATCCAAATCTTTGTTAATCTTGCTCAAATCGCTAATAAGAATCTTCTTGACTCAGGTGACACTTGGGTGCGCAGGGTCATCCGCTGAGTAAACGCTGACGATGTTGGACCCTGGATGCAATGGAGTCAAGTATACAGGTTGGCCTTCGGGTTTCAAAGGAGTGAGAGGGTTTAAAAGCTCTTGGGAGACAGTCAGGTTGTCGCCAAGCTTGTTCATTCGGACGGCTGATGAGAAATACCCGTTGACGCCAACTTGTGCGAAAAGAGTTTTCTCAGCAGCTGAGAGAACCAATCCTGATTCCTTTGGAGCTTGGGATGTCAGAGGGAACGCGATGATGATATCTGAGCAGAGCTGCGTCTTTGTATATCGCCCCTTGCCACCGCGGAATTGAATGTTTGGCTTATGACTTCGGTCTATATCAATTAGCTACCGTTGAAATGCGGATTCGTTTCAAGGCGGTCGTTCATGTTTTCCAGCACACAAGTTTCGTCATGCCGTTGGCACATTCTGTTTCGTGGCTGACGTTGTGCCGCATTGCGTTCCTCATTGAAAAACAAATGACGTAACATCACCGTGTTCAAATTGTCACTATGTTCTGGATTGGAAGATGTCAACAGCAGTAAATGGTCAGTCGTTATCTAAAATCGCAATATCCCCGCCGCATAGTTCTGCAAGCTTTGCTCTAAACATGCACAGACAGATTGATAATTGCGTCAATGCAGGGTAGGCTTTGGCGACAGAACTATCTGCAAGACAGGCTAGTCTGTGAACACACTGCAATGCGGGGCGATGTCCCTCTCTAAATCTGATTTAATAGGAATATATTTTGGAATATGTTGTCTTCTAATACATACGACCATAGGTAGTGGAAAATACGGGATCCTGTTAAGTTTTTCCATTCTATAATAGTATTACTGTGACGGTTGGGTTTCCAAACAGGTAAACTAGTCCGTACTAGGTTTATGTTTACAGATAACATAGGGCATAATACTAAGCGATGCAAAGTATCACGTCTCTTAATAATCAAGTAATGCGTATTAGGCTTATTAATATAAAGATGCTTTATTAATAGCTAGTAAGCTAAGTTCTATAAAAGTGCTAATGAATGTATTCTATATACTAAAGTGGTTATATAAGGAATAATAAGTCCTAGGGTCAAATTATTCCTAGCGTATAGCATTCCTGGTATGTAGCATTCTAATATCTATCATTCTAATATAATAAGGGCGTTAGTTAGTTAATATAAGTTAGGTAGATCTCCTATGGCTAATGCCTTATATAGGGTTTTTTATAAGGTATATATAACATAACTGCTAAGGTTATAATACGATCTCTCCCTTTTGTTAGGTCTTGCCCTTAAGACCTGTTATCCTGGCTGCTAAAATCCTTCTTTTAGTTAGTATTAACTTAACTCTTTTACTATTATATTATATAATATCTAACTATATTTTTAAATAGTATTCTTGCAAATCTTACTAATCTCGCGAGGTTAATAAGGAACTTAAGTAAATTCGTAAGGAGTATAAGATTACTGCGCTGGCTGATTTTATTTATGATTTTAGGGATAAAGCTAAAATGCCTTATACTTATTGTTTTCATAGAAATAAGCAGTATATAATATCTGCAGATTCTAGCTATTATAATAAGTATATTTAAAGTAAAAAATCTTATAATAATATATAAGTTACTTCTTTATATAAGTCTTTTCTTACAGCTTGCTATTTATTCCTTAAGTATTAACTTTCTTAAGTAATAACTTTAATAAAGTAGGAAAAGAAGTTAGAAAATAATAAGGATAAAGCTAGTAAAAACCTACTTAGGCTTTATAAGGAAATAGCTGCCTTATAGTCCTATCTGGCTGCTGCTACTAGTTATTTATTATATATCTATAAAATTAAGAGTAGGATAAGAGAAAAATATTCTAAGGCTACTTATTAGGGTTTATAGGAGGTAAAGTAATAAGATAACTTATTATTAATATTAGATACTTATAAGAGTATATTAATTAAGGACCTCTAAGTTAATTATATCCTGAATAATATTAACTAGTCTGCTCTTAGTTTAGGGGATAATTTCCTTAATACTTTGCCTTTATTTAATTCTAGTAGAAATTCTTTAGGAGTTATTAAGTATTAGCAAGGTGTTTTAGTAGTTCCTATGTGTTTTTGCTTTCTAGGTAGTTTTTTTATTTTACTAAATATATTATTTATCTGTTAATTTTTTATATATCTCGGATTTCCTCTACTTTATAGACTTCTAGTCCTTCTACTTCTATTAGCTTGTTATCTATTCTGACTTATATTATATCTTCTGCTAATTTAAGTAATAAAATATAAAAGATTAGATAGAGCCTAACTTTTAATAATAGGTCTAGTTTATAGTTATTCTTTAAGACCTTCTTAATAATCTTATAAGGTCTAATATACTTAAAGTTAAGTTTATAACTTAGTTATTTTATAGTAATGTTTTTTATAGATAGGTATATTATATCTCCCTCTAAAAAGATAGGGCCTCTTACTCTTTTAGGGTTATAGTATTATTATATTTATTTCCTTATAAATTCTAATTCTATTTAGAGTTCGTTATATAGATTCTTTAAATTATTACTCTTAATAATTACTATAGGATTAGTAGTTTTAGGTTTTTATATATTATAATATATATCTAGCGTAAATCTAAAATTAGCATAGGCTAGTATGAGCTTTGTACTTTTATTATAGGCGGTGTTATATGCTAGTTAGGCATATAGTAGCTTCTTAACCTAGTTATTCTATTTATAATTAATATAATACTAGAGATATTATTTTAATACTTAATTTATTTGCTTTATTTATCTATCTGCCTAAGGTCTAAATACTATAGTAAGCTAATAATTTAGTCCTAGTAGTGCTATAAGTGCTTACTAAAACTTAGCTGCGAATATAGGTTCTCTATCTAAAAGGATCTCCGTAGATAACCTATATATACTAATAATATTTCTATAGAAGAGGTAGGTAAATTCTTCTATATTTATTACCTCTCTGTAGGGTAGGTAGTATAAGAACTTTATAAGTTAATTTACTATAATTATAATACTATTATAGAAGATTCTAGTTAAAGGTTCTTCTAATAGGGGTAGCTTGGTTATGAAATCTATTATAATTGAGTCCTATGGTTATTATACTACTAGTAGTAGCTGTAGTTCTCTATATAGTTTGTGTTATTATGACTTGGTTTTTATATAGAGGTTATATTATTTAACTATTTTCTCTACTTCTTTTCTTAAGACCTTATAGCCTTACTATAATAGTCTTTTAAAGGTCTTAGTAATACCTTAGTATCTATATAATAGGTATATATAGAATTCTTAGATAAATTCCTGTAAATCCCCTGGGATTTTTTTAATTACCTCTGCTTCTATCTATCCTAATATTTGCATTTACTAGGTAAATTAGTATTCTTCCTTATTATTTTTTTCTAATACCTATTCTTTTGCTTTAATAGTATTAGTATTATAATCTAATTATTAACTAATTGTATCTACTCTTCTATTTTTAAATCCTTTGCAGTAAATAATTATAAAATTAAACTTATATAGGTATTCTATATAGTATAGCTATTATTAATTAAGTTTATGTATTATAGCAAAGTATAAAATATTCTAGTAGTTAGTATAAACCTTAACCTAGTGCTTACTTTTTATTAAGTAATATCTAAATTCTTTAAAACAGTTAATAATTACTAGGAACTTTTTATTATAAATTAGGTAGTTAAGTTCTGCTCTATGCAGCTTATGCAAATAGAAGGCAATAGGGTGTAATTTTCCTATGTTATCTTATTAACTAATTTATCTTCTTAGTGCGAAATCTAATGAATTTGTTTCTAGTTTGATCTCCCTGTTAGGATTAAATATTACTAGTATAGGTTTACTAAGGATTAATTATTTAAGCCTATTAAAGGCTTCTTATGCCTTATTATTCTAGGCGAAGGGCTTATCCTTCTTTATAAGTTCTATTAAGGGGTTTGTAATCTTACTAAAGTCCTTAATAAATTATCTATAGTAGTTAGCAAAGCCTAAGAAGGCTTATATTTCCTTAATATTACTAAGTACTTTCTATTTTACTACTGCAGATATTTTTTTTTTCTTTATTTAGATTTCTCTAGGTATAATAATATATCTTAAAAAATCTACCTTTATAATATAAAAGTGACTTTTCTCTGGTTTAATTAGTAGCTTAGTATCTTATAGTGTTTTTAAAACCTTATAGATATATTCCCTGTGTTTTTCTTTATTATCTAAGAAGATTAGGATATTATCTAGGTAATAGACTATAAAGATATTAAGATATTATTAAAGTATACTATTAATTATCTGCTAAAATATTGCAGGTATATTAGTAAGACCGAATGGCATTACTATGTATTTGAAAAGTCTAAATCTGGTTTTAAATGCTATTTTCTATTTATCTCCTTTCTTAATATGGATTAAATTATATACTCCCTTTAGGTCTAGAGCGGTAAAGATCTTTTTGCCTTATAACTAATCCTTAAGTTCTGTAATAAGTAGAAGTAGGGTTTAGTCTTTAATGGTTTTTATGTTAATTAGTTAGTAGTTAATAATAGGTTTATCTTTTCTGTTTTTCTTTAGTATAAAGAATATAGATAATGCAGAGGATAAGTTAGATTCCCTAATATAGCCCTTTATTAGTATCTTATTAATATATTCCTTTTATATTTATAGCTTTCTTTTATTAAGTAGATATAACTTCTGAAATAGTAAGTTATTATCTATAAGATTAATTTTGTAATCCTATTGGCTGTGTTTAGGGACTCCTGTTTCTAATTCTTCTCTAAATAGTTTATTATATATCTGATATTCTTCTGGAATGTTCTTTAGTTAGTCCTGGCTTATAGTTAGTAGTCTATCCTTTTGTGGATCTTATTATTAGAGAATGCCTAGGATCTCTGTTTTATTTCTCTGGCCTCTCTTATGCTTATATTATACTCCTTTTGGAGGTGGTAGAATCTTTGTTTTATGCTAATCTATGCTTTCTTTTTTAGTCGTAGATTAAGATCTCTTCTTGCTTATTATGATTATTTTACTGTTGCTATTAGGGTTACTAGGAAAGGTAACCTAGCTAGTCCTCTAGTTAATATATGGCTTTTATTATCTAAGCCAGTTTATACTAAGTAGAATATCTATATTCTCTCCTAGAGGTATAATATTAAAGCTTATCTCTTAATTCTTTCCTTTAATATAGACCTTAAGGTAATTAATCTCTTAATTTATAATACTGTTATTATAATTAAAGTACTATCCTTCCGTATTTATAAGTTGGTATAATAATTATTTCTTCTTCTATAGTAATCCTAGCTTTATAATTATTCTTAGATTAATAAAGTTCTTCTTTGCTTTATAGTTAATCTATGCATTTAGCTATCTTCCCTTGATCTAAGCTTATAGCACTAGGTAATTAGGTTTATTATCTTATATAGCTCTTAGAGCACTTATAGGTTTAAGTCTCTCTTATCCTGTATTATTGCGTTCCTATGGCTTTATTATTATAAGAAGTATATGGCTTTTCCTAAGTTTGTAAGATGCAGTAATTTATAATCCTTATTATTATAGTTAAGTCCCTTATAGTATTTAGGGGTATCTTCTAACTTATTTCCTAATATTTCCTTATCTTCTGGTTATCTCCTTGCTAACTATCTAGTTTCTTATTTTTATTATTCTTTTGCAGTTAACTCTTCTTTAAGTTTATTACTAACTAGGACCTAATTAGATCCTTTACTAAGGTTAATAGGTTTAAGGATATATTCTTACTTTAAATATTCCTTATTATAGAGATACTTTTCTAGTCGTTTATAAGCTTCCTATGCACACTTGTCTTTTTCCCTGCGATTATATTTTCCTAGATTGATAAACTTGATCTTTCCTTTTTAGATTTCTTCTAAGGTTAGGGCTTTGAATTCTTTCTTCTAAGCTTCTTTGGTACTTCGTAGAGTAGTTCTGACTAGAATATCGTTAATCTATTAGAGTGCTTTAGGCTGCTTGCCCTTATTAGGGGTAGCTCCTTTCTCCTATAGACCTTTAAGGTACTCTCTGATTTCTTATTTTAAGAGTCTTTACTCTCTTACTATGCCTAGAGTCTTAGTTGCTCTAAGTTTTCCTTCTGCATATTATTATTGCTATTCCTCTTCTTCCTATATCTTTCATTTATTTTGCTATTTATTCTTCTTTATAGAATATTCTTGTATACATTCTTAATACTTAGCTTCTATTTCTATATATACTGCATGGCATTGATTTTTTAGTGTTTTCTTTCGTTCTTTTTTCTCCTCGTCGGTGCATTGCAGTATTATTAAGTGTCCTAGCACTGGTCTTTCTTCTTCTGCGAGATTCTTATAGTATTTGTCTAGTGTCTCTTGCTTATCTAGGAATAGTTCCCTAGGTTATTGGATTAAGCTATCTAGGTGTGGATTCTATTCCTTCCTTGGCGTATAGTCTCCATACAGGGCGGTGGTTTCTACTATATTATATAGGCTCCATATTATCCCTAGCATCTAGGTCCTAATAGCTATCTAGGGGTCCTGTTTATTAGTTACTTCTAGTATCTGCTTACCTCTATTTAGGTCTCTAGGTTTCTTAGGTTCTAGGCATTTATTAGTAATATATCTAAATTAGTTGTAGTTATAATATTTAACCTTAGATATATTGTAAGGTTTCCTATTATTATCTTATTATATAGCCCTGAGGACTATAGGTCCAGGCTTAGTGCTATATTAAGTATTAATATATTATTTATATCCTTAGTTAGTATTTTATTATTTTATATTTTACTAGGGGTTATATAATCCTCTGTGTTTTTCTACTTATTTTTCTCTGCGTTATTTATATTACTAATTATTAATTTCTATAGTAATACTAGTAAGTTTATTTAAATCCTTAGGTTTAGGCCTAATATTTACTATAGCATCTTTAACTTTAGACTTAAGTCCTAAGTATACTTATGCTATATAGGCTTCTTTGCCTTAGTTTAATTTGGCTGCCTAGTAGCAGTATTTAGCTAAGTAGTCTATAGCTAATCCTCTTTATTTAAGTTATTAGATCTTTATTTCTACTATTTATTTTTTATTTATAATTCTAAAGGCATTTCTAAGTTTAGATTTAAAATATTTATATTTCTTATAGATATATTTAGTTATTTACTTTTATTTATTTAGCAGGTTATTAATATAGTTGCAGATAATAGGTTCTATTATTTATAGCGCCTTATCTTTAAGGAATCCTATTCTATATTAGACTTATAGTTCTTTAATAGTAAACTAAATTAGGTAATATATCTAGTAACTCCGAAGACTAATAAGGAATCCTTATAATTTATTGGCGTTATTATTAAATAAGTCAGGCTAATAGGGTCTAAGGATTTCTTTAGGGTCTTTTCTGGTAATAGTAAGAGCTGCAGTATATTTAATATATTCCTTATATAGCTTCTGACTATTCTTAGCTGTCTTTCCGAGTGACTCTATAATCTCGGCGAGATTAGTTACCTTCTTCTCTAAAGCCTTGATCTTATTCTGCGTGATCTTGGTGTTATTCTTGGTGTTATCTAAGAGGGTATTATGTTATTTTCCTAGGTTATAAAGTCTTTTCTTAAGTTTCTTAACTTTATCCTTATAGGAGTTTAGGTAGATAGGAGGACTCTAAATCTTATCTTCTTCGTCTATTTCTATTAGAACCTCCTGTAGTTCTTCTATGAGGGGTTATACTTCCTTAGGGGGGGTACCATGCTAGGTATATCCTGCGGTCAAAGGGCGGCTTAGAGTAGTAGGTGCTATTACATAGATATTACTTAGTGTTTATATAGTATAGTCTAAATAAGAGCTATTAATATATAATAATTAGGTTTCTAAATAGGTAAACTAATCTATATTAGGTTTATATTTGCAGATAATATAGGGTATAATACTAAGTAATGCAAAGTATTATATCTCTTAATAATTAAGTAATATATATTAGGCTTATTAATATAAAGATGCTTTATTAATAGCTAGTAAGCTAAGTTCTATAAAAGTGCTAATAAATATATTTTATATACTGAAGTAGTTATATAAGGAATGATAAGTCCTAGGGTTAAATCGTTCCTGGCATATAGCATTCCTGGCGCATAGTATTCTAATATCTATTGTTCTAACATAATAAGGGCATTAGTTAGTTAATATAAGTTAGGTAGATCTCCTATGGCTAATGCCTTGTATGGGGTTTTTTATGGGGTATATATAACATAACTGCTAAGGTCGTAATAATTACAGCTTTCTAGGGTTAAAGCCTTTAATCTTAGAGATATAAATCCTTATTTTATAGAGAGCTTAGTATATTTAAGTATCTAATTAGAAGTAATATATATTTATACTATTAAGATTTAAGTAATATAATAATAAAAAGAGTTTTAAAACTTAAGTTAAATATTTTTTTTTATTTTCTTTAAAAATAGTATATTTATTTATTAAAAAGATTATATTTTAATTAGTATTTAAATTATTTATTAGAAGCTTTTAATTATTACTTAAATATATAAAATTACTAGTAGTATTAATTATTTTATAATTTAAAAGTTATATTTTATTTGCTATAATAATTAACTAGGGCTAATTAAGCTTTATATTATTTTAAATAAGATAAAGCTAATCTTTAGGCCTTATTATTATTTATATTTATTATATTTAATAAGCTAAGCTTATACCCCTAAGACTTTTAAATACTTAATTATAATATACCTCTTATAGCTATTTAAGTTAAAATATAACTTAAATTTAAAATTAAATAAAATATAACTTTTACTTCTTAGGCTTTAATTATAATTCTTAGACTTTTACCTCTTTTAGGTATAATATAGTATATAAGTAAGTTAGCCACCTAAGTAAGTTGGCTAATATACTTTTTACCTTAAAAGCTATTTTTTAAATAATTCTTAAAAATTAAAATTAGGCTTGAAATAGCTAGGATTTAAATAGCATATATATAAGTCCTAAAGTAAGTTATATTAATTTTCCTAGAATTTTAAAAAACATCTTATATAACTATAAACTTTAAAGTCTATTTATATTATAAAATATATCATATTTTAAGGTTTTTTATATATATTAAAATACTAAAAAATCTTTTAAATATACTTTTTAATCGAATTAATTATATTAGTTATTACTTAAATAACCTTTTTTTTTTTAAATATTATTTTCTTTTTATTCTCTTAACTTCATATTTTTACTATTACTTATTTATTATAAACTAATATATTTTAATATATATAAAAATAAGTATTTTACTTTTTCCTCTAATAAATATTACTTAATATAGTTAATAAGTATACTAGCCAGATAAGTATATTAACTAAAATTCTCTTTTTTTATATTTAAACTATTTAATTAATTAATTCTTAACTACTTAATATATTATAATAATATATTAAGTTAATTATAATACTTTTAGTAATTATTATAATAGTATTTAATTAAATAGTATTTAAAACTTTAATAAGATTAATTTTGTAATAGGCTTTATAATAATTAAAATAATAATTATAGGCTTAAAAAGATAAAAAAAACCTAAGATTAATATAGCTTAAAAATTAAAAATAAATTATTATAATTATAATAATTAATATAAAAGGTTAATTAATTATATTATTTCTTATTAGTTTAGGCTAATATTATTTTATAAATTAATATTAAAAAAATAACTTTTTATTTAATTAGGTTATTATAATAAATTAAAATAAGTAAATTAATAATACGTTAAATCTTAATTAATTAAAGTATTTTAAGTAATTTATAATTAAGTAATTAAATACTTAATATTATTTTTAAATTTTTAATAATTATAAAAATTATTATTTTATTAAGTTTAAAAGATATTAATATAATTAATAAGTAAGTAGGTTATTTAAATAAATAAATTACTTTCTTTAATCTTTTTAACTTATAACTTAAAAGCTTAAGCTATAAGTTTAAAAGGTTAGCTTTTACTTATTAAATTCCTCTCTAAATAGCTTAATAATTACCTAATAAATTCTTATATTATACCCACCCTTATTATATATATTATAATATTAAATACCTAATTTAATTAACCTTTCTTAATTATTACTTTTTAATAATTTAGTTATTACTTATATATTAATATTTTTCTAATTAATTCCTTGTAATATATCTTATATAATTATTATCTCTTTTTTTTATAATTTAATCCTTTTTACTTTATAATTTTAACTTAGTATTTTATTTATCTCTTAAAGATTATAAAGCTTAGCCCTTAATAATTATTTTTAAGGTCTTTAAAGCCTATAATATTAATAATTAAGTAGCCTTCCTAGGAAGTATTAGGGTTTATAATTATATATTAAGCTTTAAGATTATAATGTTTAGGTTAAAAAAAGTAAATTTAATACCTTTAAAACCCCCTTAGATATTACTTTTTATAAATATAAATTAAAAAGTAATATAAAAGGCTAAGAAGAACTTAATTTTAAAAATATAAGTTATAAGGTATTTAATTAAATACTTTATTTTTTAATTATAAGCCTTTTTTAATATTATAAAGTATTTAACATTAAGAGGCTAAAAGAAATAAAATATATAAGTAAGTATATAAAATATATTAATTTTATAATCTTAATAGTATTTCTTAAACTTAATAAAGTAATAACTTTTATAATTATTAAAGATTTAAAATTAATAAGTATTAATTAATTAATTAATTATAAATTAATTAAAGTACTTTAACTACTTAAGACCTAACTTATTATTTATTTATTTTATAATAATTAGTTTCTAACTATAAATAAACTAAGCTATACTAAGTTTATTATTAATAAATTATATAAAGTATAATACTAAGCTTATTAAAATATTATATCTCTTAATAGTAAATTTAATATATATTAGGCTTAATTAATATAAAGAAGTTTTATTAATAGCTAATATGCTAGAATCTATAAAAGTATAAATAAATATATCTTATATATTAAAGGTAGTTATAAAGTAACCTATATATTTATTATATAATTCTAAGAAATATTAGTATTTTTAAAATAATTATTCTAATTAAATCTTAGTAGTTATAAATAAAATCTCTTAGGCTATAGTAATTATATATAATTAGTAAAAAATATAAGATATATATAATATAACTACTAGGTTTATAATATATAAATATTACTTAGTATTATATAATATAGTTTAAATAAAAGTTATTAATATATAATAATTAGGTTTTTAGATAGGTAAACTAGTTTATATTAGATTTATATTTATAAATAATATAAGATATAATACTAAGTAATATATAGTATAATATTTCTTAATAATTAAGTAATATAGTTTAGGCTTATTAATATAAAGATACTTTATTAATAGCTAATAAGCTAAGTTTTATTTACTACTAAATAAATATATATATATACTAAGAGATATATAAGTTAAATTAGGTTAGTTTAATTTTATTTATTTTTTCTTATTATATAAGTTAAATAATATATATTTAACTTACTATGAGGTTGGTAAATATTTACTAGAGGAAAAAGTAGGATACTTATCCTATATATATTAGAATATATTAGGTTATAATAATTCTTTTTTATTATTTTAAATATATAAAAGTTAGCTAAATTTAGTATTTAACTTATATATATATTAGTTAGTTAAAATAAGTTAATTAATAAGATTAAATTACTTTACTTTAAAGTTACTCCTCCTTTATAATAAGTGCTTTTAAACAAGCTTTATAGCACTATAGTATTTCTAGCTTATAAGTATCTTCCACCCTCTTATACATATTATATACCTTCTTACCAGTATTATCCTTCTTATACTTATTTAGAACCATATACCTCAGGACCTTAATTATAATATTAGGTTGCCTAACCTTAATTATGTCATTATATCGCCTGATTTCAGTTGTGTTATTCCCTGGTTTCCTTATCTTTATTTTATTTACTTTCTCTACTACTGCCATTCTATGCTTCAAGGCCTCTTACTGTGGTTTGTCTATGGCTCCTGTGGCTGCTGTAGCTGCTATAGTTTTAATGTATCTTACTTCTGCTTCTCATGTAATTCATTGGCCTCCTGCTGCTTCTTACTATATCTATCTATAATCGGCAAAGGGACAGGTTAATATAGCTCAGGCACCTCTAGGTCTATCTTATAAGGCTTAGCAGTCGGCTTAACAGGGGCTTTAGCAGGCAGCTCAGTATATAACTGCTAGGGTCTCCCTAGCTATAATATATTAAGTCTATTAACTTAAGGGGTAGAAATACATTAGGATGCTTTAGGTATATCTGGTTTATTTAAGGTTATATTTATATCCTCTAGTATAGAAGGCATTAGGGTTTTATTAAAAAGATTCCTAGGCTTTTTTAATTTCTATACTTTAGGTTTAGCTATGGTTTTCTCTGGCTTTTTTTCTAATAAATCTTATATATCTTTTTATCTCCTAGTCTTTGGCCCTAGTTACTTTGCACTTAGTTATTAATTAATAGTAGTAATAAGTAGTTTACTTATAAAAGAAACTTCCTCCTTGGCCTAGTTTATAGTAGTTATAGCATTAAGGATTAATATCTACTATAAGGTTTAAGTCACCTAGTATAACTATTTTAAAAGTAAGGTTTTATAATTCTTTAATACTTAAGTTAATATAGCTTTTATTTATATTAAGATTAAACTGCCTAAAAAACATATATATAAAGTTAAGCTATATTAGTATTATACTTAGTTCTTTCCCCTTTATATTTATTACTATAAAGGCTAGTTTAAGAAGAAAGGATTTTATATATAACTTATTAAATATATTAATTATTAGTAGTCCTCCTTGCTAAACCTACTTTACCTAAAATAGAATTATATTAGGGATTTCCTATAGTATATCTTAATCTGGTAATATAAGGCCTTTTTTAATCTTTTTATTCTAAAAGCCTATTAATGATACTATCTTACAAAGGTAACTCCTAGACTTAGTATTTATAAATATATTTATCCTAATGCCTTTTATATCTTATAAAGGTATTTTAAAGCTTAGGAAGGGGAATAAATAAAGTACTACTAGTATTAGCTATATAAATACTCCTAGGGGTTATAAAGAGGTATATATTAATTAATATTAGCCCTTTATATATTTAACTAAATTAAGAACTAGAAGTTATTATCCTTAGGCTTATATAAGATTACTAAGAAGGCTTTCTAGTATTTTTAATAAAGCTAGAGTAGGTTTTATCTTTTTAATTAGCCTTTTTACTTTAATATATCTCTTAAGTATCTTAGTATTAATTATAAGATAATATATATTTTTATAAAATATTAAAATACTAGGAATAATACCCCTAATAGCTAATATATTTTATAGTAATTTAAAGCTATCCTTTTTACTTAATATATTATTAAATAAGGTATTATTTTTTTTTTTTTTATATAACTTCTTAGTCTTTTTTACTTTATATTAAAGCTATAAACTAAAGAAAATAAGTAAAGGAGGTATTTAAGAATTATTATAAACTTAGGTTAATACTATTAAAGATAATATTATTCTAAACTTAGTATATATATCTCTAGTATATTATTATCTGCTTATTGATATAGGCTATAAGATATTTAGCCCAGTTGCCTAATTTAATATCATGCCAGAGACCAAGGAAGACAGCGACTTAACGCATGGCACTCCATATCGAATCTCGATGGAAAATTTCTTATTAGCCCGCCTAGCACCCGGACGATGTGCGCCGCAGAAAACAGTTATTTCGAAGTGAAGCCCGCGCAATGCTCTCTCTCGCCCGCGTTCCTCAGCCACGTATAGGATCCTTTCAGTTTCATGACGATTGCTATATCAGATTAACGAACCGACCATTGACGTGTTCAATCATGATATTCGAGAACGACGGTACACCGAGAATGATTCAGAAGATGGAAACATACTCGTGCACAGAGTCCTTCGCCTCCGATATGCTTTCATACCATGACAACCGTCTCCTCAGTTACCCAAACATAGTCTACGATGATGGAGACTGTCGCGGGGGCATGGCCGTAAGAACTCTGCTGCGAGCATTGTCTTATAAATACGTCAAGAAAGAGGTTCGAAATGGGCCACTCCTCTTCAATTCACTGATTTACATGCCAGCAATATTTTCGTCGATGAAGAATGGAATGTCACTTGCTTCGTGGATCTAGAATGGATTTCTGCTCTGCCCGTGGAGATGCTGGCCGTACCCTACTGGTTGACTGGTTGCAAGATCGACGAGATAGAGGGGGGACTATATTAACGAATTTAATCAGGTTCGGCAAGAATTCGTGCGCATTTTTGAGGAGGAGGAAAAGATAGCCCCTTTTTTGACGCCAAAGCGACCGAGTCGTATGGTGAGACCAACGAGCAAAGTCCAAGACACCGCGCGGCAACTGGAAGACACCGCCAAAGAAACGCAAAAGGCCACCCGGCAGACGACGCGAACCATGCCGGCCGAAGAACAGATCGACCGACCGACCGAAGTCTGAGAGAGTAGCGGCAGTGGCAGCAGTAGCAGCGATGGAAGGGCAATACTGCAGAAGGCGCTGGATCTCCTGGGGGAGTCGCGCAGGGAGACTAAATGGCTGCAGGAAGCGCTGAAGGAACAGATGGAGATGACCAGGAAACTCAAAGAAGCTGTTGCAAAGCAGGAGGAGATAATGCACAAGAGGGGCAAGCAGATAGTGGAAATCAAGGAACAGATAACCGAGGAACTACAGCGAGCCCGTGAGCAGCTCGAAATTATTACTACGACTACAACGAACGGACCCCAACGATCATATGCTAATATTATACGGCTGATACCATTTACGCCTCAGACCGATCCCAGGGCCGCGACCTCGACCACACCCCACAGACACGCTCTACTACACGATCAACGTTTTAAGAACAGAAGATAATGACGCCAGGCCCTTAGCCGAGACGATCTAAGCGACAGTCGAGAACCAAGTCCGCGCCGAACTAGACAATCCCACTTGGCGATGCCGAGCAGTCACTACCGTAGGGACCCAAAGAATCCCCACCGCGTCAAGATCACCTATAGAGACGAGAGCGAACATGAGATTATAAAACGCATAGCAGAAACATAACTGGCCCCAGGAGCCTATACCCTACAGGACAACCTCTATCCTACTAAAGTAAATAATATTAACTATATAGTAATACTAGACGAGAGGAATAACATTTAAGCAGAGGTCACCGACATCTTTGGCCAGGAGAACAACACCGAGATCGCAAAAATAGCATGGCTCAGCAGGAGAGACATTCCTAAGGCATATGGCTCGATGATCGTATACCTCAAAGCGGTCAGAAGCCAGGCGATTCATCGAGGAAGGGTTCTTCGTGGCTGGAGGAGAGTCTGGCACCACGAAAGTGTTTGAACGACGTGACTGCCCCAAGCAATGCTACAACTGCCAACAG
Source organism: Fusarium oxysporum Fo47 (assembly GCF_013085055.1). Lineage (NCBI taxonomy): Eukaryota > Fungi > Ascomycota > Sordariomycetes > Hypocreales > Nectriaceae > Fusarium > Fusarium oxysporum. Next base: position 2,272,387 of record NC_072851.1, on the reverse strand, counting down.
ATCATGAACCGAAAAGCCTACCAATGCGACAAGCCACAAGTCTGCAGCAGATGTGCCCAGGTGGGCCACCATCACGGTGGGTGCAACACGAGGACCAACAAGAGCGATGACTAGGCTGGGAGGAATAAGGCGCAAATTGTATGGGCTTGGCGAGAGCAAGGCAATGACTAGCGAAGTGCAGGTATCTTTAGCTTCAGAGCCCTTTGGGCGTTGGCCTACCGGGGGTAATAGACTTGCGTGTGTGTGTGTGTGTGTAGTGTCTCCCCCGACAGACTCGTTTCTGTCACACTACTTTTAGATATATTTTTGGTACATATTATTATGTCGGCAAACAAGATCGGGATGATCAGCCTTTGAATGGACTCGTCTGCGCTTCAAGGTGTGTAGCGAGCTAACGGCGCGTGCAATGGAGTAACAAACTTTAGTTGCACAGTGAGAGAGCGAAAATTAGGCGAGTGTCAATGTGTATCACCTGCCTAACAAAATGGGTCTACTGAGCTCAACCATTCATGAGCTCGCTTCTGACAAGATTCTGCCTTAGACGGCCGCCAAATATCGCGGGGTTAAGTTTTTCGGTCCGCTTCGTACTGCAATAACATGTCATTAGTGTCTCATTCTAGCAATCAAAACTTCAGATTACAACTAGATAGAGATCACGTTTTCTTCGAGTGGTAAAACAACTTTACCTCCTTCACCCCTATTCAAGGTAGCATCAGAGTCACGGGATAAAAAGCTAGCTTCCAATGGTGGTCGTGGTACGATGATGCTCTTACGGTCACTCGAATTCTTGGGGCATCCGATAGTTCTGGCTCCTTGCTGGTTTACCTAGTACGCACTACGACTATGGTGACAAAGTAAAGGACGGTCAAGAACTGGAAATAAAGCCCTCTTGGCGGGAGCGAGTCAACATATGGTTCAGTGATAGGCCACTCGCTGCGATAGTGCCTCTCTTTGCGGTTGTTGGTTTATCTGTACCGTTGCTGTGGGTGATTTTCACACTGAGGAGGCTACAGGAGGAAACGTCTGAGAACATGGGCCAGGAATACAATGGAAAAGATTGGGGTTTTGAACAGATTGTGTCTGTTGTTTTGTGTATTCCTGTTGGAGTTGAGATGGCGTATCGGTGGCGGTTCGCACCAGAATATGTAAAGGATGAATGAATAAGAAATGAAAGTCAGGGACAATAGTTATTCTTGAAGCCTAAGCTCATACAAATCAACTTTGTCTTTTGTTTAGTTGTATCAAATTTAAGCGGAGATCAGTCTCTTCTAAACCCCCAACATGCACCTCAATACGTCTGAGTCATTGCATCTCCCTTAATGATTTCTCAAGATGAAGTTGGCTCAACTGAGTTAACTTTAATTACGTGAGCAGTACAATTTGTTGATACCGGTAAGGCAATGATTAGGGGCGTTTTTGCTCTTGTCATCGACTAACATGCAGGATTGACTATTTGACGTGTTAGCTTGATGTGATAAGGCTGGCAACCAGATTACGGGATATATACCTGTCCTTGCCGAAGGTACAAAAGCAGTCCTTGTCAGTCTTCCCAGAAGCGATTGATGAGCGAAGTCCGCTTTTGTTGATATTGACCGTCTTGAGATAAGGGTAGCAATCATTCTTGCAATTGCCCTTGAGGTTAAAGTCATCACAGACTTTGACGTCGCAGCACGCGGCGGCAGCTATATCAGCTCCAAGGCCGAGAGTGAGGAGGGTAGCGGAAAGAGTGGTGAACTTCATGTTGTCTGTTTGAACTGAGGAGTTTGAACTGAGGAATGAGGTGCTTGAACGGTTGAGTCAAGTACTGCGGCGACGAGACTTCTATTTATACTGTGTCGGTTATTCTCCAACCCCTTAGCACAAGGACTCTCACTGACCGAGTTTTCATAAGATAATAACAGTCCTAGTCACTCCATGCAATACGTCGGGCATGCTTCCCTGTCAACCTGTCTCGACCAACAGACCGGCGGTAACAGAGTGGATTTGATCCTACCCCCGAGAGCCCGAGGTGCATATTCTCGTCCGAAATAAGCTTTTCTGCTCAGGTTACGTATGCTTGTTCCCAAGAAGAAAGAGAAAAAAAAAGAAGAAAAAAAAGAAGAAGAAGAAGAAGGTTATGAGAACCGTCGAACCGCGGCGTTGAGAAGTCCTACAGTGCTCTCTGCGAACATGTGAAGCCTTCGCTCAAAACTCGTGTATCCCAAGATCAAAGCCTGGAGAGACAGTGCTATCAGAGCTCTGCAGCTTCATCGTGCATTAACTTACAGCTCGTATTACACAGGTCTGTTGGTTGAAGTCGTCAAAAAATGAGCCAAGGATATGGATCCTACCAGCACCTTCGGCGGGCCCCCTACTTCCTAATCTGTCTGCCCGATACCATGATTGGTTCGGCTAGAACTTAAGTTAGCAGACCTTCCTAAGTTAGTTGATGTGTTGGTACAGTTCCGTGCAAAAGTTCTGATACTTTTCGTCCTTAACCCCGGTTCATCAGGACTGGGAAATCTCTATTCCGACAGAACTTGTTGGTAAAGCTGCAAAGCTATTACAGTCAGAACCACACTCAGCTCACTACTCCTCGGTGGATTCATACTGCCACATTCATCCACCAGTCTAGGCATAAGGATAAATTATTTTTGGTGTTCATTTTAACGCAAGAATTATCTACGTAGATAGAATTGACACCTATTAAATATATTAATTATAATATTTGACTTGGGCTAATTCTAAAATCTAGATGTGTAATAGGAAGACCTTGTGTGCGAGCTGAGGGGTTAAGGGAGACTGTCTGAATCAGAGGAGTGGCACTCGTATCATCTAAGCCAATAAATAAAGTAAGGCGAGCGGCAAAGGTGGATAGCGAAATCTAAGAGTATATACATGATCCAATTAAATGCTACTTTTAGTCGCACTTAAATCTCACCACTACTACTCGGGTAGGGTCTAGAGACCGGCCCCCCGTGCTTTCCTTTCCACCGCAGGTGCCCGTGCTTGTCGCACGGGGGGTACGGTAACTAGGCAAAGGGGCGGGTGAATGGGGAATAAATTAGATACCTCATTTTTTTATATAGCCCCACCAAGAAAATAAGTCACTCCTTTAGTTGAATTATCCCTCTTTACTGCACTAATAATGCCCGCGACATATCATTACCCCTCACAAATATCACAACGAAATCACCACTTAATATCCTTAATACTAATAAGGTAATTACTTTATTCAGTTATAATAATTGCAATTTCTATTTAATTAAGACAATAAATACATTAATCAAAAGCCCTAAACTGGCTCGTACTGCAGTACAAAAATATATCGATTCTGACACTGAAAACCCTAATATCTTGCAATATACAGCTTATAACCTTCAGACGCAGACTATCGCAGCTATCAAGCTTCTAAGGGAAGGATATTACTCCTTAGCCGTTAAAGCTACTAAGGCATAGAGGGTACCATATAAAAGGTTACTTTCTCAATAAGATGGAAAACATCCTATCTCTTAAAATGGCGGCAACTTCACGCTTTTTTCGCCGGAAGAAGAGAAGGCGATCCTCGCTTAGTGCTAGCGCCGCGTCACTTAGGGACATCATATACAGATACATACTCTTCGACAGTATGCTAATTCCATCCTAAAAGCAACTAACCGGCTTCCAACGGCTTCCAGATACTAGGCAAGACGTTTTCTAAGAAGATATTCCTCTATTCTTCATAGAAAGAAGAGTTCAACCATCGCAGTACAAAGAAAGGCAATGGCAAACCGAGCTAACATCAAAGAGTGGTTTCGCAAGTGGCATGATTATGCGGAAAAAAGCATAGATTACGAGGATGTGTAGAACATCAATGAGACAGGCTTCTAGATCGGTTGTCATAAAAATGGGATATTCCTATGGGCTTTTAGGGAAATCAATAAGCCTATCTTAACTAATGCACATAAGACAATAAGCATCACGATTATTAAGTTAATATTAGCAAAAGGATGGGTTATTCTAGCGTTTATTTTTATGCCAGGCGTACAGCTGCCGTCTCGGTGGGCTAACAATCGCCTTGAACCGGGCACAATGATCATTACAACACCAAACGGCTATATCAATGATATCTCCGCGTTAGAATTCTTTAACCACTTTAAATGGCTTTCCCGGACTTAGAAAATTCCAGGAAAAAGAACACTATTACTGGACGGTTATAAGAATCATTTTACTAAAGAGCTTTTCCAAAAAGCCTAAGATGCAGGCGTGGTGTTATTGCCTTTCCTGCCTCACTTAATACATATCCTTTAACCGCTAGATGTAAGGCTATTCTATATATACAAGCATTAGCATCAGGAAATCCTTCTTCGTGAGATTGCAGATGGCGCTACAGACTTCAATAAAGCTGACTTTTTATTCCATTTACAGGAGGTACGCGCGCATACTACTAAGAGAAGCACTATCATCTCATCTTAGTAAAAGACCAGCATCTATCCCTTCGATCCTAAGGTTATACTAGCCCATATAATAAATCCCTTATTATCACTATCTTTAGAGGTAGCTGAAGAGTCGTTACCTGGCTATATCTTACGAGGGTCCTCTTCCACCTACAGCAGCAATAGCAACTCCAAAATAAGTAAGGAAAACGGCGTTCCGCCGTCTTATAAGGTACACCATTCGAATTATCACGACCAGGAGATTCAATTAATATTAACACCACCTCCGCGCATCAACTAGATCGAAACGAACACGCCGGAGCTCAAGTTGCGACAAATCCGTCAATGCGAGGAATATGTGGCCCTCAGGATCAAATACTTAATAACCTCGGGCACGCCTCTGACTCCCTCAGTGTCACATGTCAATGAAAAGTTGCAGAAAGCATATACAACTCTCGCAGTCAATGGGATTACTGCGACTCAGGAAATGCGCCGTCTTAAGGAGAAGAACCTTAGAAGGTCTGCCCAGGATCAGGGGACCACCATACTAGCAAATTACAGACTAATTACTATATACGATGCCAGACTCCGCGTCGCAAAGGATCAGCACAACCGGCTGGCCGGTCAGGCGGCCGAGGAAGCTCGTATGCATACTAAAGAAGTTAGGGTTAAAGTCGGGTATTTACAACGATGGATTGCAGCGGTCAGGAAGATGCTCAGGGCTTCTTTGAAGGATCTACGGGCTGCTGATCTATACAGCAGCCAGCCGACTTATTTTTAGAAAAGGAAGCTTGTCACAGCGGCCGAATTTTATATAAAAGAATAACACCAAGATTATATACGGTCAACGGCAGTGATAGGGTCAAGATACCGGCTTCACCGTGAGCTTCTGGCTAAAAGTAAAGATTCTAAGGTAAAAGCAACTAATACAAAGGAATTAGAAAGTCAGGAAGCCCCTAGAGTATTTATCTTTCACTGGAATCCCCAATTCCTTCTTCCATTTAACTATGACTTTAATATCGTAAAGGAGGCATTAGAATTTATTATCAGTGACAAGGAAAAACGCCGCTCTAATCGGAAGAAGATATCGTCAGAAGCTGACGGCTTAGAAATCGTTAAAGATGATGAGGAAATAGATAAAGATAATGAATATGACGATGACAATTAAGAAATAGTCATTGGGGATACTATTGAAGTCAGTTAGGGCGAGTTCATTGTCCTAAAGGATGAAGAAAATACCGAATAGTCGTGATGGTTGCTTGGTGTTTTGGCAATATGCATTTTTGGTAGGGGTTGCAAATGGAGGGTTGGTCCGGTCACAATCATATAGTTATCCGTGGGCAAGGAAGTACATCTAATTTGGTGGGGCGCACATATAAAAATAAGGTAGCTTAATTTCCCTAGTCAACCGACCCTTTTCCTAGTCACCATACCCCCCGTGCTAGAGGCGCGGGCACTTGTGACTAGATGGATAGTACGGGGTCGGCCGGTCTACAGGCCCTACCCGAGTAGAAGTAGGAGGTTGGCGTTGATGCCAGGGTCATTAGCTGCTGTTTAAAACAAGAGCTGACCGAAATGGAGGGGCGTGGGAGTAAAGGAATAGAGCAGGCACCGTTATGGTGTTAGCATTTAGTATAACCGTCTCTAACTGTGTTACGGCTAATAACGGTCGATATGCCAAAACGGTGGAAAGCGGAACCTGTCGAGGCTGGTTCTCGGAGCTATCAGAATCGCATTATCACGTGTATATACTAACCCGGGATAACATCGGCGAATCTCTGAAATTTTTTGCCAAGACCTGGCTTGACTATGGAAGACTCCCCGTCAGCTCTCCCATAGTCAAGCCACTAACCGGCGGATTAGTAGTTGGGTCGGTGACGACCAGCGAATCCCCGCTGTTGTATGTTTTTGCAAGTAGCAAACTTATGTCCTTTTTATTGCTCTACACAACTTCACCAGTTCAATCAAATTTATCAGCCATGCTTTGTCACACTCTTCGATCTGACCTTTTAACCCGTATTTCAATACAAAGGTCTCCTTTTTCTTTTTCCATCGCTGGAAAAGTTGCAATCAACGCACTCACGGTTTGCATGTGGTCAATCGACTAACCAACCCATCATGCACCAAAATTCACTGGTGACGCATTATTCAAAGCTCAAGAAGCTCACCGTCACCTCCAACAACAAAAGAACTTCCGGATTGCTTCTGAGAGCTAAGCTCGGCAATTTGGTCTACACACAGTAGATGTCGGTTCGTGAGCGCCATTCACTTTCTCGGGCACCGTTACGGCTGCACTGTGCCCGCCGTTGAGCGCCCGATCAGTATTTACAAATGCATGAGGCTTGTATTATCGCTCGTGAGAATACAGTGCTGACTACCGATTTTGGATACGGTATGCGGGAATGGGACGGATGGCTGATGTTGGGCTTAGACATAGCCAAGGATATCGAGGAGAGTCGCTTGCTGGAAACATTCATATGGCTCTTTTAATAATCTCAAGTAAGACTGACGTACGCCATGTTCAAAGCGACCTTCTTCCCAAAAGCTGGGAAAAGGGGGACTTCTATCAGTTGGGGACTTTTGTTGTCGTTTCGCAAAAGCGAACTATACTGACGCCATGACAAGAAGTTGTCTCGCTCGTTTCCACATTCTTGAGGTTATTGTGAACCATGTTCGTTCAGTTAACTGATAATCCCGGCTAGTTCCGAGTAGAACGGTGTTCGTATTGAGCTTGACGAGACCCTGCAGGCTCCCACGTTATGCAAGCCACGTCTGCCCCTTGTTGACCTTCTGGATGTATTCCATGTCTTCTAGTAAAACCACATGGCGTAAATGATCTGATATAAAGAACATCTATCCTAAAAACATCCGAAAACGTATTTCCGACTCTTCTTCCATCATTCTAGACAACAGCCCTTCCCAAGACCTCTCCCCCTTTGCTCTCATTCCCCCTCCCCCACGCATCACTGCCACTTTGCCCTCCAAACACACAACACTCTGCACTCATCTCACATCAAAAATGGTAAATCTCCCCCAAATCCCTGGTCTCTGCGTCGGCATCTAGGCTACTTACCAACCAGCTGAGAAGTACCCCCCCCTCCTCACATCACGCCCATTAGGGACTCCAATCTTAGCGATGAGGTTACAGTAACTCACTGCTTCATCGAGTCTCAGACCGGCAAGAACTTCCACATCAGATACAGATTCTCGCCCTTATTCACATTCTCTGATGGCGCAGTTGCCATTATCCTCAAGTTCTTCATCGATGGCATTGAATGCCAACAGCTTGTAATGAATCATGAAGATCTCATCGGTGCAAGAGATAAAATTCAGAGTATGTGTTAACGCAGCATCGAGATGGGGGACGGACGATGTGAGAATTACTCTCCAACCTTCTCAGAGATCGCACCTGGTAAGTCCGTCATGATCTCAAATGCCAGCACTAACAATATGCAGTCGAGCTGGCCAAGGGGGCCGGGTTTATAATTCGGTCAGATTTAGCAAGGGCTCAGTTAACAGTGGCTTTAGTGGCTTTAAGCTAGGATGGAATAATGCAGAACGTTGCTACTCCGTTGATGGCTGGGAAAAAAAGCAACATGAGTCAAGTTAGATTACCTATCCGTACACCCACGACGAACCCGCATTACGGGGCGACGGGTCATGGCGGGGGAACCATACTTTTGGTAAAAGATATAGGACGAAAGGGCGTAAAGCTAAAAAGGCTAGCCCAATGAGATCATCCAATCATCGATATGTCTCTGCTAATGTTTTATTCCATTGAGCTTTGTATGGACGGATATATTCAAGCTATTTTGTCAAGTTCGCATGCAGTTAGCTGGAGAGACTGGAAATCTTGATATAAACCCCCGAGATAGATAAGTACCACCCACACCTGATGATACTGTGAGCCGCGACGACAAAAGGCATTCTCTCATGCAACTCTGATCACTTTTAAGACCGTCGATAATTTATGGATAGTGTCGGCTTTCTTATTGGTGACGGAGTTAAACGTTTGGTATGAGCACGCATTACGAGAACCATACAGCGAGACACAGTGTTAGATCGCGTACGGTAACTAGTTTTGGCCCCCTTTTCAATGTGTCGGACAACCCAGGAGGATCGAATTATCCAGTATGGATGACATTGGTTTATCGTCCCCACATCGGTTCAATGCGTGTCTTATAATTTTACCTCTTCCAGGCAGCAATTACTAGTAAGTATTTTTATCTATCCAGGCAACAACATTTTCTCAGGTTTATAAATACACCAGTATTATTCTAGTTCTATACTTACATTCGTATCTTATTAGTCCTTTGTTCTTATGCCTATACTCAACATGTCGCATCCGCCACAACCTCCTCCACTCCCGTCACTTTCTAAACCCGAGGAGCAATTTCAGGCCGGTACCGACCTTCCACCATTGATTGTAAAGCGAGGTGATAGGTACAATAGAGATTTGGAATTTGAATTCCCCAAGTCTAATCCCAAATCCGGCTCAGTCTCATTGCGCGTTATTATCAACCAGTATCTCGGTACTCCTCATGCATCAAGGGCCCATGCCGGTAAAATCTTCAACATACTAGGCCGCCTCCGCTGCCTTCAATATGCCCTGAGAAGATACAACTATGGCTTAGTCGAACGTACACCCGACTTCCTGAAATATTGGCGCCGACATACTCTGCACCTTCTATCTGGATTCGGCATCAACTCAGTGCATAATCATGGTGCTGTTCATATCGCTGGCCTTGACGACTTGATTGTGCAAATTGAAGATATCTATCAAAATGATATTCGAGAGTATGAGACTCTGATAAGCCAAGGCATGACGAACTTCCAAGGATTGCTTGAACTTTTTAGACCTGATGTTCCTGTCAAGGCATCGTCAGTGGCTGGGGGAACCCCGTGTGTTTTTCGGGTGACAGATGCCTTTTTCTCAGAGCGTCGCAATGCTTTCGGTTCGTCTTCCAAAGACTTTCATGTCACTCTGGAAACTGTAGTTGCTGTGGGTGATCACTTCTCGGTAGCTACCTTTACAGAAGTGTTCTCTGGCTGGGTCGGAACGCAGCCACGGGCCCTGTCTGACTTGACCTACCAGCCAGTTGTTGACATTGAACAAGACACCCTTCTGGCACGCGCAGAGAAAGCTGTCAGGTTTGGAACACGTGGTGCAAAGTATCTCGCCTATGCTCCGAGTACCTTCATCCTTCACCCAGCTCGAACTCGGAACAAGTCTACTATGTCTCAGTCAACGCACAGCTCGACTTCTCTTTCAGGCGGCCGAATCATGGTCGATATGGCTAGAAGTGCATCTCTAGGTCATCACCCTTGCCAAGGCGTGGATGGGGCCACTCTAGCAATCATCCAACTCTCATCACGATATCGACATTGGATGTCTAACAGTGACCGTTCTGGTTCAGTTGATGACGATTCTCTGTATCTATGGGATGATGTACCAAAAGAACTCTTGATTACCTGCTGGCCAGCATTGGTTGGATTCAGCTTCTCTGCCAAGGCTTGGGGCCATGTTCTCGTCGATGGCCTCTCGGAAATCAATTTTCAGAATCAGGCCTTCGACCGACTTGTTCTTTCACATGAACGCAAGCAGCTCATTCGCGCCGTCGTTCGTTGTGGAACATCTCTAGACGTTCAGGCTCAGGATCTAATCAGCACCAAACAAGGCGGTCTGATTTTTCTGCTTCATGGTCCACCAGGTGTTGGTAAAACGCTCACGGCAGAAGCAGTAGCGGAGTTATTGCACCGCCCATTGTACTATGTTACCATGGGGGAGCTTGGAGTGACCCCAGACGATCTAGAGACTAGGCTCAGTGATATTCTGGCCATCTGCGCTGAATGGGATGCCCTGGCGGTTCTTGATGAAGCTGATGTTTTCTTGGAAACTCGCAGAACTTCTGATCTGGTGCGCAATGCCATGGTCTGCGTCATGCTTCGGATGCTGGAGTACCATCCTGGCATTCTATTCCTTACCACGAATCGGGTGCGAAGTCTTGATCCTGCTTTTGAGAGCCGAATCACGCTGTCCATTCGTTATGAAAGCCTTGACCGCGATGCACGTGAGCAAATCTGGAAGAACCAACTCAATGATCACTCTAGGGTCGATACCCAGACTATAAACTATGGAGAGCTAGCTAATCAGCAGCTGAATGGTAGACAGATTAAGAACGTGGTACGCTTGGCGCTGAGCTTAGCTATGGATCAGAAAATCATGGTCACACAAAAGGTGCTACAAGAAACTGTCAAAGTAACAGCGCTTGGACTTGAAGATATGAAAGCGGATAACACTTGGGAAAGCTTTACTCATGAGATGTAGTTATGGTGTATTTTGATTATTGAAACTGTTGGCCTTTCGCAAATCTCCTCCATAGTAAAGAATCGCCTACTCAGCAGCCGTTTCCTTACTGCCTTTGTTATCCTACGCATTTATGTATTGATAAGTGGTTCCAAGATGGAGTACTTAATAGTGGGAAGGTCGCTGAATTTTAAATAGTCTCAAGTCTGGAGAAACCTCCTTCCCTTCCTCAAAGTCTTGAATGACCTGTACATGCGCTCTTCTTGCAATGGTGTAAACTCGTTGATACTCGTCAAAGTCAGTATTCAACCATGAATAACCCGAGAGCCAAGCCCTTCTTACCAGTCATGACTGCTACAGTCCATATAATTATGAATAGGGTCAAGTCCCGGCTGATCAGGGCAAGAATCCTCACCCTTTGGACAACCAACAGAAGCTTCCAGAATCGCAGGAGTATCATCAATGAAATCACCATCGCCTGTACAACTGTATCCTCCAAAAGCTTGGAATAGACCGAACCAATGGCCAACTTCATGAGTTGTAGTCTTGTCTTTATCGTCATCCCTTGATATCCATGGTACACCTGGTCCACCTGGCATGGTTCCTGGACTCACGTGGCAGCTGTCATAAATGGCCCATGAAGTTCCGTTGATGCCAGTATTGACAGGATCTTCGACAGGAAGACTGCAGATGCCTATTACAGACCCTTCTGTTGTCATCAGGCCTGTCTCAAAGTATATGTTAAGCTCTTCGTAGTTAACCTGGCGAAGGGCAAGGTCCTTCTCTCTAAGACGGGTCGCGGAGGCCCATTTGGTATCGAGGGTATGTGTCACATTCTTGACAACAAATTGAATGCCATGTGGCGCAAATGTCTCGTTCAGGACTTTGATCTAAAAATCATCAGCAATGGGCCGATCACTCAGGGCGTGCTACTTACTTGACCTTCAAGCATTTTGCCAGTCACGAATCCGGCTTTGTCCTCACTTTCGACCACGTGCAAGTACGTAGAGATCCTCAAGCCTTCAGCCGGGCGTGATAAACTTGAGCGCTTTCCGGTGCTTTGCTCGGCTCGCTGGGTTGTTCGCATATCATGGGCTGCTCTGATAGCTTCAGTTGCCGGTTCAGTTGAGCCACACTGTCCCTGACCAAGCGCCTGGTTGGCCAAGCTTGCTGCGTATCACGTCACCAGCATATTCTTGAGCTTCATGGTTTACGCTTGTTAACAAAACAAAAACGGAGTGCCGCCTCGGGATATTATTGACTTGCCTTTATATCAAGGCAGTGTGTTAAAAAAGGTTTCGTAGTCCTTCCTTCATAGGAAGGTCATATTTCAACAGGTTGCGTTCCATGATGTGACTGGCTCTTAGGGAATTTAGGAGCGACAAGACGGCTTGATTATCTACTTCAGGCAGACGAGCCGTAACCGATGGTCTCGCATTCCGGGCCGATCAGTAATGCGACACTGCGCTGGCCCTTAGCCATGCAACATGCTTGAGTGAATGACTACTAGATTACAGAGGAGTCGGGAAGAAGGTAAGGATAGGTAAGAGTGTCATAAATATTAAAATAACTTACCCATAGTCTGGGAGCTCAGATAACTAACTATTTATTCCAATAGGCCCTAGGTATTCTGGTTATCTTCTGAACTACCTAGATAGTTCTAGAGTTCACTCAGAATAAGAAGTTTACATTTACATAGATTACGTTCCGTGATTTGACTAGGGGAATGATAGCAGCGACATGACGTCTTGATTACCTGTTCCAGTAGACGATCTGCGACTGGGTTGCTCGTATGATAACTTGAAAATGGATCTATTCGTATTTATCCTTGTCTACGCAGCACTCATGTTTAAATAAGTCAGGCATAGAATGGCCACCGATAACCCAGAATGTCGACCCGCCAATGCCACCCACCGGTTGTGAAAATTCCAATTCGTATTTCGAGCGCACCTAAGGCTCGGATCCCATTAACTTTGAGATGCTCGCCCCCCTGCGTCTTGGAACAAAGATAAAAACCACTTCTCATGCATGACATGACGCCGGAGTTGTGCTCGGACTATTTGGCCTGCTGCTATCTCTTCCAAGATTCTTTTGCGTATATCAAGGGAATTATCAGCATCTGCGTCAAGACTCCCGTCCGTGAGAATCTTGTACGTCAGTTTTTGGATCTTATGAGGATTGCCAAATCATCCAGCATGGGTCAATCTGCTATCAATCTGCTGCTAGATTTCCATCTTCTCGAAGCTGCAGAAGTGAACACAGATGAGACATCAGTCTTGCCATATACCTCTGCGCAAGATCGAATGCTTTTTCACGCCTACTTATCTGGAATCTATGCTCTTGTACAAGGCCTAGAACATATTGCAGAATAATGCCAACCATTCTGTCGAATTAGAAGGCTTCCGTAGCTCAGTTGGTTAGAGCGTCGTACTAATACTTCATTCCAAGTATCCGGTAATGCGAAGGTCTCAGGTTCAAGCCCTGGCGGGAGCAATCCCAGTGCCCTCCGATTCGGTTTTTTGTCGTCTCTAAGTATCTATCTAGGTTGTGAGTCCACGAGACAGTGATATCTTTTTGGTGTTTCTCTATATCACTTTTAGCTAAGGCATTCTTAAAAGGTAAGCAGAAAATAACATTCACGGTTATAGCTCCTCTGTTTGTTACCTATACTTATGTACTTGCCTTTTATTTCTCATCTGCCGCATAGCGGTAGGAGCAACCCTATGATGGTCTAGCCATTATTTCATTTACTCGACTAGATTTAGTTCAGTGTTATAAACCAAACTCTCAACTTTTACAATTCGTTTTTATATTGGCCGACTTTGTCAGACCAGAGATGAACTCGTTTCCATTCCGAATTGTTCACTTAGCATGTGTTCCATCCTTCTTTTGCAACAAGAGTCCAGTCGGAGGGATACCCCAGGCGATCTGCCTGAAAAGATGGACATTGATGATAAAGAGTTTTTATATTCCTTTCCGATGTGCCTGAGTATATGCAAGCAATGCCTTGAGTTGGTCGAAAAAGGCGTCTCAAGTCATGTTTTTCTACCATTTGACAGCTTATTTCTACACAAAAATGATACTGCAATTCCACAGGAGATTAGTAAACTAATGCGAAAGGAAAGTTCTCCTGATACGTGGAAAGAGGCTGGATTCCTGTTTGCCTTCGTTTGGGGCAATGAACAGAAAGAAACTTCAATCTCATCGTCCTGGTGGAAGCAAGTCGAGATATCAGGTATATCACCTACGCATTTCCTGGCTATTATTTGTCGGATAATTATTCATCAAACTACCATCTCCCACCCAGACTTAGAGAAGGGATTTGCATCAGAATATGTCACAGAACAATTCATTAGCTTGTTTTATCTGGACACAATCGAAGATTTGTTGGAAGCAGATCTATCAACGCGAGATTTCAAGAGAGAGTTTCTACAGCACTTTACCAAACATCACACATGGTCCGAACTAGAACCAGAGGACAAAGGATCAATTGAACGTGTCCAGAACTGCCAACAGAGAGTTCTAGATAACGTGATTCGACATAGCATGGATAGTGCAAAACATCACTCTTCCGTCCAGGAGACTTCGCCCCAGGCCACACCCTTGCAAACGGATGTCCGAATGACCCAATCTCTTAGTCTTGGTTCCAACAATTCATCCTCGCGCTCCACAAGCTCTTCACATGGTCGTCAAAGATACCTCAGCTCACTGAGCAACAATCCTGCGATAACTCGATCAACAGCATCAGGATCCTCTCGAAGGTCTTCCATGAACTCGTTTCGGAGATTTCAAGCAGCAAATGCAGCTATTACAATACGTCTAAAAGACTATCAGGGTTCGCACATGCAAAGTTTGGATGAACAAGGCAGTAGTACTTAGTCAGAGACTCACTATCTCCTTTGATTTAATTTCCTTACTGTGAAACCGTATTTAGGGTGGCTAGATTAATGAAAATGCGGGTACAGCTCGTTACGTATGTAAAATACACCTCTCCTTATCAACTGCTCCATCTTGAGATGGGAAAAACCACGAGATCTCGGTTTTCTCCTTGATGAGAAGGTCTTTGAGATGCTCTGTGTACCAAGTTGACTTGCCCCTCTTCCTCCATGCGCCAAAAGTCTTGTCGAAGAAAGCAGATAAGCCGCTCGATGGTGGTGCCAGAAATGAGTAATATGGTGTCCATTGTTCGTGTAGTCAGTCGTGGGAATGGAAGATACTGGTATTTCCAGCGTCGAAAGACATATTACGTGACAGTAACTGATAGCGAGCAGTGCCACATTTAGTTGACCCCCTTGGAGATTCCCTGTTAAGGAGCTGTTGCACGAGTCCGACCACGTCTTTTACCACACGGAGCTCACCGACATGGCCCTTCCAATTGACAAGAATATGCGTGCCAGAATCATCCAGACAGTGGTGACGGGATACTGGAAGCGTAGGTTGTTCTATAGGGCACTTCAGATAGGCGTTTATCGCAGGAGCAGCTAATTTATTAGTGTTCCAGCTGACGCCGAGTAGCTGGCCAAAATCGGCAACAGTCACGTTACCCCCACCTTAGGCTTGTCTGCATTCTACTCTGTTCATAACACCAGTATCGCCCACGCTCTCATCACAATACTCCTATGTCCACTTCAAATGCAAACCCGCAAACCTAAGATTATCATATTACGGCTTAATTCCGTGAGGCTACGGTCCCTAAATTACAATCTCACTGTCCATTTTACTGACGGCCGACCAGCTTTCTTATAGCCAATTTACTTACGGACCATGGCCACGAAACCAGGTTTACGGCATAGCAGTCAAAATAGCTCCTTTTGAAAACTGTGGTACGTAGCTAACACATCAATTCTAGTCGCTGGGCTGAATCGCAGCATCCGTTTCGGCCGTTGCACCTGGACAGATCCCGTATTTTCATGACGTTACATAGCTGTAAACGGAAATGGAGGTAGGTGCAACGAATCATCTCACACCATTTCCTTCACATTGCTTCTCACCCCACCGCTTTAGCTCGGCTAAAAAGGTCCGCGGAGGGGGTTGTGGGCTGAAATAAGGCGACTTGGCTGACAGACTGCTCCTACCTGCCGTCGCGCTCGTTTTGATTGGCCCCCGACCCCAGTCGTGACCCCTCTGTTGCCTTGTACCGCCCAAAGAGATAGTCTTCAAAACCTGAGTGCTCAATCCCCTGGAAGCTTGCCACGTCATATTGCATTTGTCACAAGGCAGCAACGGATTTTAGGCAGCCGGCCATAAATATGCACGCTGGCATAGGCCCCCTTGCGTGTCTCTGTGAGCAACAAATACAAAGGAAATCATTTTCTCATCGCTACTCAACTACGAAGTGCTCATGACTTCTAGCTGCAACTAAGAGCTTGCAGTATCAATACTAGATTTCAGCTTTTCGTGGGCCTGACACCTCGCGTTCCGTAAAACAGGGAAAACGTCTTCAATTAGAGTAACATTTATCAAGGTTTGGGTGACTTTCTAATTTTTAATGTCTTCTTAACTCACATTGTTTGACAGATCCAGAAATAGAGGATGGGGATAATGGCTCGTCAAGTTGCAGAGAGACTTCATGAAATCGCGTGGCGGCTCGGAGTCGCCCACAAGCACAATGACCCTGGCGAGCTATTATTTCTTGCCATTGCAAAGTTTAAGCTTGACATCGTAAAAGAGCTAGTCGAACAATTCAATGTGGACGTAAATGAACGTGATGGCATGGGTAGGACGCCCTTATCACGAGCTGTGGATGCTGGTCATGAGGAAACAGTTGAATATTTACTCAGCAACAAAACCATTCAAGTGGATGCTGCAGATAAAGATGGGTTAACACCACTATGGCGTGCTTTGAAGCAGTTCGGACCCACCAGAACGTTATCGATTGCTGCTTCTCTGATTCGGAGGGCAAATATTAACACCCCAAATAATACGGGCGAGTATCCGTTATTGTGGGCAATTGAGAATAGAGTCGGACCATCAACTGAACAATGGAGGAAATACGACAGCCTCCAGGTAGGGCCACCCAAGAAGTCTGTTCTTTCCCTTTTACTGGATAGGGAAGACCTGGATGTGAACCAGATAGATTTCAAAGGTCGGAGCGCGTTATTTTTGGCAGTTAAGACTCAAAACCGGACAATTCTCAAGGAACTGCTGAAACGGGAAGATATCAAAGTGAACTCCTTCGATGAAGACTGGCGGACGCCACTATCCCTCGCTTCAGCGACATGCCATCCTTCAATGGTTGAGACTCTGCTCCGCCACCCTGAGATCGAGGTATGTTCTGTCGATAAAAACGGCAGAACGCCGCTGGTCTGGAGCATTGTGAATGGCCGGATCAAGAACATGAAGCATCTCTTGAAGATTGGCAATCAAGCCATAAATATTCCAGACAAAGGAGGGCGAACACCCTTGTCGTGGGCCGCTGAGAAAGGGCGTTTGACAACAGTGGAGCTCTTGCTGAATCGCGCGGGTGTTGACAAGGATAAGAAGGACAATGACGGCCGAACTGCCCTTTCATGGGCTGTAGAGAACAAAAGAAGTGGGAATGAAACCAAAAACGGGTTCTTTACTCCCCGGCAGGAAAATGAGCGCATCGTCGAATTGTTGATCGGGACAGAGGGTATCGACAACAACTCTCAGGATAAGAACGGTAGGACACCGTTTTCCTGGGCAGCTACAAATGCCGATTTCTCAATTGTGACGAACCTCATTAGTTCTGGTCATGTAGCTATTGACCGGCCTGATTTCAATGGACGCACACCTTTGTCATGGAGCGCAGAATACAAACATATTGACGTGGTAGAGTGCCTCCTGTCGAGCAAAGATGTCAACAGGAATTGGAAGGATTCTAGTCAAAAGACTCCACTTTTTTGGGCTACTTGTGAAGGAAACCAGAGAGTGATGAGAAAACTAATCGAAAAGGATTCCGATACGTTGTACGCAATGGTGTCAGAACAACCGGAGCAACCAAAACAGGTCAAGCTGCTTCTCGATGCCGGTTATGACGCGTGCCAACTTGATCCTCGTGGCCGAACCCCACTTCATTTTGCAGTTTCAGCTGGGAATATCGAGTCAGCAAAGCTTCTGATTTCCTATGGGCCAAGATCCATCAATATGAAAGACGATGGTGGCAGCACACCCCTCAGCCTCGCTGTTACTAAGAGTCCAGTCCTGGCTAAGATGCTTGTCGAAAACGGTACGGAAACCGACAATATTCAACCAAGTGCGTGGTTCCATGGGAACAAGGACAGCATGGATAGTATCATTTGCGTGTCTAAACAAGGTGCAACACAGCGTTTGCAATACATGACTAGGGACAAGTTTATGCAAGAGCTTGCAAAGCCTCTTGCTTCTGACCACCCAAGAATGCGTCTTTTGTATGTCAAATGTTACTGTTATATTCTTGAAAAGTGGACCAGGCTAATGCTGGAGAAAAATAGTTTATGCAAAGATTCGCCACCACCGTGGGAGCATGGAAGTTTACTTGGATTTAATAAATCCCCAGCCGACGTTAACCTTCGCATGGATATGCGACTCTATAGCGATCCTAACAGTTATCATAAGAGTCTTCATTTCCTTTTGGAAACTTCATTTCCTGGTAGCTTCAACCCGTGGTACTTGAAGAAAGCAGAAGACATAGATTCGGGGGCAACCACCATTTCATGTCTCGCAATACAACATTCGAAATCGAGCCCGGGGCCAGGATCTCAATCGGCCGATTTTCTTAGCACACTACAGAACAGCAAGATTCCTGATGATGGTGCCGAATTCCTTATTCAGTTCTTGAACGCAGTTGAGACAAGATGGAGTAGGCTTTTGAGAAGAGCTGAAAAACATATACGCGAACGGGTGAGTGTTCCTTGAATGGTTTCCATACGTGCATGAATCAATGTGTGCAACCCATTGTATAGATATGATAACATATTGCTTATCATGTCGCATCAGATTCGACTCGACAAGGAAGCGCCCAGCCTCAAGCACTACCAACAATCGAACAAAACTACCTCGAGCAAAGACTTTATAGACGAGCTTCAGAGCGACGTCTCAAATTTATACCAGCTTCGTGACATTATAGAGGATCATGTCAATAAAGCTCGTAGGTTTGTTGAGAAATACTGCTTTCCATACAACGAAGGCAAGGGTAAACAGCTAGCCTGGGATACAATCGACCAGTTAGAGTTGCGAGTAAACACTAGAATTAACAGGTTTGAGCAAATACTGAGAGATACATTGCAATTTGTATTCTAGTCGATATGACTACGTAGGTTAGCTTGACTGACAACTCTCTAGGAATTTACGCGAATGTCCATGGCAGAAGCACGCCGATCCACTGCTCTTGCGACTAGCATGAGACGTCTTACCTGGATGACTGTAAGTCAGTATATTC
The DNA here is from genome assembly GCF_013085055.1 of Fusarium oxysporum Fo47. Lineage (NCBI taxonomy): Eukaryota > Fungi > Ascomycota > Sordariomycetes > Hypocreales > Nectriaceae > Fusarium > Fusarium oxysporum. Next base: position 2,253,306 of record NC_072851.1, on the reverse strand, counting down.
GGCTCGCCATATTCACCACTGATTTTACGATAGTTTATCTTTCTTCCAGTGATGTTGGCTTCCGTAAGGTGTTACCTTTGGCTTGCTAAGTCCGTATACAATTTATGTACCTCAAGCTAATTAGACTTTCATGGTCCTAGAGCCTATTCGGGATGAACGTCGATGTTTTGAAAGATAACCCTGATTGGAGGTGGTTCATTCCCACTGCGGGGGCGACAATAACCCTAACTATTTGTGGTTGGCTTATCTTTGAGTACATGCCAGTATGAACCTATTATTTAACTCATCCTGTTGGTTTAGATATCTAATATGAATGCAGGCTCTTGGATATTGGATTGAAAGAGGCAAGGGAAGGGAAGGTTAAAACGTTAAGTCTAGTTATCAAGTCTAAATCCTGTTGCCTTCTAATTTCCTCTACTTCCTCTTATGCTTTAATTTCTTGCTCTCCCTAAGGAGGCTCGTAATAAGAAACTCATGGAAGTTGCTTCTCAATGGACCCGCCTTATCTCGGGGGACTTTGGATTTCTCTATTTGTCTGACGCTTGGAGAAAAGTGCAGGGAGCCTGACTTTCTCCTTGATCTAACCCTATTTAAGGCCGAGCATCCTCATAACCAATTTTATCTAACCCATATAACATCAGGCAAGACCGGTAATCAGAAGGCTTCACTAAGGATTAGTTACACTGTTCCCTAAGTTTCGTAATGGATTAGACGGACAGTTCTAACCACTAGACTTAATTATCGGCAGGAGAAATGCCGAGTAACTCTAGAACTTATACCGTATTGACCCTAACTAGACGAGTTAAAATCCCCCCCTCTTCAAACAAACCTCTATAAGAAATACAGAATTATTAGACGAACTTCTATCCTACTCTATCATCACCTAGTTTACCCTATAATAAGGTTAGGCCTATTGTGGCACCAAGCTGGGTAGCTGCTACAGGGCCTATAAGCTGCTGGAGCTTCTCATAGGTCTTGGCGGTCTCTAGGTCCATAAGGCCGCCTACGACAGTACGGAAGAGCTAGCTTGAGCATAACTGATCAATGTTACAGCAGACACTCTCTCTTTCGTGGCAAAGATATAACTAGAAGTCACAGCAACAGCCCGGTTTCTCAAACAACGTCACGGGGTCGAGCAAAAGTGTTGATTCTACAGACTACAACACGCAGACTCCAAACCAAAAAGTCATGGTTACTTGAACAGCAATGAGAAGTACCTTGGCCCTTCGGCCGATAACTAGTTTCGACTGAACCAGTCATCGTGCTCTGGACCCAAGCTCTATTGAGTAGCGAACTAACTTGCCCAATGGTCCCAGGAACATCTTTCTCCGTGGGCATAGGCCGCGCAGGCGAGATACTCCTCCTCGGGGATATCCCGCAGGCCCAGTTCACCTTCTCCACGGAGATTGTCTTTAGCTCCTCCTCCTCTCGATGTTTCTGCGTCTTGGGATGCGCGACGTGCGGCAGGGCTGAGTAGCTCAGGAGAGGCGCCAATCTGGCTAGGACAATCGGGCGCTCGGCTTCGCCGGAAGCACGTGTCGTCGAGGGGAAGACATCGTAAGAATGGGAGGAAACCGTTCCTTCGGGGACGTCGTGTATGCCCAGTCGTTGCTGTAGCTGCCGAGGTTAGCGGTGTTGCAACTGACAGGGACACCAGACACTTACTGGCTACAGCAATAACGTGTTTCGCATTCTGCGACAAGAACAAGGCTGCAGCAAACGTACTGGGGCGGGATCCAGCTGTGGATGATCGGACCATGACTCCGGGTGCGACAGCCTGCTGAGACGTGATCAAGTTACTCCGCTGCATGTCTCGAACTCCAACCAGCAACCTCGAGGGCTGATTGTCCTTCGGTTCTGACGGCAAATGCAGTTTCTCGGAGTGGACATTCGTAGAATATGTACGGTTCGTCTCGTCATCGCATTCATCAGGTCTGACAGTGTCATTGCTCATATCTCATAAATCTACACCCATCAGTAAAGTGCCTCGGAACTCCAACCAAGAACATACCGATCATCATTCATCCACCGATTAGTCGCTTCGCCAACTCATCAAAAACGCCTTCCTTTATGTCTTCAAAGTCGTCATCTCTCGCGTCCTCAATGCACTTCACTCTATGATCCAGCGAGCTGATATCATCTCGTATTTCTATTATCACAGCCTCTTCCGTATCTCCCTGCTCCAACCCATCATACTTCTTCTCCAGGCGCGCGACCTTGTCTTTCAGTTGAGCGTTATCGGCTCTTAGCCTGGCGTTGTCGGTTTGCAGGTCGTCAACCTTGGCTTCCAGCTTCTGGAGCTTATCCCAGAACTGGCTGAAGAATTCGGGATGGCTGTCTTGTCGGGGCCGTTTGCGATTAGACGGAGCGTTCGGGGGAGGTTGGGTTTTCGTCGCTTTCTTGTAAGAAGGGGGTTTGGGGGGAGGAATGGTTGTGACTTTTGCGCCGCTGCCGCTGAACATTCGTGAGATGTCATAGTCTGGGTCGGAGGATGGTTTGATTTGACGTTGTTCTACAGCCTCGCTGATGGACTTGAGCTCATCGGGCGACAGTAGAGACTGTTGGATGTAGATGCGCAGGGACGTAATGCAAGAAAGCTCGTGTATTAAGTCGAGGACCTTGCCTGATCGCGCACGCGCTGCTACAACCGGCTCCTCAACATCGCTAGGAATAAGAATGGTAATTCTGTTATCCAGTGTGAAGTCAAGGTATGTGGTCGCGTCGAAGATCTGTTTTACGGCATCGGGCGGGGTCGGCACATCGGAATAGGCGAAGGACTTGATGAAGAAGGGGTTTATCCGGAGGCATACGCCCGCCCCAGCTGGCTTATCCTTGAATCTGAAGGGGATGCTGATTTCGAAGTGCGCACCGTATTGACTCTCGGGGTCGAGTCGCAAGGTGAATCGTATCGCGTCGTGATCGGGATCGGCGGTCGCTAAGTTACGCGTGGCACCCTCCCACTGCCACTCGACGACAGCTGTTGTTTCGTTGATGGCGACGCATGCCATAGCGCAAGATTAGTAGACGAAATGAGAACTTACCTGCACAGCACGTACAGCAACGCAACCACGAGGGAGATACTGAGCCTCGCTGGCGGGCGCCCAGGACCTCCAGTAGAACTGCCAGGTCGCCCCGGAACTCCAGTAGAACTGCGAGATTCCGAGTCCAGGTCACCCTCTACACGCCCCGGTTATTCCACAGAGAGGAGCGCTCTCGCTCTCGGTGGGTATAATCCGGAATTTTATAACGGGTGTAGCGCGATGCTTGGGGTTCCCTCGAGGAGTGTTGTTGAGCGCGGGATGATGGGAGGGACGTTGCGGCGTGGAGGCGACATTGCGAGGAGGGTGAAGAGGAGGATGATTGAAGATGAAGGTGATTGTGAACGAGTAGCGTGAATTGACAAAGGTGGAGAAGTTTGGGGCCGGGAGAAGGTTAGTCCGACCAGGCTGAGGGACAGCCTTGAGCCAAGATTAGAGGAGTCTCATCAGACACCCGATTTTACCTCCTATGGCACAACACAAAGAGCTGCAATACGCCAAAATCACCAGAATTTATCAGAATAAATAAATTTTTTTTTAAAAGAATATTGAGTATCAGAAGAGGCCATAGGTCGCAATGGAACTTGTTCCCAACAGCAATGTTCAATCAATTGAGGCCCACATGCAATGCCAAGATGCGCTTAATTTTAACACAGGGGACCTTAGTGGATTGTACGCCGAATCAACCTCCCTGGTGAGTGAGTTCAGCGACGCAGCGTTGACCATTTACTGCTTTACTTCGACAAGCCAAGGTAGATGAAAAACCGGCCTGGAAAGAGCTTTTTGAATGCGCCAAACTTGGTGTTAGGAAAGAGGATGTTAACACCTGTGTCGCCCGTCATGAAATCTCATGATGCCATTGCGTTATCAAAGTACGACTATGATGCCTGGTCCAGCTGCTTATCGGGGATTGCTCAGCGCGGGGACCGGTTCGGGGTCAATCTGCGCTGGTTCAGGGGTTTTGTTATTAAGATTATTTGCGTCTATACTTGGAACTTGCAAAATACAAAGTCGATGAAGGTTATGCGAACTCGTTCTAGTTCTTGGTTTTTGTGTTTTTTCTTGCGTTTAGTGATAGGTTGTGAAAAGCAATTATCGTTCTTCTGAATAAAACAACAGGTCAACACAAGCTCGGCATGAATTAAAGTTAATTGCCTTAGTGGTGGGGAGCACTTCTGACTAGGTGCCGAAAACCGCCCGTTGGCCTGTTCGCCCGTTGGCCTGTTGGCCCGTTATACACTCTTGTCGGCCATCTGAGCGGTACAACCGGCTTGGACAGGGGCGTCGGAGATGATCTATCTACACTCCCGAGAGGATATTGAACTATCCCTTATTTGTATATTAAATCCGATCCTGCGGATCCTCTAGATAGTAGATTACTCTGCATGGGGTATAACCTTAAAAGAACAAGCATTACTCCGTATTTACACTTTAGATACTACATACATACCTCACAATGCCTCCACATTAGGCCGTGTCACTCATCTCCGGCGTTCCGAATGTAACAGATCGCTTATAAAAGTTTTTAGAACGTGACAACGGCATATGATCAGGGCACGTAAGTCAAGGAGAGAAACACTTAAGACTAATCTTTATATAAATATCCCATTGTTCAGCTTACTGGTGCTTTGGTATCCAGATAGTAAACTAGTACATAAGATAAACACGCTGAATAAAACTTGTTTCTTTTTCTTATTTCACCTAAATCCCGACACCATGTTTGTTCCTCTTTTGCTGCTGAACCTTCTACTTCCAAGCTCTCTTGCCGCTCCCTACCTCAACGTGAGAGACTGTCAAATAAACGAAATTCCCGCCAGTCTATCTGGTGCTTACATCGACCGGGACAATAAGAACAACGTATCCTTCCGCTTGTATTCTGAAGGAATTGACACCCGATGTCCCCCGCTCAATAAAGACCCTCAGAAGAACACAGCCAAACCTTTTACTTCGAAAAACGTTTATAAGTGTGCAAATCCTGCAGTCACTTTCAGTTATAATGGCGACGGCGGCCAGCTCAGGATCTGGATTAGCAACGAAAAAGGCTCTTTTGGCGGTTTTGTCACTATTTCTAATCCCTCGTCAGAAGTCATCTCAACTACCCTCAAATGCCTGGATAACTGAAAGATTGGGTAAATGAGAGTCTGTACTAGTCGCATTTATCACATTTTATGAAAAAGAAAAAGGGTGGGCGTGTTGGTGGAGCAGAATGATAGGGAAGGATCAGTAGTAAATGCTATATTGGGGGTTTGTTCGTCATTATATCGGCGCTATTTCTTAATACAGAGGACCATGCAGGCCTCTCCTAGGCGTGAAGATACGTCCGAAATGATCACACATGTTCCTTTGACTTGTATAGAAGCCTTCAAGGTCGGCCTCAGTATTTGTTTTCTTTCTTAATCTCACGACTTTGTGGCTTTTGACTGTATGATGATCTCGACAGAATACTGAGAGACAAGGTAATGTTTTCTAGTAACTATCTTAAAGTTCAAACCGCAAATGAAGATGTAAACAGTAGATCACGGTAAGATATATTAGAATCTTTACATGAGTATATTATTTCCCCGCTTTATCTGACATGTGTTTAAAAATTCAAGTACAGCTAATCCTCGTATTACAGCGCTCAGTACTGCTTTTAAGGGGAGAGGAGAATATATTGATATTCTATTCAACTGATGTTGATAGTCTGTGCCTTTCTTATTACCCGCCCCAACAATATCCTCTGATGTGGTTGCACTGTTCTCGTTAATTAGCTTAACTATTTCAAATTATACTCTCAAGAACACCAACCAGTTGAAATCTGTTGTAACCTTGACTAAATGCCTGTTTGAGGCTATTCTCGCCTTGCACGCATCCGAAAAACTCGGGGATGCATAGCTTCCATAGGCACCGCAATCTGCTTTATGGAAGTTGCTAAGATATCTTGCCGTTCTTCAAACATCCATTTCAGGACATCAAAACCAATGGCTGCCCTGAAAACCGAACCGAAAGATGGACTTTCAAGGATATCTTTCTGACAACTAGGCTGTTCGTTGAGATCGTCCATGCATTCTTCGAGCAAAGAATTCGCAGGAGGCCGAGAGGACTCCCCAAAGGTTCCAGAGTGAGAGTGAAAGGCATATGTGTGGACCAATTCCTTGATCTTCTTATTGATCTCGAAAGACAGCTTAGCAAACATCTCATCGCCAATGGCGTGACCGAGGAATTCCCCAAAGTCAATAGTAACAAGGTCCTTATGGGCCGGATGTTTTGGTGGATAGGCAGCTTCAAAAGCTGCTTTGAGAGCCGGGTGCATGATGCGGAAAGAAGAGGACTTGTCATCCGATCTCGATGAAGAAGTCATAATAGCCTCGGACGTGCGGAATGCTAGCCATGACTTTAGCCCATTTTCCTTGGTCCTCTGTAGTTCTTCGTGAGTTGTGTTGATGATGTTGACAACCTCATCGAACGCAGTCATGTGTTCGACTACTATCCTGTCCATTTGGTCCTTTATAGGATGTGTGACTCCTTCTCTGCATTGCCGCCTGCCATCACGATACCCAGACCGAATACCAATGCTCTGCCACCACTCCACTCTCTCCTTATTAAACATCTCCAATTCTCTTCTCGCTCTCTCAAATCGTGCTCTGCTTCGGACAATGATAACTGACTGAGCGTGACTAAGGGAGTAGGATGCAATTATTCGATGGTGAGGTTGAGTCAGGGTGCCGATATTTACTCGCCACGCCATCGTTTCGGGCCAGGACTTCCTGCCTCTCTTCCTACTTGGTACATAGACATTGGTGATATCCTTGTGTGGTGCCTTTACCAACAAGCTATTCTGGGGGTACGGCTCCTTGAGTCGATGCATACTGTCAGCGATAGGGGACTCCCAGCACCGTGACTCATTGCAAAAGATGACAGCCACTTCCGGGCTGATGGGAAGTATTAGATGAATCATGTCTTCAGTAGTCATCCATATCAGTTGCGTCCGCGTTTCTTTCACTTCTGCTCCCAGGAAGGATTGCGTATCACCTTCGAAGTCGACTAGTCTTTCGTTGAGGAAGAACTCGTAACCATCGGCTGCTTTCCAGATCTGAAGAGCGTAGCTCTCGATGAAGTGTTTGTAAGTGTCTTCAGGCCCCATATTGTCTGTTCTTGCAGCATCGGTGAGGAGGTCCTCATGATCAGTTTTCAGAAGATAGAGCAGGTGCTCGAGCCAGAATTGACCCGGCTCGCCTGATCGGCCACTCTTCCTCGAGGTTTCAAATAGGTGTTGAAACATGAAGTCGTTCTCGCGGTAAGGATTATTGAGCTCGTCTCTGTATTGCTTGGAGCGCCTGAGGGAAAGGTTTATAAACTTGAAGAGAATATGAATGTCCTTCTCAAGGATGTCGATGTGCTCTAGACCTTCGGTTACGGCAGTTCTGATTTTGGCGAAAATCGAGCTAGTTTTGGACTCTAGCTTGCTGAAGAGATGTTCGATTCTCATCGGATCATTGTCGTCCACGTTGTAGTAGAGATTTTGTGCGCCACAAGTCTTGCCGACTTCTCCGAGGCGAAACTGTCTACTAGGTAAGTCGAATACATGTAGAAGACCATCCGATCTGCCTCTATACTTCTATGAGTGATTGTTACGAATCAAGACAAGGACATCCCTACCCCTTTGTTTCGATGTTTGTATGTGCAAATTGCTTTAGGATAAAGCGAGGGATGTAGTGGTGGTATTGAGCTCCGTGGGACACCATTTTAAGGGCCTCGAAGTGAACATGTATTGGGTCGGGTGGAGCCAAACACCATCGCACAAAATTCGTATGCTTTAAGGGCCATATTAGACAAAGGTTCGGATGGCTATTATGCTAGCCTTGGTATTCCTTCAATTATTAACTTATCTTACAGTGAAAGAAGAAGCTTTCTGGTGTAGAAACCGCTAAGTTAACAAGCTTTGCACTTTGGTCTTGGTTGCGCTGATGTTGTTTGATGGCGAGGATTTGCCCTGTGCAGAGTAGGGTATGGCAATTAATTGTAGCCCAAAGGGCCGGACCTGCTACTTGTCCTGGACTCGGTTGAGCGGAAGAGTGAGTCATTCACCGGAAGGATCTTTCCTGGTGTGTTAAGCCAATTCATGCCGACATAAGAACAGAAATCAGGCAACCAATTACAGGAGTTAAACTTGCACTTCTGCACTATATTTATAGAGGCAACACCACCAGCAGCTGAAAGTTGCAGCGACAATCAACGCGTCATTTGATTCCATGCCATAGCTGCGTCGATGCATTGGCATCCACGCTCGAGTACACTACCCATTTGACCGTGGTAAGACTACACTTGGGCTTGGCCACCCATGGAAGCCCGGGAAATCAACGGTATGCTAATTAAATTCGAAAACCTGTGTAGCTATAAGAAGTAATATGTACTGTACTGGAATGAAGATCTCTAAAGGCTGCGGCTTCTGTAACCACCTATTTTTGGTGGGGGCAGAGGTACCTTTCATTTGGGTGATATTTGTTGGTCTAACCCCCTGTCACTAGCGCAGGTGAAGGCTTGCCATGGTCAAAAGGATAGCCCGATTTCGAAGCCCTCAGGCCTTAGCTTCGACGCGGAGGGGGAGAAGAGAACCCCGATAAGATGACTTACGTTATCTCACCCAGGGAAAGAGAAATCTACGTCGATCCATTGCCGTTCTTGGTTTTATGGAAACCCTTGTCGAAGACCGCCTTTAACGGCTTGGTTGACCAGCTTCAGTCACAATAGGCCCGTCATAGGGACCAAGTCTTCCCGGTGGAGCAGATATGGGCAGACACCAGACAGGTGACTGATTATGGGCACCTGATCATGTCGTGGCAGGGACACATGGCTATTGGACCGTCGGTGACGCTTAATATGCAGACAAATGTAGAGGTGAGCAACCCTAAAGCCAAGATGGTGTTTATTCAGCTTGGAAGGCCCCTTACTGGTGCGAGAAGGGCAAGACGCAGCCGCCTTGAAAGAGATGCAGACACACTGCTCTCATTTTTCTTCCCCCATCGCCCAGTGTGCCAATCGCGATCACTGGTGCCCTACAGGGACTAGCTTAAATCGAACCCCGACAGCAGCAAACAACAACAACAGGGCTTTCTGTCATTACGTCTTCAAGCTAGCGTAGCTCTTCCACCAGCTGCTAAAAGATCTTCACCGGGGCGGGCCGTTCTAGACTAAAAGAATCGAGGTGATACGGGGCCGACTGCTTAGTCCGGCTTTTCAGTTCCCCAACCTTGATTTTAAGCCTCAGGTCTTGTGATAATTGGCAGGTGCTATGTGATAAGGTGGCACACAGCCGTATTCGTCAGCCCTTATTAAACTTATTGCCTCAAAATAACCCTGTAGGTCTTACTACCCCGCTCTGCCCGGCGTTTAATAAAGGAAAGGATTGGCAGGTTCCAAGGCTTAGATAATAAAAATCAAGGATGGTGGCAACTCTGAGACTCAGGTAGTCGCAGTCTGTTGCTTTTCTGTCGTTTCTCTCTTCACCGATCCCCTTTGCACCTAGGCAACCAGCAATTACACTCTGATAAAGCACAATAGAATTGCTCCACTCATAAGAGAAGAGAAAGGAGATAACATAGAGAGCACAGCAACCATATGCAAGATTATCAAAGGGCAGTCTGGTATTCGTCACATTTTGCAGCACGTGACAGTGTTTTCGCTAGTTCATTAGCATTATAGCGTAGCCTATTGCAATAAATTCAGGCGTAACCCTCTTTTATATTTCCTATTGCTGAGCTCTGGAGGTGCTAATCGGCACGAGCGCCTCCGCGAGAAACGGAATCGCAGGCATGGGCGGCAGCGTGAGAAGCGCCGCCAGGGAAGGAGTAGACCACGTCGTGGCAAAGTACTCCGGAGAGATGAGCAAAACGCATACATGGCCGAATGGGGGAAATAGCCATGGTAGTCTACCTGATGGGCTCCGAAGGCTCAGCGGGCGGGCCGCAGTTACGATACTTTCTATATGGCCCGAGAGGATGGGCGCGCGTGTCGGTCTACCGAAAGGACAGGATCCTGAAGCTGGCCATCGAGGGTGGGACTTTGGGTTAGCTGTTGAAGTGGGCTTAAGGAGCAAACTGGTATTGACTTACGAACCGGCAGTGCCCTGCGCGAAGAGCGGAATAGGATCCAAGGGGATGTAAGTTAGAGGGTCTATGTAGGTAGATGCGCTGCGCCTCTCCTAGTTATTTTCTTAGATAATACAAATCAACACTTAGCAAGACCGCATCGGATGGACAGAAATGGGCACCAAATATAGAAGTGGTACAAGCCATGATTATATTTTCATTACAATAGGTTACCTAGAGCAAGAATAATAATACTACTTACTTACTAATTATAAAGATATATCTATTAATATTAACTACCTCTTATATAACTAATAATGGGTATTACCTTAGCTATTGAAGATAAGCAATTAAATACTTAGAGGAATTTAGCTTTAAGATAATATATTATTGTTAACTTATATAAAGATCTAGAAGAAAGATAATACAGAGACAGAAAGGAATTAGGCAGGAAATATAAGGGCTTCATAAGATTAAGATATTAATTAGTAATATATATATATACCTAGTTTTAAAGCCCTATAGGCAGTGGCCTACCGGGCATAATAAATCTGCCTAGTTACTATGGCCGCTCGTGTTCTATGAGACTACAGCTGTTTTGGTGGCGCTGCTATCATTGTACCGATTTAGGAGAAATGAAAGATGATTTCTTGGCACCTTTGGGCCGAGACGTCTATCCTTTTGGTAAAGCATTATACGCGAGCCTATTTTGGTTCATAACTAGATGATTGCCTGTACTTGATGACCTCCTCTCCGAGATTTTCCTTTAATAACTCCTGGGTTATATGGAGAAGTTTCTCCAACGAGTCCGCGGTACCAACGTATGAGTTGTCTGATCTAACCAAATGTAAAACTTTAAATATTCTTCCCGTGCCCATACGTTCCCAATCTATTTGAGATCCAACTACACAAGCAGAAACAAGACCTCCATCATCTTTCAGTGTTACAACCTCAGTCTTGAAGGATGGGTAGAGTACACTTAGGTTGGCTAAACTGTTAGAATGTCCGAAAGAAATGACAGGGGTCGTACCTTGTATTAAATGCTGTAAGGCTGCAGCTGTTTTGAAAGAACTCTGCGCCATGGAAAAATAATACCCTAAAAGCTCGATTCCAAAATATGACAGAGCGACGAACGACTCAGTAAAGAGTAAAGGGCACCTAGGGCGATAATTAAATAGAAAGGCGGTGATTGTTGTTGCTAAAGGAATGCCAAAGGAGTTCTCGGGATGAAGGTTGCTGAATGGGGCAACGAGAGGGAAGGGAGATGAGGTGGATGCGACATTCCTTAAATAGTCTGCTATCTGAGGCTCCCGTCTGTGTATGTGCGGTGTCTGAGAGCCTATAAATACAACTAACCTTTAGGTACTGTGGGTATGTGTGTAAGCTTATCAGCTTCATGGACGCAAGATTATAAGACATCCTACCAAAACTAGCCTCGTAGCTGAGGCATATTACTGCATGATATCTCTTCTAAATGTTTCAACTGGGGTGGATCACAGTTGCATATTTTGTGGGTACAATTCCTTGTTGGGATCGTCTTGCACCGTTAATGGAGTCAACGTGGACACGCCGCTAGGGGCTTACCCAGTACCCCGCACAATGATCTGCAGCCGCGATCGTCAAAGACCACGCGTTGTGAAGTTGAATGTAGATAGACCTAGGATCCTGTGCTTGCGAGAAGTACGACTCTAATTATGCCAATATGATCATTTGGTCATTTGGCAGTTTGACACTTTCGAGATTGTTAGTCGTCACATAAACGATTTATTTCTAAGGAAGGCATGGAGCACGGGTAGCAAAGCGCACAACCCATTTGTGTACTGCGGATTAGAAATTTAAACAGTAATAGCTTCACCGGTGATAATGGTCGAGAGAATGCGGTAATATTTGGATGGTAGTTGCTTTGGCTGCAACTGGTGAACTGATCTGGACAAGGTAGCATCTCTTAATCCTTTTACGAGGATGGGGATGACGAGACTAAAGCTACTGTCATGGAACGGGCCGGTCTTGATGATCATATCTAGTAAGCCACTGGTGGAGGCTGCCGACAGCCCACTATTTCCCTTATCTGACATTACATGGGGGTGTAAACGTATGATCCCTACAATGATGAGGGTGTTTGTATCTTTCCAAGCGGATGGCTCAGATTCCATCCTTACCACTCAATGTCGCCGCCACTGCTGTAGCTACAGAAGGAGCCGGGCGCGCCAGCTCCTCATCGACTATTGAACAGCAACCAGTTTCTATCATCGAATGATGACTTGTCGCCATTGAGCCCCCCCCTGGCAGGCGCAGTGGCAATAGAGGGGTTCGGGACTGAACTAGCGTGCACGGATAACCCAGCAACGTGCACTGGCTAGATTTGTTATAATTCGTCAAATTACCACTACGACTGCGTACAGTAGGGGAATAGGAGGTTGAACAAGTTCGATGCTCAGAGAGGTCTGGGGTTTTGCGTGTTATTGTTCACTTGATCAAAAGTTTCAAAACAAAGATGCCATTCTTGTGTCATCATGATTATGTTCTCATAAAGTATGTTAACTTATACAAATTCGAAACAATGAAAACCTACAGTGGGAATCTAACATATCACGGCATCAGTCTTTGCAACCGATAATTTACGGCTGATAGAAATTTCAAACTATCTGATAGTATGATACAGCCGTCCCAATAGCGATTGCGTGTTTGATTGCGTGTTTGAAACTCAGACTCGCTACCATAGTCAGCATTTTCTACGTCCTCTCGGCCCACAATCCGCCGCCGCTTCATATCCACGTGTACGGTCTCATCCAATTTGTACCCCCTCGTCCTTGCCAGACCAAGAGGTGGACTGAGGTGATGTCGTCCTGAGCCCATTGGCGACGAGTTGTCCGTTATCAGTGATATTTGATCACAATCGTGGGGCTCATCTCGGCTGGTCTTCGTTGTGGGATCCCCTACTGTGTCTTCTCTTCTGCCATCCGCGCCTCTCTCGCTCGTCATCATGGGGATATGAGGTCCTCGCCCGAAAGGGGACATGGGCCCCGAACTTTTGAGAAGGCGTTGGCGGTTGGGACACATTTATCTCCTCGGACGATGGCATCTGCGCCGTCATATTTTCGATACAACACATATCGTAGTGATGGCGTAGTGCCCTAGGGTCTACCTCCCAATTGATCTGAGCTTCTTTGTCGTAATACTCGAGGATTACATCGTAAGGTATAAAGATACGAATTATATTGTCTTAGGAGGAATCGAGAAGACTCGAGCATTGAAAAGCTTGTATAAACGACTTGCAATAAGATTCAGTTCTTCACTGACCATGTACGTTGCCAAACTGCGCGAAGCTGTTGATGACTATAAGGATTTTGCATGTCTGGGTCGTTGGGAGTCGGGGTATATGTGGTAATGCTGTTGGGGGATAATAGGACATGCTTGAATCGCAGAGCCGATGTTTGAATTACTAAACCAACTGCGGCCTTTGCCGATAACAGCGTAAACGTAGTTGCTGCTGAGACAAGAGGAATGAAAAGAAGCTATATCCTTCTTACGTTTTTAATATCTATTTTAAAACCAGGAGGAGTGATAACCTCGGTCACACCGATATCAGCACCATCTGGAATATCCTTAGTTGCTGATGAGGTCCCTCAAGCAGATCGTTTGGGTGACTTACTCGGGGATTGTGATCCTCTGGCGCGTACTGTTTTGTGGTAGGGAAATTGGGTGAACCTTGAATCTTTGAATGGTTTGTTGGGTTGGAGATATCTGGGTTCCCGGCGGAGAGTCGGTATTGGGATATGGTATGCGCAGCCATCTGGTAGGGCTGCTAATTAGTATGATAGCAGGATAGAGACCAGGAACAAAAGTCTAATATACTTTTAATATGCGCTTTCAGTGACTTGGTAATGTGAAAGTCATAATTGAAGTGGCGAAGGATTAATTATTATTTTAATTATATTTATAAAATTGTACTTTTTAAATATTACAATCTTTGCAGTTATAAATTTATGTACCTTATAATTTCCCTCTAAACCAACTAACTACAACCAGACTGTACAGGCTCCAGTCACTCTGATCCATGTATACGGCCATGCCATTACTATCTACATCAATAGTCTGCTGGGTTTTTCTGGCCACCAGACCCTCGCAACACATGATGCTAGAGTCCGAGAAAGTGCCACTGTTTCTTGTGCGAATAGCGCTAGAGCTATTATTGATATAGCGTCAATTTTTGTCAAGACACACGGAGACCGGATAGGATTGCCATTCTCTTGGTCAATATGGACGGCTGCACGTTACCTCCTAACGTCGGCCAAGGTAGCCGGTTCGGTACAGCTTTCTTCCGACTTCTACATCCTCCTAGACTCGTTGCAAGAGTTGGGGAAGTACTGGCAGATCAGCAAGAAACATTGGTGGCTTCTATATCACGCTTCCGAGAGCTTCGTGACAACGGATGTTGATACCCGAAGCCTTACATCTTCTGCAAGAGAAGCCCTTTCACGCAGGGCGGGCGAAACTCATCCGCAAATTAGCTCATCCGAAAGGCCACCTAATCCTCAGAGGATATTGAGCATTATCACTGACCTGCGAGTTCCAACGTCAGATGTTGAAGACCAATTCCGCGTCGACCCGGTCTTTTCCGTTCCATCAACCTTCGAGGGCAGCGCGACTGGTGCTGACGGCACTTCATCCCCAACTGAGAGCCAAAGGGAGCCACCTTGGCAAACTGAGGGTGTTGTGGCATCAGACGATACCCCTTTTTTGGATGAGCTTGCTTGCAACGAGTCTCTCTATATGTCGGAGTTATGGTTTAATACACCACTGATTGCAAGTTCTGGCTACCAGCAATTCTGCCAGGATGTAGATCATGTATGAAACACTTTAAATATTGAAACTATATTAATCCTAGCATCAATTCCCATTATCCTTTATGAGAACTAAATTACTCTTACTTGCTGCGTTATGTTTACAAACATCCTTTCCTCTAAAAGCCAACTCGAAAAAGGAGTAAAGCTCAACAAAGCTGTACGCTAGGATGGTTGGCAACATCAGGATCCAATGCAATAGTCCTCTTGCAACACCCCAAGCACCTTTGTTATAATTGCTCTTGCCATCACAAGGCACAGGGAGATTCCAGCGGACAAGGATGGAGGCGATGAGCAAAAAGGCATATTGCGTTCCTAGGAAGATGAAGCAAATAGTCGAAAAGAGGGAGTCACTGATAAAGAGTGGATCATGTTCAGTAGCAAAACCGTTGATCAACTGAACAATGATAGGAGAAACGACAGAAAAGATAGCGCTGGCGCAGAGAACGAGACCATAGTAAATAAAGAAGCGAGTCGCCCAGCTGATAGAAAGGTACAATCCAGGCATTCGGTAGGTCTTGACGATAAAGTAATGGAACACTTCGCCCGCGCCAATGGTCCATCGGCGAATCTGAAGTGCCCACTCGCGTATCTCGTCAGCATAGTTAGCGCCAGAGGTTGGGCCGTTGATCGAAATGAGATTCAAAGGCCTGATGCGAATTTCTCGCCTTGTCATGATGGTGTAGCGTATCAAAGCAATGATATCCTCCATTTGGTAGGCTGGATGAGTGAAAGCGCCCTCCTCGAGTAACTTGACACTGAGAGAGTAGTGGGACATGGGATTGATGTTCCAGGGAATCAAAACTCCCATGAAGAAGAAGGTTCGCAAAACACCAGTAATATCGACAAAGAAGGGCATCGAGTCGCGCTTGTAGATGATGATGGACTGCCAGATGGAGGAATGACGATCCGCAGAATCTAGCTTCAGGTACTCGGTTTCCAGTTCCAGCATGTATTCGGGATCGAAGACGGCGTCGCAGTCGCAGTTGGTAAAGATATGCTCATGTTTTTCATAGTTGTACTCAACATCTTGACGGAGAATCTGTAGGCCCTGGCGACAAGCGTAGTTCATGTTGGAACATTTGCCGCTGATTTCGCCAGGAATGCCCGATGGATGGAAGGTAACGATAAGACGGAGGAACTTGTTCTCGTACTTGGCGTAGACCTCATCGCGTTTAGATTCCTTGTCAGGTGTGCGGCATTCCATGCCAATAATGACGGAGAGACGGGTTTTGGCATCCTTTTGCTCCACAAGTGAGTCCAAGGTGGTTTGCAGCACGCCCATAGGCTCTTTGTATAGGGTCATGGCAACTATGTGACGGATGTTCGTGGAGCAGTTGGCAGTTACGTCAGACGCTTCAACATCTTGGACTTTTGCAAGCTTGCGTCTGCTTCGGCTGTTGATAGCTATTGTTCGACGAATGGCACAAATAGTGGCTATTAGCCAGGTGAGTTGGAAAAGACCAATGATGATGATGATAAAGATGTTGGTCACTTGATTGACATAGGGAGTAAAGGGCATCCATATCGGAAAGACAAGAAAGGTAAAGATGATAACGAGAAATAAAAGGTTCCAGCGGACATAACGATTGGCTGCTTCCAATTTTGCAGCATCAATGCCAGTGTCTAGGCTGTTTCGCGATGAAGATGGTGATGATGAATCCATTTTTAGAGAAGCTGTCCTGGCAGATCTATCAGTATCACCGCGGGTGAAGAAAGCTTAAATACTAAAAGTGTTGCTATCTAACTAAGCATGTTTCTAATATTAAATCTCTCATACTCTGCTATTCAGCTCTTGGGTAAAAAGCTATTACTTTGCCCTAGCTATATCGAACAAGAAGAATTTTCAGCTATCGTGACGGACAGTCAATAGAAATCCGTAGGCCTCATTGCCAAGGGCAAATTTGTTGAGTTAGCGAATTAAGCGTGCCTGTACCGGTAAGCCCATTCAGCTGTGGCGCGTTAGAGTCAATAAAAGCCCACAGGGCGCAGCGCCAGGGGTGGATAGGGCAAGGCGCGCGATAAGCATCAGCTTTGAACCAGCACAAGCGAGGAGCTGAATCCACGATTTAGCGTCCTGACAGTAACGGAGCCTTCCAGTCGGTCCTACACCGCCACTTATTCAGAATTCGAACAAGAGCCAATTAACAGGCGCGCTTGAGAGCATGTTCTACGCCAATGGCAGCAAACAAATAAATCTCTGACGACTCGACTACCGAGCTTTGACTAACATAAAAACACTTCCAAGATGTAATAAGCTATCTTAAGCCTTTACCTGTTTCCTCCATATAGCTAAAACATCCTTACATAGAGCAAGTAAAGGAGTATTTAAAGACATGACCTTCAAAACAGATACCTCCACGCCAACCTGCTGCATAAACCACTCTCTCACCCTGACAGCCACAAGTGAATCAATACCAATGCTAGCAACAGGGACATTGGTGTCAAGTTCCTCTGGCTTCATATGAAGCATTCCACATAATGCCGACGTAAAGCCACCAAGGAGTAGTTCGAGACAAACATCTGCATCAGCGACAGATGAAGCAAGCTGGACTTTGAGAGGTGCATTACTGCCTTCCTTGGCCGTATCATCATCATTCTCGTCTTCGGCCTGGAGGTAATGCCATAAGCGCGGTTGTTCTCGCCAAGAGTAGGTCCGGATATCACCACGAATACCAGTAATGAGATCATGCCGGTCGCCCGCGATAACCTCAGCCAACATATCGTGCAGATCCGTCTCACTGACAGGAGCCATAAGCCAATACAGTGAATCTTCAAGCATCTTGCGTTTCTCATGTCGTTGGACATAGCCTAGTCCGCTGACACCTCCGATGTGGACAACACAGCCGGGGTAACCACGTTGTCGCATGTTGCTGGCTGTGCCTTGCATAAACCAATTCGATGAGCCATATGCAGTCTGGCCGGCATTTCCAGCGACCGCAACTGCAGAAGAAAAGAACACAACGAAGTCTAGGTGCTCTGGTTTGGCTTCTCGGTCAAGGAGTGCAACAAGGTTCTGCGTTCCTCTGACCTTGGGACCCATGACAGCTGAAAAGTCCGACCACGGCTGATCTGCAAACAGTTGATCTCTCATAAGCATCGCGCCGTTCATGATACCGGCTATAGGGGGCATCGATGAATGAATCTCGGCCCACGCAGCCGATAGTGAAACCTCATCGCAGATATCAATAGCCATGAAGCGTAAAGCAGCACCATGAGTTGCGGCAACATGATCTACCACTGGTTGGAGAGTAACAGGGTTACGAGATGCCAACACAACATGGCGAGCTCCGCTATCAAACATCCACAATGCAATGGAGATACCAAAGTCACCGGCGAGGCCGAGCAGAAGATAGTTCTTCTCACTGGAGAAAATACCATCGTGATTTGGTGCAAGAAGCTTGGCTGTCATGGTTGTCGTTGTAGTTCTGTCAAGGACGCTTGTTGGCAAGATGGATGATGCGGACATCTTGGAGATATGTTCAATGGGGATAACGGCTCCTTCTACTGAAGCCTCAGACACAAGAGTGCCATTGCTGAGATACCACTTCACCAGGTCAACAAACATGACCTTGCTGAGCCCGTTGAAGACAACTCCATCGAAACTGTTCAATGATAAAACGGGCAGCTCAATGCGGATGCTGGGCCAGTTGTAGCGAACCAAGTCGACCAAGCTATGACCTTGTTGCGAATCTTCCAAGCAAACGAATGCCACAATGTCTTTCGGTTTTATCAGATTAAGGTCATGCTTGGTAGTGAAAGGATGGAGGAACTTGGAGTTCCCCTTCACTAACTCGCGATCAGACGTTGTGTTGAACAACTGGATATCACCACGTCGCGAGGCCGCAAGGTCCAGCTCTTTTGTCAGCCAAGCAGGGGCACCATGAATCCAAACGTGACCCGAAAACTTATGAAGAGTAGCCTCTGCAAGTGCCGACGTTATCAGGCATTGAAGCTGGTGATGGTACCCGACGCCTCCATTCTCTTTATCGAATTGCCAGAGAATCTCAAACGAGTCCTTGTCTGAGAGTATAAGTGATGCCTCGCCTTCAACATTCCTGGAGATAGAGAGCTGCCTTAGATTCCCTTCACCTCGGAAACGGAAGCCATGCACAGATGATGCTAGAACTTCCAGATTCTTTGCTTGAGAATGTCCATAAGGCCGTTCAATCGTAAGTGTCCCACGTTCATCGAGCGCCGTAAAAGGACTCGTCGAAGAAGTTTCCACGTATACTTCTTTGTATCTCGTATCAGCGAGCTCGTTAAGGCTGTCAACTGGCCAGATTCTTGGAATGTAAATTGCGTTGTCTCTCAGCATCAACTCTGGCTCCAGTGTGAAGAGAATTTCCTGGTTATCTGAGCTACCACTGCAAAGATTGAGCAATAGCTTGCAAATAATATCAGGATCTACAATCTGTGATTCCTGCTCAATGTCCAAGACTTGAAGCTTCATAGTAGACCGCTCTAGGCGAACAGATCGTCCCCATCCAAGTACC